>NW_026067920.1:4622039-4851984 GCF_014885135.2 Alexandromys fortis
CCCCCCCCCCCCCCCCTGTATCATCTAGTTGCTAAACCAGGAAGCAGGTGTGGTCTAATGTGGTGTATCCACAGGCCTCTAAGTGGAGAGTTGTCTGCACTTCTGGAATCATCTCTTGATTTTGGAGGCTATTGGTCTGCTGTTCTTCCTTTCTGCTGAGGATGACTTGGTTCCTTGACATCACTTCCCTGAAGAACAGAGTGACTTATCGTGGCTGGTGTCCTTCCTGACAAGGCCTCTCCTTTGGCTACTGGCTTACTTCATGCCTTTCTAGGAGCAGCCTGTGGTTGGAGGCTCTGGGGTGCACCAAGGGAGTTGTCCTCTAGGGAGTGGCCTACAGGCATACTTTTGACATTTGTGTGATGTTGATGAAAGTTATAAACACTGACAGCAGGGGGGATATCTGTCGTCCGCATCTGTGTATGTGTGACTTATGTCAGTCTGTGTGTCCCATTCCTGTTCCTGCCTTCCAGATAGCTCAGAATATGTAGCTCGTGTGCTAAGGCTCAGACACTTCTCTTTTGTAGAGTGCTACTTAGTCTTTCTGCTCCTTACTTGAAGCCTGGACATTCAGGCTGGGCAGAGCATACTTAAGTAAGTGATCACCCTTGCTAAGATCCCTGGCTTCATTATGGAGGTAGGTGGGTGCAGTGGGGGGGGGCGTATTGGCTATTTGTTTGTTTGGGGTATGCATGTAAGGTGAACCTGTGCTATGGTACGCATGTGGAGATCAGAAAACAAACTTTGGAAGTCAGTTCTCTCTTACCATGTGGATCCCAGGGATTGAAATAAGATTGTGAGATTTGATGGCTAGCACCTTTACCCACTGAGCCATCTTGCCAGCTCCAGTGTATTTCTTGTTGAAATACTGTGTTTGGTTGGTGCTATTTCACTTCGTTTGGTAGGTTATTTTTCAGAAGAGGAAAGACCAAAACAAGAGGAAGTCAGGAGATAGGGTGGTGGAAGCTAGGCCCATAATCTAGCCCTTTGGTTAGCGCCAGTGAGCACCAGCAGCACCAAGATGAGTTCTGTATTGGTGGAAAATTTAAGAATGTTATATAATTTGGGCTGGGTTGTAGCTCAGTAGTCAGCACTTGGTCTAACATGTGGGAGGCCCTGGGTCTTATTCTTAGCACTGCCAACAACAACAACAACAACAAAAAAAGTGATTTTTCCACTGCTTAAAAATGGCAAAACATTATGTGTAAGTTGTTAGTAACAATGGTTAGTAACTTCTCTGATAGGCCAGTGATAATGGCTCAGTGGGTAAAGGTCTCTGACACCAAGCCTAAGTTTGATCCCCAAGATCCACATGGTGGAAGGAAAGAATGGACTCCTACAAATTGTCCTCTGACCTATGAGGCTCTTATACCCAGTCTTCCCCCAACAACAACAACAAACTCTCTGATAAGTTTAAGAAGAGCAAGATCTTGACCCAGCCCTTAGCCAGAACACTGTGCTGCCCGCTTCATCTTTGTAGTGTGTCTTTATCTTGACCCATTGGCTGCCCTTGCACCTGCAGGCATCCTCAGTGAGGATGGGAGATTGATATTTAAAAAGCCTGATGATGCACTTGTTTCCTGTGCAGAACTGTCTTTTTCTGTACTTGAGGGGGAAAGGGGAGGCCAAGGTAAGGAGGTAGGAAGGAAGGGCCTCCTTCTCTCTGTTGGTAAGCTGAGTGGTACTCTGAATCTGGCTGTGCTGTCTTGTTCCTTGTAGCCTCACCCTGAGTGATGTAACACTATGGTTCAGGACAGAGTGGATTCAAGGGCCTCTTCATAGCTCCAAGGAAAGCTAGAGGTGTGGAACTAGGTGTGGCTTGGGAAGAGAGTGACAGTACTTTACCAGAGCCCTAAGGAGATAGATAAAGCGGGGGTGGGGGGCTGCCATACATGCTCACAGACACACTGTGTCACTGTTTTCACTGATCCACGGATGTCCATACCACTCTTCTCTGATATCACTGCTTGCTTTCAAGTCATTGTAGGCTGTGACAGAGGACAGATTTGGAGTTTGGAGAATGGCGTAGCCAGTGATAGCACCAGAGCTGAGCCTAGCAGCTAGAGCCTTGGAGCCCATTGAGTCTCATGCCCTGATTCTGTGTGGGCTGATCATACTCTGTCCCAGCTATCACTGTACGTTACGCACTGTGAGCCAAGGCCGTGTGTACCACTAGTGTACCTATGAAGCATTGTGGCTCTGGAGTCATAAGCACAGAGAGGTCAAGTTATGAGGTCATTGCAAATGCAGCAAGTGGACCAGCATTTGTGTGTGTGCGTGTGTGTGTGGTGTGTGTGTGTGTGTGTGTGTGTGTGTGTGTGTGTGTAGTACTGGTACTTGAGACAGGGTCTTATATGTAGTACTGACTAACAAATACTGACTCACTATCTTACTCTGTAGCTCACGGTGGCCTCAAACTCAGAGATCTGGATTTTACTTCTTCTCAAGTACTGGGATTAAAGACATGTACCACTGCTGCCCGGCTACACAGGCTTTTTTAAACTTCTATTTTAATTTTAATTTATTATGTGTAGGGGCAGGAGTTCATGCAATGGCACCAGGATAGAAGTCAGGACAATTTAATTGCAGGAGTTGCTCTTTCATTACCAGTGTGGGTCCCAGGGATCTAAGTCAAGTCATCAGGCTTGGCAGCAGGCAGCTTTATCCCCTGAGCCATTTCATCAGCCCAGAGCTGCAGATGTTGAGCTCCGACGTCTGCTCCACGACAGGCCTCTGGAGTGATTTTAGAGTTGGTGGCCACCTAGAGGTTGGCTTGTAAACGACTGGTGGGGAGAGGTTTCTAATGTACGGTTTAAACCTGACCAGGCTCAGCTGCTTCATGAGCAGATGGCAATCTCAGCACTGACTCTGGCTCCAGATGGAGTCAGAAAAGGTCTTGTTGATACAAACCCCGGGCTGCCCGTTAGGCCTGATCTCCACTGCAGTTGGTCTTTGTGGTCACTTTGTGAATGAGTAACTGGGTTCCAGGCTGTCCTGTGAGCTTGATCCTGTGTGGACGAAGAAGTCTTAAGGTTTTTGGAAACAGCCTCTGGCTGTGGCCTCACCTGTTTTAGGGCTCCTACGGAGCCTTCACTCTGGTGAAGAGGCATAGGCCCTGAGGACACATGTGCCTCTTATCTCTCCGTGGCAGGCGTTTGGTAGCTGCATGCATCAGAGTACACTAAGGGGGAAAGAGAGGACAGAGGTGGGGGAGTCATGCTAGAGCCAGGTAAGGGAATGGACCCTGGACTCTCCTTTGGGGTTTTCTCTTTGTTCCAGTGCCTTCTGTCAACCAAGAGCCACCTGTTGAGAGAGAATATCTAAACTGGATGGACTCTTGACTCTGGACCCCATACCCTCAAATTCCAAAGTTATGAATATCACTTCCTACGTCAGGTGCCAGGGACCCTCCTATGTATGCATGCCTCCTACTGTTGTGTGTCTTTGAGGACTTAGAGTTAGGCCAGTAAGGCTCACACTCATGTGTGAGGTCTAGCTAGGCCACACACCATCCTAGCCTCAAATGCAAGCCCTTCTAAAGGCTTCCTTCAAAGAAGTGGGATACATAATTTGATCCACCATGGAGTATGATTTAGTATTTGGTACTGAGTGGTCAGATAGGTAGGATTTCTCATTGCGGTTTTTCTGTTGTTCCCATTTCAAGGAAAATTCTATCTCGCTGCTGTCCTCCAGTCAACCCTGTGTACCTCTGCTTCAAAGGTGAGCCCCGCAGCCGATGGACTCAGAGGCTTGAGTGCCAGGGCACCATTGCAAGGGCAACATGGACACCTGCCTCTGCAAGATTGGTTGTCACAGGCCCTCAGTACCTTCCTGTGCGCAGCTGGCACTCATCACCTCCCCTAGGAGAGGACTCTGTGATAGAGAAGTCCCTTAAGTCCTTAAAGGACAAGAATAAGAAGCTGGAAGAGGGTGGCCCTGTGTACAGCCCGCCAGTTCAAGTGGTAGTAAAGAAGTCCCTTGGGCAGAAGATACTGGATGAGCTGAAGCACTACTACCATGGCTTTCGCCTGCTCTGGATCGACACCAAGATAGCTGCCCGCATGCTGTGGCGCATCCTCAATGGCCACACGCTGACCCGCCGGGAGCGCAGGCAGGTATGGATGGGACACGCTGTCTTGCTCTCCTTTCTACTCAGCTTATTCTGCTCCTTTTGATAAAAGTCAGTAAAGGTTTATAAACAATGAACCTTTCTCATCCTCCTAGTGAACTGTAATGTGAATACTGACACATTCTTTCCTCCCTTGGTGATTTCCTTCAGCCTTGCCCTTGATCTGGGTCTGTTTCTACTTCATAGACACTATGTCCCTCGGGGAAGTCTCTCAGTTATTTCTTTGACTCTGTGAGCCTGGTATGTAATTCCTTCTGTCCTTAAGCTCTGAGAAGGCCCTTCCTGGGGCTGGAGAGATGGCTCAGTCATTAAAGCACTTGCTGCGCTTATATGGGAGATGCCAGGTGATAGTGGTGCACACCTTTAATCTCAGCACTCGGGAGGCAGAGGCAGGAGGTTCTCTGTGAGTTCGAGGCCAGTCTGGTCTACAAAGTGATTTCCAGGACAGCCAGGGCTACACAGAGAAACCCTGTCTCTGGGGGGACGGGAGGGGGGGGGGACACGACAAAAGGGACTTTGTGGAGTTTGAGTTTAAAGATGACAGATTAATCTGGCAGAGGAAATTTCAAGACAAGATCTTTTCACCCAAGCCTGACCATCTGAGTTTAGTTCCCGAAGCATGTAAGGGTACAGGGAGAGAAATGGCTGCACCAAGTTGTTCTTTCTCTTCCACGTGTGTACTATGGCACACATTTACCCTCGCACATACATGATAGGTACACACATGTGCTTACACACATATAATGAAATAATTGTTTTTACCTAGGTTTATAGTGGGGATCAGGAGCAAAAGCTGAGTGGAAAGACTTGAAAAACTTACAGTTGGGCCAGAAAAGCCAGTCAAAAGTTGGAGCTAAGGATAGTGCAGTTGTTAAAGAAATTGGAACCATGGGGCTGGAGAGATGACTCAGTAGTTTAGAATGCTTATTGCTCTTGAAGAGGATCTGGGTCCAGCACCAGTATGGTGGCTCACAACCGTCTCTAACTCTAGTCACCAAGACTTTAGACACTCTCATTTGACCTCTTTGTATACCAGACATGCATAATGATACATAGACATACATGCAAGCAAAGCATTCGTGCACAACAACAAGAAAAAGAGAGAGAGATTGGGACCTTTAAAAACAAGCAAGTACTTTGTGAGAAACATGCCTTTAGGGCATCTAAGGAGTTGGTCAGACTGTGGCCTGTAGTAGGCTCTGCTGTGGAAAATTTTAAACTCATTTGAAGGACTTCACAGGTTCCTCTACTTGCAGGGGGTGTTCTGGGATAGCTTTCGTAGATTGCTATCTTATCTAAATGGCCCTCCTTTGGGCCGGTCTCACATTCTGTGCATCTGGTGAGCTGTGGGTTAGCACCCAGTCCTGTTTTTCTTAAGGCCATTAGCATGTTTAGACTGTGAGAAAGAGGTGGGTTTCTGGAGGTTATCTGCCAAGAGTCTGAGTCACACTGTGGTGAGTTGTAGTAATGGTAAGAGAGATGTTCCTGCCCTGCTCTGCCCACTGATGTTTCCACATCTTTGCAGTTTCTCCGGATTTGTGCAGACCTCTTCCGCCTAGTGCCCTTCCTGGTGTTCGTGATCGTGCCCTTCATGGAATTCCTGCTGCCTGTAGTTGTAAAGCTCTTCCCCAACATGCTGCCATCCACATTTGAAACCCAGTCCATCAAGGTGAGGCCACTGGGACTTTGAATGCAGTTTGAAAATTAGTCTAAGGATTAGGGTGACAGCTAAATCGGTAAAGAAATATTTGCATGAAAACACAAGGTCTTGAATTTAAATCCCTGGAAGCATGTAAAAACCAAGCTGGGTAGTGCATCTGTAATCTCAGGTCTCCTATGGTGAAATGGAAGGTAGAGATAGGATAATTCCTGAAAGATCATTGTCAGCTAGGGGCAAAACACAAAAAAGAGACCCTGTCTCAAACAAGGTGGTGGTGAGGACCAATACCCAAGGTGTCTCCTGATCTCCACACACAATGTCCGCACTCACATAAGTCAATATACATACACATACGTTAAACATACAAACACACACCCAAAAAAAAAAAATAGAAAGAAAATGAGTCTAAAATTCCTTCAGACCACACACTGTTACATGTGTTGTCTGGTTCTTTTGTGATGCACCAGCTGAGCTAAGTGATTATGTCAGACCAAATGAGGCCCCAAAACCTCACTGTCTGGTCCCTCATGAAACACATATACCAACGTCTGCTGTGAGGTAGGATTGAGGCTTCACAGAGACATTTTTTAAAAACGATGAAGTAGAGTTTAAGAATATGTCACACTTAGATTTTGTCCCTTGAAGGATATAGGTTGTGGGCGACTTGTCTTACAGTAGGCAGCATTCTAAGCAGGCTTCAAGACTACTTCCTACTGTAGAGACAGGTCATGGTGGAATGCAAGAGGGTGCAGGGCATGGCTGGGCTATATAACCTTTAATTTTCTCTCATAGGAGGAAAGGCTGAAGAAAGAGCTTCGGGTAAAGCTAGAGCTAGCCAAGTTTCTCCAGGACACCATAGAGGAAATGGCCCTGAAGAACAAGGCAGCCAAGGGGAATGCCACCAAAGACTTCTCTGCATTTTTCCAGAAGGTGTAGTATTCGCATCTGTCACACGATGATTCAAATGTCAAGCACTACTAGGCCTTTTCTTCCCTCTTCCTTCCTTTACTTCTCTTTCTTTCTCTCTCTCTCTCTCTTTTCTTTTAAATTGTATACTCAGCAGATAAAGCTCTAAGGACAGAGCTTAAGCTAACTGCCTGCTCCCTGTGCTCAGTCCCTCTCAAGGGAGCTATAGTGTATACAAATGCACCTCTTCCTGCCACTGAGAAACTGGGGTGTGGCATGAGAGCCCAGGGCAGTGCCCACAACCCTGATGGAAAGAGTACAGCAGAACTGACTGCACACTGGCATTCCCAGTCTCCTGGTGGACAGCAGCCTGGATGGTGATGCACGAGTAGGTGCTGTGTATCTAGTGCCTCCTGCAGGCTTAGAGTGCCTGAGGTATGACCACCCCTGGAGAGCTTGGTGACAGGTAGGTGGTCTGGCCCTCTGCATCTGCTCTCTCGGTTCCTTACTTCCAGCTGGAACCCAAAGCTAACTCTGGGAACAGGAGAATGCATAGTTTGTACTTAATGATTAATACTTGGGATTACTTCTGCAGATCCGTGAGACAGGAGAAAGACCCAGCAATGAGGAAATCATGCGTTTTTCCAAATTATTTGAGGATGAACTGACCCTGGATAACCTCACAAGGCCTCAGCTGGTGGCACTGTGCAAGCTGCTGGAGCTTCAGTCCATCGGCACCAACAACTTCCTGCGTTTCCAGCTCACCATGCGCCTGAGGTCCATAAAGGCTGATGACAAAGTGAGTTGCGGTGAAAGTCACAGCTGGTGCAGAGTCCTGTTCTGGCCACTGTGAGGCGCCCTCTCATCTCTGTATTTTGCACAGATTCCCTTTTCTCTCCTCAGGGCTCTGTCTTCTCGCTTTTCTCGTCATTATTGTTCTCACATAGTTCAGGCTGGCCTAGAACTCACTAAATGGCCCAGGCTAGCTTCGCTTTTGTGGCGATCCTCCTGCCCCAGGCTACTGAGTGCTGGAATTACAAACATAAACCACCACACCTGGTTTGTTTGTTGTTGTTGTTTTGTTTATTTGTTTCTTTTTGCTTGGGAAGAACAGTTCTGGGTATTGAACCCAGAGCCTCACAGTGCTACATAAGCACTCTGACTCCTGGGCTGTTCCTTTAACCCTCTTTTCTTTTCCCTAATTCCTTTAGATTTATTTCTGTATGAATGTTTTAACTGCATGTATCTATGTGTACCATGTGTGTGCCTGGCACCCTGAGAGTTCAGAAGAGGGCATGAGATCCTGAAACTAGAGCAATAGATGGTTGAGAATGACTAACCATATAGGTGACGGGAATTGAACCCTTGCATGAAGGAAGAACAGCTAGTACTCTTATCTGTTGAGACTCTCCAGCCTTGCTCTGTTTTCTTTTTCCATTTTTCATGCATATGTAGTATTTACGTGGGTATGTATTGCTCATTTGTGGTGTGTGTGCATGCGCACACGTGTGTGCGCGTACACGCTGGCGTCTACATGAGTGAGTTCATGTGTATGTGTAAGCCCAAGGATGATGTTGGGATCGTCCTCAATTGTTCTTCCATCTTACTCAGTCAAACCCAAAACTTAACACTATAGCTAGTTTCCTAGCTAGCTTGCTTTAGGCAGTGCCCAGCCTCTGTCTTCCAAGGCTGGGTGTCATATAACCCAGCCTAGCCACCAACTCACTATGTAACCACGATTAGAATTTAGCCAGGCAGTGGTTGTGCACATGCCTTTAATTCCAGCACTCGGGAGGCAGACAGGTAGATCTCTGTGCGTTTGAGGTCAGCCTGTTCTATAGAGCGAGTTTCAAGGCAGACTTCAAAGCTACAGAAAAACCCGTCTCCAAAAACAAAAACAAAAACAAAAAAAAAGATTAGAATTTAACTCTTTTTTATTTATTATGATTTATTTATTTTTATTTTATGTCCATTGGTGCTTGCCCACATGAAGGTCTGTGTGAGTGTGTTGGATCCCCTGGAACTAGAGTTACAGACAGGTATGAGCTGACATGTGGATACTGGGAATTGAACCTTAAAGACAATTTTTTTTAACATTTATTTACTTAGTGTGTCTGTGTGTGTGTGCAAGCATTGGGCATCACACATTACATGTGTGGAGTCAGATATACTTGCGTGAGTCACTTCTTTTAATCTATAATATTGGTCCCAGGGATCAAACTCAGGTTATCAAGCTTAATGGGAAGCGCCATTTTGCTTCCCTGGCCTTCAGTCAACTCTTAATTTTCTTGTCCCCCCCCACTGTAGGGATTGTAGTCCTGTCTCACCACACCTAGCCTTAGTACTCTTTCTTTGCTTTTTAATTTGAACAGACTGGGTCTCAGTTATCAAGCTAACCTTGAACTTTGAATCTTCCTGCCTCTGCCTCCCAAATCATGGAATTACCAAGTCTGACTTGCCTCTCTCTGCCTTCCTAATTTCTCTTCTCTTCCCTCCCCTTCCTTCCTCCCTGTCTCTTTCTTTTTATTCATTTATTTTGAGGCAGTCAAGGGCTCTCTACTTAGCTCTGGCTGTCTTGGAATTTGCTCTGTGCACTAGGCTGGCCTTGAACTCACTGCCTCTGCCTTTGCCTCTCAGGTGCTGAAATTAAAGGCATGTACATACCCTTGTTTTTCTTTCCCAAATATACTAGTTATAAAGTTCATATCCAATATTGTAGGACTGGGGATTCTGTGCGTCTTTTGCCTTTGTTGTCCTTCTTGCTTTTTGTCTGTTTGCTATATCATTTTTTTCTGAACTACAGGCACTGACTGTATTAACTGAGAGTCTTTCAGGAAGGGCGCAAGCCCAGGGGGCCTTGGGCTGGGAAAGTGTCAGGGAGCTAGCAAGGAGAGAGCTAGCAAGGAGCTGACTTTTTATCCTCAGCAGGCAGTAACAGTTACCTCCTCTCTGTCAAGGTGCCATTAGGGGCAAGTGGAGGCCCATGGTTTCCCCTCTACCCCTCACTGTCAAGTGGAGACCCGTGGTTCCCCTCTTCCCCTCACTGTCATGTGGAGTCAGGACTTCGACACCTGTCCACAGTCACGAGACCAGGTCCTGTGGTGTCAGTGGGGGCTTGGTGGGAGGCAGTAATGAGGGACTTCTGCCCTGGCAGCCAGGGTATCTGCAGAAGTGGAGAAGGGGGTGTTTACCTTAGAGAGTCAGCCAGTGCAATGGGAGCCCATGCCCTCACTTGTTCTAAAGTTGCTCCTTAACTGTAACGAGTCTTTCTCTGTCCAGCCAGCTAGCTCCCAAATCGTAACACAGAGACTTCTTATTAATTATGAAAGCTCGGACTATAGTTTAGACTTGTTCCTAACTAACTGGCTCTTATTATTTAAATTAACCCATGTATTTTAATCTATATTCCACCACATGGCAATACCTCTCTTCCATCTTGTCCCTCCTGTTTCCTCTCCATGTCTCCTGTCTTGTCTTGTGCACCTAGATTCCTCCTCTCTTCCTTTTTCTCCCTGGAAATTCCACCTATACTTCCTGCCTAGCTATTGGCCCTTCAGCGTTTTATTACACCAATCACAGCAATATATCTTCACATTGTGTAATAATATCCCACAACACTTAACTTGTGGTGGGACCAGGTAGCAGTGTGGAGAGACACCTATGTCACTTGTAGCAACAGAGTCACATGGAACCTTGCTGCAGAGTAGGGATAGAGAGCTTTCCTTTTTAGACCAGGCTGGCCTCGAACTCAGAGATATACCTGCCTCTGCCTCCCAATTAAAGGTGTGCACCACCACTACCCCACCTTTTTTTAACTTTTAAAATTGTATGTGTATTAGTGTTTTGCCTACATGTGTATCACATTAGTGCCTGGTTCTAATGGAGGTCAGAAGAGGACATTGGGTTACCTGGAACTATAGTTAGAGATGGCTGTGAGCCAGCATGTGGCTACTGGGAACCACATCCAGGTCCTCTGCAAGAGCAGCACGTGCTTCTAACTGATGAGCCATTTCTCCAACCTCAGTTGTGTTAACATCAGTGTCTCAGATCCAGATGATCCTGAAAAGCAATACTTGGCTTTCTTTTCCAGTTGATTTCTGAGGAAGGAGTGAACAGTCTGAATGTCAAGGAATTGCAGGCAGCATGTCGAGCACGAGGCATGCGAGCACTTGGTGTCACAGAAGACCGTCTGAAGGACCAACTGAATCAGGTATGTGACCTCAGTGACTAGTCAGAGCAGGTTAGTAGCTTTCTCCTCTGTTAGGAATTATCTACCTTTCTTCCAGACCAGCACAGGTGTATGCTCGTGTGTGTGTGTGTGTGTGTGTGTGTGTGTGTGTGTGTGTGTGTGTTCGTTCAAACTGGAAAAGTTCTTAGATTGGCACAAGGGGTATGCATACCAGGCCCAGAATTCAATCCTTAACACCGCATGGAAGTACACACAAACCTGAGCATGGTGAAACGTGCTGAGTCAGAAGGATCACTAAGTTTGAGGTCATCCTGGGCTATTGTGGAAGACCCTATCTCAGAACAAACAGAAGGAAAGAGGTCTAGGGCTATAGGTCAGTTGAGAGACTAGCCTAGCTTGCACAGGATGGATCTCTAGTGCCACCTGACATGACTGTTCACATCTGTAATCCTGGCACTCAAGATGTAGATGCAACAATTAGAAATTTAAGACCATCTTCAACTAAAAATCGAATCAGACCACCCTCACGACTTGACTACCATCGCATCCACCCTCTCAGCTACGCTAAGCCTGGGCTTCTCCAAGTGGGTGCTTGGTATGTGGCACTGCACCCTACCTGAGCGTGAGGGTCCTAAGGCAATAGTCCCTGTGCAGGTTTGTGGCAGTGAGTGACATCTATAGCCCCTCGTCTTTGGAGAGATGAGTCTGGTCTTCCTCCTAACTCAACTTCACACCTGTCCCTCTTGCCACTTTCCATGTACTCTCACATGTGACCAAATATGTGTGAATGCCTACTTTCCCACTAAACATGTTTCTGCAACCCTTTTTTTGCTGGTTTTTGGTTTGGTTTGGTTGGTTTTTCAAAACAGGGTTTCTCTGTAACAACCCTAGCTGTCCTGGAACTAGATCTGTAGATCAGGCTGACCTTGAACACACAGAGATCCACCTGCCTCTGCCACAGGAATGCTGAGATTGAGGGTGGACTCCACCACTGCCTGGCCCTTGCAATCCTTTCTAATTTGTCTTCCAAGGGCTTCTTCATCACTTAGGTTTCCAGCACAGACCTAAAGGCTGTGCACCTTGGTGAACTGTGAAATCCAAGGTCATAGTCATTTGACCTCTGCCTTTCTTCTGCAGCTGCTCTCCTTTTTCACTTAATCTTAGCTCTTCTTCTTCTTCCTTTTTTTTTTTTAAAGATTATTTATTTTTATGTGTATGAGTATTTTGCTTACATGTCTATATATGTACCACCTGCATGCCTGGTGACCTTTGGCTGTTAAGAGAAGGTGTTGGATGCTCTGGAACTAGAGTTACAGACAGTTGTAAGCATCCGTGTAAGTGCTGGGAATGGATCTGTGAGTTTGAGGCTAGCCTGTTCTACAGAGTGAGTTCCAGGGCAGCCACCCTACACAGGGAAACTCTGTCTTGGGAGTTGGGGGAGGGGGATGATGTCTCTATCTGCTAAGCCATCTTGTCAGCCTTCAGCTTGCTTTTAGCATAGTGTTGTGGGTTTAACTAGAGGCTACACATATGCTACAAACTCTTTGCCACTGAGCTACAGCCCCTGTCCTCTAAATTTTGTTGTTGTTGTGTGAGACCAGTTCTCACTGTATAGCCCTCAGTGTCCTGGAACTTGCTATGTGGACTATGATGGCCTCAGACTTAGAGATCTGCCTGCCCCTGCCTCCTGAGTGCTGGGATTAATGATGTAATTAATTCATCACCACACCCAGCCTGCCCTTCAAATTTTAAAAAAGAAAGGACAATTTTTCTAGACAAGGTCTCCTACTATATGACCAAGTCTGACTGAATTTCTAGGTATCCTTCTGCTTTCTAATTTTTTTTTAAAGATTTATTTATTAATTATGTATACAACATTCTGCCTCTGTGTATGCCCACACGCCGGAAGAGGGCGCCAGATCTCATTATAGATGGTTGTGAGCCACCATATGGTTGCTGGGAATTGAACTCAGGACCTCTGGAAGAGCAGCCAGTGCTCTTAACCACTGAGCCATCTCTCCAGCCCCTAATTTTTTTTTTAATTTATATCTAAACACATGGACCAGTAAGATAGCTCTGTGAGTAAATGTGCTTGCCTCCAAGTTTGACAACCTGAGTTTGATTCCCAGGATCCTTGTGGTACAAGAGAAGAAAGACTCCCAAAAGTCATTCTCTAACTTCTTTTTTTTTTTTTAATATTTATTTATTTATTAATTATGTATACAATATTCTGTCTGTGTGTATATCTGCAGGCCAGAAGAGGGCACCAGACCTCATTACAGATGGTTGTGAGCCACCATGTGGTTGCTGGGAATTGAACTCAGGACCTTTGGAAGAGCAGGCAATGCTCTTAACCACTGAGCCATCTCTCCAGCCCCTCTAACTTCTATTCATGTGCCTCTGTGGCACGTACTGCCACCCCCTCCCAAATAAACAAATGTAAAATAAATGAATAAAAACATAAAAGTTGCTATAGTAATGGGTACAAGTAATATATATGTATGGTACCCTAGGCGTTTTTTTTTTAAGTGTTGGGTTGTATAGCCCAGGCTGTCATAGAATGTGTGCGTGTGATCCTCTACCTCAGCTAGTGCAGGGATTACAGATATCCACCACCTGTTTTCAAGCACAGAGCAGAGTGACCATTCTTGAAGTACCTGGAGCTGATGGTCAGTTGTTCAGTTTACTAAGGTGTGTGTGTGTTTGTGTGTGAGTGTGTATGTTAATCTTTATGTGTATGGGTGTTGCATGTATGTTTGTGCATCTTGTGTGTGCAGGTCCCATGGAAGTCAGAAAGGGGTGTCAGATCCCCTGGAACTCGAGGTACCAACAGTTGTGAGCTGCCATGTGAATGCTAGGAACTGAACCCAGACCCTTTGCAGGAGTAGCAAGTGCTGTTTCCAGTCCCTGAAAGATATTTTTGAAATATATTTTGGAAATGTGTTTTAGTGACTTAATGAACCTATTTGCTCAATCATGTTTGCTGTGCCACCTAGACTGTGTCCCTCAACTAAGTCAAAGCCACAGAGGGAACTCTGGGATGCAGGAGAGGCACTGGGCTGTGGGTCAGCAAGGACAGCACTGCTAGCACATGTTCTTTGATTCCAGTGGCTTGACCTGCACCTCCATCATGAGATCCCCACATCATTGCTCATACTGTCCCGGGCCATGTACCTCCCAGACACCCTCTCACCTGCTGACCAGCTCAAGTCCACCTTGCAGACCCTTCCAGAAATCGTGGTATGTATTGTCGGAAGATTCTCTTGACTCATTATCTCTGTGGGCTTGGTATCCTGGCCTCCACAGCTGTGGGAGCCTCTCTACCTTGGTCTTGCTGTCCTCTTCACAGCTCCCTGGTTCATCTCCCTGCTCAGCCCCCCTGTGGCTCAGTCTCAAGCACAGCAGTGCTAGGGTGGCAAATCTGAATTGATGTATTTGAGATTTGCTCTGAAACTTAAACAGTTCTCTGATGGATGGAGAACCCTACTTACCCTTGGGATCCTGGAAGCACCTCTGAACACTTAGGAGGCAAAATCCCACTAGTGTATTCTGTTTTGTATGACGCGTAGGTGGTAACATTGTTCAGCTCGAGGTAAAGGTATTATAGGTCTGGCACCTTAGGCTCACTGGCAGTTACCTTCTCCTTCCACTTTCCCTCTAAGGCAAAGGAGGCTCAGGTGAAAGCGGCAGAGGTGGAGGGCGAGCAGGTAGACAACAAGGCGAAGCTGGAGGCCACACTGCAGGAAGAGGCTGCCATCCAGCAGGAGCACCTGGAAGAACTGCAGAGGGCTGCTGAGGCTGTGGTAAGCAGTCTGCTGTGACTGACTGTCTAGGACCAAGGCTGTCCCTGTCCAAGTTTTCTAGAGCCTGCCTTATGGCCACGCATGTGACTCTCAGTCCTATCCTGTCTTTGCCTGCAGGGGTCAGAGTAGTACAGGAGTGCTTGACTGTGGAGCTATAGCTCTCAGGGACAGTGTACTAGAAGACACAATTGGCATAGGAGGGGCTGGCTTAGCACCCAAGCAGGAGTCACCAAGGGACCCACCTTCTCAGGGTTGTTTTCCTAAGAGTGGCTGACTCCCTATAACTTTGCTCATCCCTTGGCCCTATGGTCTCAAAAGCTGCAGGAAGCTGTGACTGAAGCTTGGAATTGCCTAGGTTATTCACATGTCCATCCGTTCACCTGGACTAGCCCTAGAGACGGGCAGCATGCTCTGGCTGAGTCTGTTGAGGAGGTTCAGGTGGCCTGCTCATCCTGGGGCAGGGAACTACCACGGCTGGGTGATCTGTGGGTCTTCGTCACTTAGTAGATTATGCCAAGTGTACCTGTCAGGAGTATATGCTGAGTGTGGACCAAGGTGACACTGTGCTACTGCTTACATTTCAGAAGGACACCCAGCCAGAAGTAGTAGAAGCCACCATTCCTGGGAGGCCAGGGGCCGAGCTTCAGCCAGAGGTGCCTGTTGTGAGTGTGTCCTCAGAGACACTGAAGGATACAGCACCTGTGCTAGAGGGATTGAAGGTGAGCTGTACATGACCAGGGGAGGAGCAGGGCTGGACTGTGGGTTCCTTAGCTCCTAAAGAGGTCTTGCTGGGCAGGGCATTTTCTTACCCTCCAGCCAGTCCACATTTCAGACCCTCTCAGAGATCATGGTATGTGCTGTTGGGAAAGCCCATTGACTCACTCATTTCTTGGGGGGGGGTCTCACCTCCACAACCATGGAGCCCCTCTAGGGACACTGTTACTCCCTGGAGAGATGAAGTAGTGGCAAGGAGGCAGAGACCAGCCTTGGGGCTATGAGAAGCTTAGAGCCTTTGACACTGAGATGAGGCTGCCAGGCTCCTCATGGGTTTCTAGGCTCCTGTCCTCCTGTTTGTTGGACAATGGGAAGGGAAATAAAGGCTGAGCCCTCAAAGCAGAGCTTCCTGTGCAGAGGCCCACCCTGGTGTCATTTGCCAGGTTATTGATTAGGGCTGAGAATATGATTCAATAGAGTACTTGCATAGCATGCTGGGTCCTAGGTTCTGTGCCCAATACTGCAAAACAGAAAAAAAAAAATTGACTTTCCATCTAGTGTTGGAGAGGGTGTGGGGGGCCTAGATCACTTTGGAAACTATGGTTTGCTAAAGCCTCAGACTTATACTCTGTGATCAGCTGACCTAGTCCTGGGCATTGCCCCACAGTGGCTATACACAGACATTCACAGCAACTGTCATTGTAATCACTGAAGGCCAATAGGAAGGAGAAAAATATGCTTTGAGTTGCTGTCCAGATTAGAAAATCTTTACCATTAGATGCCAAAGTAGGTGAGCTGGTCAAGAGGCAGATCTAATACTTCCTCTCCTATAAAGTTCTAGAAAACAAAGCCTGTCCTGTAGAGCAGGAAGCAAGTCAGTCTTGCATGGGAATGGAATCCTGGGGAATAGAAAGGAACATTTGGGGATAACCAGTGTGCTCATTCTGCTGGCTATGGGATGAGTGTGTTAGGGTACAGTGCACCAAGAAGATGCAGAAAGATGAGCTCCAACTCACTTGAGGCTGTCCTTAAGTGCTTGCCTATGTGGCATGAACAGAAAGGCTTTCAACATTTAGGGACAGAAGCCATTGTTCCCTTGACTTAGGTTTATCTTCTTATTCATTTCTTTCTAGGGAGAAGAAATAACCAAGGAGGAAATTGACATCCTCAGTGACGCCTGTTCTAAGCTAAAGGAACAGAAGAAGTCCCTGACCAAGGAGAAGGAGGAACTGGAGCTGCTCAAAGAGGATGTCCAGGACTACAGTGAGGTAGGTGGGCATACAGTGCGGGGATGCAGAGTGTGGGTAGAATGCAGCTTTATCAGACCCCAAAGCATCAAGTAACACTCCTGTCATGTACATAACAAGGTGTCCAGAGAGAATGTGGAGAGAAGAGTCAAATGGAAAATAAATTTTGACCAAGGATACAGTTGACAGAGCACAAGGCCTAGCATGTATAAGCCCCAGCTTAGAGTCCAGGCACCACAGTAATTCTAATCAGGCCACTTTGTAGGTAAATGACACCCTTGCTGGTGCTAAGTAGATAGTGATAGGTATCTGAACCCCGGGTGTCACATAAACAGCCTGGTCACTTGATACATGAAATCTTACTTTCATTCATAACCCTTCAAGAGGCTTTTTTCTTTTCTTATCTAGTGGTTGTCCCTCCCTTCCTCCCTCCTTTTCTTTCTCTCATAGTGCTGGGATCGATCCCAGGGCCTTGTGCATGCTAGACACATGTTGTGTCTAACTACATCCTCAGCCCAAACAGACACTAAGTTTTTTGTGTGTATGGGGGGGGGGGTTGAAGACAGGGTTTCTCATTAGCTATAAAGCCAGTCCTGAACAAACTGTAGACCAGGCTGACCTCGAACTCACAGAGATCCATCTGCCTCTGCCTGCTGAGTGCTGGGATTAAAGGCACCACCACTGCCTGACTTTTTTAAACTTCTTTATTGAATCTTTGGGGGTTTTACATCATGCACCCCAATTCTGTCACCTCCCAGTCTTCCCATATCCCCTCTCATCCCTGTTGCATTCTAGCACTCAGGAGGCAGAGGCAGGTGGATCTCTGTGAGTTCGAGGCCAGCCTGATCTACAGAGTGAGTTCCAGGACAGCCAGGGCTGTTTGACAGAGAAACTGTTTCTTGAAAAACCAAAACCAAACAAGCAAACAAAAAACAAACATTGTTTTCTAATCTGAGGTAGCAGTGTTATTATCCCCACTCTGTTGGGCAAGTAATGATGTGGAGATTGCTAAAAATCAATTTGCTGTTTCTCATCTTCCCTGTGGTAGCCCCCCTGGCTGTATGACTTCTCCATCAGAAGACACATTTTCACCGGACAGACAAGACAGTGCTCATTCCCCTTGGCTCTTCACCCTGCTTCTGTCCCTGTCATCTTTGCTCCTTGTAAAGAAAGAAGGTGCTTAGCACTCCTTGAGCCTTTGGATGTTCATTCTCTAGTAACTGCAAAGGAACTTGATATTCAGAATAGATTTCTTCCCTCTAAAAAAAAATTTTTTTTGAGCTTACAAAAATAATTGTGGGCACGGTAGGCTAAACCAAAAAATTAGTGAGAACAAATTTGCATGATAGACATAAGATCATCCAATTTTCTGAGGCTGAATTGAATTCTTTTATTTAGTTTTTTGTTTTGTTGTGCTAGAGATCAAACAGGATCTTGTGCATAGTAGGAAGCATTGTACCACTGAGCCACATCCCAGCACAAATTAATGATTTGATTTTCTTTTCAAGTTCAAATTAATATAAAGCCCTCCCTCTCCTTTGATACAAACTTTTTAAAATTAGGACTTACAGGAGATCAAAAAGGAACTTTCAAAGACCGGTGATGAAAAATATATAGAAGAATCCACAGCTAGCAAGAGGCTGACAAAGCGAGTCCAGCAGATGATCGGGCAGATCGATGGCCTGATCGCACAGCTAGAGACCAGTCAACAGAATGGCAAACTGGGCCCCCAGGAGAGTTCTCCAACAGGGTAAGTGAGCCATGAACCTGTTCTAGCCTGGCTGCAGCTGCCAAGTGCTTTTGCTGGGATCTAATTCCAAAGCATATCTTTGGCCTCTGCCTGCCCCACCTATTGCTCAGGAGCAGCCAGGACCCCAAGAAGTCTTTGCTCTTATTTTTCTTTCCTTCACAACTCAGTTTCTATATCCCAGAGCTTGTTTTACTTAGGTAGCTCAGATCTGTCTCTTCCCTGCTTGTGTCCCCTGACCCATCTTTTTTCCCCTTCCATGGTGCCATCCCCTTGAGCTTAAGTTGACTCCATGTTCTTCAAACTGCCAGGCTTTCTCCCACTTCTTCCCTGTTCCAAACCCTGGTATTATGACACTGTTGTGGACAGTCTGCTTGCTTAAGCAGCCACCAGGAGACAGTGGCACACTCCATGCTTTTGTAACCCAGCTATGAGTAGGCTTGCCACAGTCCTGACCATAGACTTTTCAGGGAGGGCAGGTGCTTGCAGCTGGACTCTGCTTCTGCTCCAGGCCCTGTACCTAGCGAGCCTTGTTACCTCCGGATGAGGATGTTTTCTCTCTTGTATTGTCTGTTGGCTCCCTGGCAGACACAGCCTAGGGACCTGTGGTGCTCTCCATTGTGGGGTGGTGCCCATGGAAGCCAAAGGAAGGTATCAGATCCCCTAGAGCTGGAATTATAGACACTATGAGCCACCCAACATGGGTTCTAGGAACTGAACTCAGGTCTTCTGCAAGAGCAACAAGTGCTCTTAATCACTAAGCCATCACTAATCACTCTCCAGCCTCAGATTTTTTTTCAGTTTTATGTGTGGGTGTATAAGTGGTCTGTGTGAGTGTGGTATTTGTATATGTGCTATCTGTGCAAGTGTATGTATGCTGGTATACATGCTTATGTGCACATGGAGGCTGTCAGCCTGCAAACCCATGATCTTGCCTCTGCCCCCACCCAATAGAACTAGGGCTTTAGACAAATATGTGACTACTCCCAGCTTTTACATGGGTTCTGAGGATTTGAACTCAGGTCCTCATGCAGTAAGAGCACTGATAGCTGCTAAACAATCTTCCCAGCATCCAAGGATGTTTTCTTTCTTTTTTCTTTTTTTTTTTTTTGGTTTTTCGAGACAGGGTTTCTCTGTGGTTTTGGAGCCTGTCCTGGAACTAGCTCTTGTAGACCAGGCTGGTCTAGGACTCACAGAGATCCGCCTGCCTCTGCCTCCAAGTGCTGGGATTAAAGGCGTGCGCCACCACCGCCAGGCCCAAGGATGTTTTCTATCAGTCTCCATGCTGGCTTTGCATCCTAAAGGGAAAGAGCCTGAGGATCTCATGTGGGAAGAGTCATGCTGACATTTCCAGTTCATGCATGACCGCAGGAGCAGAGCCTATGGGAAGAGCTATGGGTAAGGCATGAGGCCGAGCACCTGGCCAATATCACATGCAGACTACACTCCCCAGGGAGAGTGTCATCAGTGTCAGTGAGCTCATCACCGCCATGAAGCAAATCAAGCACATTCCAGAACACAAGCTGATCAGTTTGGCTTCAGCCCTGGATGAAAATAAGGACGGCAACATCAACATCGATGACCTTGTTAAGGTGGGTCTCAGTAAGGCCTGAGCCAGCAGCTAGCCTGACTGCTTTTCTGATTTAGGGCCCAAGGGTTTGGGGAGGAACTGTTTTTCAGAGCCTTAAGACTCTCAGAAGGGAACTAGAGAGATGGCTCAGTGGTTAAGGACACTGGCTGCTCTTACAGAGGAGCAGGGTTCAATTCCCAGCATCCATATGACTGTCTGTATCTCCAGCTCCAGGGAGATACTGGCAAACACCAATATTCATACAATAACTTTAAAAAAAAAAAAAAGACTGTATTAGGAGGTTGGGTCTGCAGGCCCAGGTGTCTCAGGCCTTTGCTCTCCATTGAAATCACACTGGAATTAAGAAGTTATAAAAGTTATAGACATAATGGTGAGATAACAAAATTGAGTCCCTGCCCTGCCATAGGCCCACCTATCAGATGTCTCCTTGGACTGTTTCTGCATGTGCCCCAGGACCTTACATCCTCTTAGCTCTGGAAAACAGGGTGAACACACCTGTCAGGACCCCTTTGGGGGCTGCCTGAGACCTGAGAAACACTGAGTGGGTAGAGCATGTAGGATGGTGACTAAGGTCCAAGTACATCAGCCCACATACCCAAGTCAGGACCCAGCCTCTAGGGGACGTCTGGATTCTAGCCTGCAAATTACCATGGACCTACCTAAATTATAAATCATGTTTTTTGAAGGAAAAAACTGCCTTCATGGTTTCCAGTACACCTGATAAGTTAGTGGTTTTTCTAGCCAGAAATAATAATTACCATTAGTTCCATTTTAAATCAAGGCGCTATCAGACATACATGCTGAGCATTTTCCTCGCTCTCCCCTCAGTCTTCATGGCAGGAGCAGATATATCCCAGTGCCTACCCCTTGCTGTACCAGGGAAGCCACATTCAGGGCAGGTCCTAGACCTCCAGCACTATGGCAGAGCCATGCTGACTGGAACAGGGACTTGATGCCACAGTCTTGCTGTGAGGTCTGTAGCCTTGGGGGTCTGATACCCAGGCACCCATCGCATGCAGTGAAATGACCAGTGCCTAGCCAAGAAGATGGCTCAGAGGAGTCAAGTCCTGCCTCCCCAGAGTTGTCCCCGGGACACCAGATCATGCAGTGATACAGCCTTCTAAGTCCCCTCTCCTGTGTGTGCAGGTGATCGACTTGGTGGACAAAGAAGATGTTCAGATCTCTACCACCCAAGTAGCGGAAATTGTGGCCACACTAGAGAAGGAGGAAAAGGTGGAAGAGAAGGAAAAGGCCAAGGAAAAGGCTGAGAAAGAAGCCGCGGAAGTGAAGAATTAGAACTGCCTGGCTTTTGGCCCACAGGGTCTGCCTTCATCATGCTACACCAACCACAGTGGGGATGACACAAGAGTGATTGCTATGAGGTGATTCTTAGTGGCAAATCTAATATTTTATCTGGAATAAATCAGAAACTTCCTTAATCAAGCAATTTTTAATTTTCATCATTCCATGAAGATTCAGTCAGCCTGGAGCCCTAGAGCCCTCTGAGTGATTGTGTCTGGACTCATGCCTTGGTGTGGTACTAAATGGCCCTAACCCATGGGGTAAGGGGACAGCCACCATTAGGATCATAGCCTCACACTGACCCCTAGCTGCAAAGGTAGCTTGGGCTAGGCTGGGTAGGAAAATATTTCCCTGTTTATGTCCTTACTTGCTCAGGGTCTGGCCAAGCCTCTGTCCCTTGAGAGGAGAGTGAGAACCAAGTGGACTCCCAGCACCTGTGTGGAGCCAAGTAAATGTGCCTGCATTTCTCCAGAGGCCTTGGAATAGGAGGTAGACAGACACAATGCAGGCCTCCTCTGCGCTGAAGACACTGAAGTCAGTCTGAGGACTTGGGATTCCTCCAGGAGATCTGTATGCTCACTCCTCCACAGTTGTGTTGTAACCTTAGTCCCTGACAGCATTGTCTCTCTTGTATGGATTCTGAAGCATGTTGACTGGAGCGTTCTCAATTTACCCTTGATTTCCACCTTAATTCTATAACTGACTAGTACTGAATTTTCACACATGACTATTCGCCTAGCTCATGAGTAGTTCCGTAATTAACAGGGACATACACTGAAGAAGCCTTTGAAATGAAATTGGGCAGTCCACATTGCTGAGTAGCCCTGGGGGACAGGGCTGATACCTGAAACCTGAACATACCTGAGGCTTTGTGTGGCTTTTAACATAAAAGTTAAGTCCTGCCCAGGACAGTGGTCAAGATGGGGCTTCACAAGGCTGTCTCGTCACAGATGCTCTTGAATGTGCTCCTGCCTCCAGCAGTGAGGAAGTAGTCTGTGGTGACACGGAGCTTTCGGCGTGGTGTTCCGTGCCTGCTAACGGCTCGCTGGCACCCCTCTGAGTGGAGATGCACTAGCTCAGCGTCCAGAGCTCTTGCTGAGTGGCCAGCACCCTTTCTTACTTGGAGATGGCTGCTTGGGCAGGCCAGGGCTGAGTATCCTGTGGCCTCACCACCACCCTCCCACTGTAACCCCATCCTAGGAACACAGAAAGCAAGATCCTGAGTTCAGCTTGGGCTATCCTGTCCAGGAAAAAAATTCCTGGGACTCCAGACAGGATCTAGAAGATGTGCAGAGAAGCGGCAACTAGAATGGAACTTTCTCGGTTTCTTGAAACTTTTCTTAAAGGAAGCATATGATGCTAAGCAAGAATAAAATAATTCTCACACATAAGCCTGTGCAGCGTAACAGTGGAAGGGGCCTAGTGACTATGTGGTCACATCTGTGCGTCCTTGTGTACCCTAGCAGCCACCAGGCTGTTAGTGTGTACTTCTGAGGACAAGATTGTGGTTGCCAAATGTGTTCCCATAATGAATCGTTTCTCTTTTGAGCAGCATTCTGGGACCTGTCCTTTGTCTACCTATTGTCTTCATCCTTCATTGTTACTGGGCACTGTCAGTGGCTGTGCTGGCTGTTGCTGACTCGGGTATTTCCCTGCTGTCCTACTGTGGACTCTGCCCTCACAGGTCACATCATCACCCTGGAAAGTGGGCTCACCCTGTGTTGTTGCAGGGCCTAGCAGTGGGTGCTTGCCTTGGTTTTTGGAACTGGCCCCACATCTGTTTCATTGCTTGACTTCAGTACAGCTGGGTCAGGTTTAGAAATGGCAGGTCTACTGGACAGTGATGGTGGCGCACACCTTTAATCCCAGCACTCCAGAGGCAGAGACAGGCAGATCTCTGAGTTCAAGGTCAGCTTGGTCAGAAGCAAGTTCCAGGACACCCATAGAGAAACCCTGTCTTGAACCACCACCACCTCCCAAAAAAAGGAAAAGAAGTAGCAGCCCCATGACAGAACTGTATATGAGCTGAGCATTTGAGAGCTGGCTGTATTTCAACTCTCATAACTGCTCTGTACCCCAGTGCTTGCCCAGGGGCCAGGTGCCCACACCTGATAAATGAAATCTGGCATTCCCTTCTACACTCCCAGCCACCTGCCCACACAGGCTCCTTCTAGACTATCAACATCCTCAATGTGCAGGGCACCATGCAGTTCTGAAAGGCCA
Organism: Alexandromys fortis; assembly: GCF_014885135.2. Taxonomy (NCBI): domain Eukaryota; kingdom Metazoa; phylum Chordata; class Mammalia; order Rodentia; family Cricetidae; genus Alexandromys; species Alexandromys fortis. The sequence continues at coordinate 4,645,551 of NW_026067920.1, forward strand.
TCCTCATGGTCTTGGGCTGTGCCTCCTGGGGCCATGGTAAGGGAACAAGTTCTGTACCCTCTTCTGACTTCCAGGGATCCCAGAGCCTCCAGTGGGGTCACATGTAAACATCTTCCATGCCCATGTAACAGCCCTGAGCATTCTGCCTAGTAAAGAGATCGAAGGGAAACTCAGACCTCCTAAATTAATAAGAATTGTGCTGTGGGCATCAGGTGTGCTCAGATTTTAGCGGGGCTTAATCCTCCCCGCAGCTCAGTGCCAGCTCACCTTTAGGGGCTCAAGACTTAGTTCCAGGCTCATGCTTTGTGGGACCTGAGGAGACCTGTATCCCCTCATCCTGAGGGATCCCCTCATTCTGTGGAATAGCCCTGTTTTGTGGAGTCAGGCAAGTAAGTACTTCTTAGAATTGAAGCAGACTCGGGGCCCTGGGAGACTAGCAAGCGACAGCTTCATGTAAGGAGGTAACCGAATAAAGTACCACTGCTGTTGTGTCTGCTGTAAGACGATTTGTCCAGCTCAGTAGTCCTGACACCTACCAGGCTCTCCCAGCCTGCAAACCCCCTCAGATGGCCTCAGACTTGTCATCTCACAGCCCCACGTTGTGCCTGTCATGATCTGCACAGGGTGGGCAGGAGCTGGGACTGTGGCTGAGGAGTCCCAGAGAAGTGGGACCTGTGCCCACACTAAGTGTACTACTGTCGTAGACAGAATCCAGCCACAGGGACATGGAGAGGGCAGTGGGCCCGGTGGAGGCAGCTTCCCTGGGGTAGCCCAGCAGGGAGGAGGGTAAAGGTATAGTATCTACCTCCTGATCTTCCCAGGACCCCAGCACGTCTTGGGTGGTCTCCTGTAGCCATTCTTGGTGTCTTCTAGAATGCCTGATTGAAATTCCATTGGTCTCCAGGATCAAGAGGTACAAGTTACAGGTCAAGGGTAGGAACTGCTTGCTGGTTGGGATAGGTATTTAAAGGGCACAGCATGCCCACTGGCTGTAGTGAGGACCTAGTAAACATTCAGACAAGATGGATTTAGCCAGGAAATCGAAGTCCCCAGGTGACTCTAGAAAAGCCTTATGTGCCAGGGGAGTAGGGATGTGATTGTACCCGAGTCTCTCAGGACATTTGACACACACAGAATCAGTTTCTTGCCTTCTTGGGAAGATAAATCTTTCTCTTCCTTTTTCAAATTTTATCTGTTTTGTTGCAAGTATGTATGTACCCACAGAGACCAGAAGAGTTTGTCATATCCCCCAGTACTAGAGTTAAGGATAGTTGCTACCATCATGTAGGTGGTAGAAATGAAAGCTAGGTCCTCTACAAGAGCAGCAAGTACTCAACTAAATCAGAGTCATCTTTCCAGCCCAGAGGATAATTGTTGCTGCTGGTGCTCAGACCATTGGGGAACACAGCACATGCCAGTGGATAAGCAGGCTCCTGAGAGCTAGCGTGTCCCTGATGCTAGCCAGTACAAAACGGAAACCATCCGCCATCACTACCACCCATATCTAAAAGGCAAGGCAGTCAGAGAGCAGAGCAGAAAGAGCCTGACTTCAGTAAGGAATGGAGATTTGAATGCAGATCCAATGCTTGCAGCTTGAGCCATTCATACTCCCTTCCCATTGGGCAAGCCCGTATAGTAGACTCTGGTGGTGCAGCTCAAGGCCCCAACGTTTACCTCTTCTAAGGTGGCAATGGGACTATTATGGACAAGAGTGGCCCGACCTATGGCCCCGACCCTCAGGTCCACTTTCTGTCACCGTGGACCAACCCCTTGATGTTAAAACTTTTCTTGGATGCCACAGGAAGCTATGCTCAACATGGCACTAGGGGGCGCCACAGACTGGCACACAGCTGACCCAGGAAGTGTCAAGCCTGGTTCAGGGATGGGAATGTATCCATCTGGTCACACACTGCTGTGTCTAGACTTCAGTCAGGCCCTTTAACTGCCACCCCCTACCTGGTCACTATCATCAGGTGTGTGTGTGGCTGGAATGGAAACTGTCTGGTCTCCATTTTGGGGACCAACAACAGAACGAGACCTACGGCTTCCTCTAAAACCCAGTACCTCCCTGAAGATCAAGCTCTGTCTAGAATCAAAACTTCTGTTAGCATGGCTAAGCAAGTCTCCTGACCTAGAAGGTGGGCCTGATCCTAACCCAGGTCTCCTAAGGTTAGAAGTATGACAGACGAAATGGATGCAGGAAGGAAGGAAACACTCAAGTTCTCTGTTGTCCTGGAATGCACATCACCTGCATCATGCTTGGCCCAGTGTAGATTGCAGAAACCAGAGGTCTGGCCACCTACCTTCCTGCAAGTTAGCACATACACTTAAGCACTTTCTGTCTTCATGGAATCCCTCCTGTCAAGACAGCCAGGAAGCTAGAGAGGCCAAGTGCACTTCTCCCACACACCCATGATCCCCTCCTGTGGACACATCTCCTAGTGCATCCTGTCCTTTGGACCTCTAGACGCTGGTAACCCTAAGATTCTGCCTGCTACTTACACCACAGTAAAGCAACCCCCCCCCCAACCCAGCTGTCCTTACTTTGGGAGGGAAAAGCAGGTAATTAGTTCCCTGGGAGCCTGAGACCAGCACCTTGCTCTAGGGAGCAGACACTGCTGATTCCTTAGATGGCGTTATGCCTCCGCCTCTGGCCTGTCTCCTCACCCTCCCAGCCCCCACCCCCGGCAGTAAGGAAACAGTTGCACAGGTCCCAGGACACAAGAGAGCACTCTGAAGATCAGAACCAGTTCTCACTTTTATTTTTTGGAAAGTAAGTTGGTTAACAAAATCACATCTGCCAGTGTGGACTGACAAACTATGTGCTGGGTCCCAAGAAAAGTCACCCTGAGCCACTGTCCTGGCCCTGCTGGCTGATAGGCAAGGGACAGCCACCCAAGCCTAGGGCCTGTAACAGTACAGAAAGTAACAAACTGAATTCACCACTTACTCCCAAACTTTGAAAGGTAGCAGTCTAGGCTATAAAGTCTAGAAGCACTGCATGGAAGTGTTAAGCCTATAGCAAATACAACTTGTAAAGACTCAATAAATTATATATAGATAGATAGATATATAAACTTGTAACATCTATTAACATCGAACCTCAGGCAGGGCTGGCCCCTCCCTGAACATAGGCTTCTGCCTGGAATACTATCAATTAGAATAATCTGTATGAAAATACCAGTCACCTTGAAACTTTAAAAAAAAAAATCTCCTGAAGGAAGTTCCTATATAAATCTAATCCCCCACAAAAGAGGGCCAAAGGAAATAAAAAATGCTCACTGGAGCCAGCTCTAAGAGGGCTGCTCAAGCTTCCAAGGGCCCGCCTCCAGCCTTGATGTGGGCCAGATGCACCTCAGCAACCCCCTAAATTCAGCATAAACCTCTTCAACTGTTAATAAGTTATAACTTAAAATTTCTGCAATACAAATACCCTGGGACTAAATGCTAGGAACCTGGGGATCCAAGGGTTGATAAATAGCTTTACAAATATACAGGTCTAGATACAAACAAAATTGTGCTGCCAGAAAAGCCCCTTGCCTCTCGGCTTGCTCTTGGCATTTTACCAGAGAGCCCCATGGGGTATCCTGCTCCTCTGGCCTCAGCTTTGCCTGCCTCCATATAGATATTCTTTTTTTATAAATGTACATTTGCTTCTGGAATAAACCTTTTGACAGACGTTATGGCTCCTTCAGGTACCCGTAATTTCAGTCTGAGGGGCAGGGTGAAAAACGCCTGGGGGTGGAGAGCTGTGACTCGCCCCCAAGCATAAGGTGCCATATTAGGAGGGAGGCTTGCCACATAGGGCAGAGCTTCCCTGCAGGCTCAGCTTTGGGCACCCAAAAGGCCAAGGTCCACCCTGGACATGGAGTATGGTCCTCTCTGCAACGGTCCCTGCAAGGTGGCAGTGGGAAATGAGGGAGCCAGAACCCCAGAATTGCACAGGATGGGCCCTCTTACATTCTACATTTGGTGCTCCCAACCCTGGCCAGTCAGGAGACCACTATACAGCAGTGCGTGTCCCCAAGTGGCCTCTGCACCCAGGAGCCAAGGACACACACACACACAGCAAGTCCTGTCCACTGTTAGCCCATCACACTGGGCTGGCTGGGGTCCACTGCACACCAGCAGTAGCAGGGCGGGCTAGGGTCCGCGTAAACATTGGCTAGGTTTGATCTGCAGGACTGTCGGCCCCTCACGTCCGAGGTCCCCCATTACTGGGTGGACCTGGGGGCAGCAAGTCGTGGGTGAACACGGAGTCGTCCCCTGAGGAGCTGGAGCTAGGAGTATCCTGGCCACCTGGGGAGTACTGCTCAAACGGCACCGACAAGTCCAGGTATTCCTGGTGGCAGAGAAGGCTGTCAGGACTGTGCCTTGGCACCCTCTCCACTCCCATGGCAATCTGTGTTCAGCCTGTGCTCCTGAAGGGCAGCCCCACAACTGGAGCTCCAAGGAGCAATACCCCCACAGGGAGCAGGACCGCGTGGCACTTACATCAGTTGATGTCACAGTAAGGATGCGGTCTAAATCCTCTACCAGCTGCTTGAAGGTAGGCCTCTGTGAAGGCACTGCGTGCCAACATTCCCGCATGATCATGTACCTGTGGCAAAACAGCTCTGAGTTCCTGGCCTGCTGCCAAGCCCTACCTCATCCCAGGGACCCTGGTGGGAATCCTGCCATTCCCAGGGACTGGACAGAAAAGGAAAGGATGCTTTGCTCACAGGTCGTGTGTGCAGTTGGCTGGCTTGTCCATGCGGTGGCCCTCTTTCAACAGCTTGAAAAGCTCTTCCACTGGGATGCCAGGATACGGTGAGCCCCCCAGTGTAAAGATCTCCCAGAGCAGGACCCCAAAAGACCAGCTACAAGGGAGTGAGGACAAAGGCCCTGTTACTCCTGGCCCATTGCTGCAGCAGCCCTGAACCAGGACACGCCACCAATGGGAAAGGGGTGGGGGCATCAGGACAAGGAAGACACCAGGGCTGCACTGATGGCCCAATAAGGATAAACCGAGAACACCAGAACCTTGAAGGCTCTGTCCCCAGAACTCCCTCATCCTATGTGTGGACACGTACACATCACTCTGGTGGGTGTAGACTCGGTCAAACAGGGCCTCTGGTGCCATCCACTTCACAGGTAGCCGGCCCTGGGCAGAGGGAGAAGTGTTAGCTCTCACGTGTCCACTGGTACAGGGGCCCCACACCCTAACCACCCAGGACTCACATTTGTGGTCTTCTTGTAGTAGTCTAGATTGTGTACGTCACGGGCCAGGCCGAAGTCTGCAATCTTCATGACATTGTCCTCAGTCACCAGCACATTCCGGGCAGCCAAGTCTCTGTGAATGCACTGAGGAGACACAGAAGGGCTCAGCTGACCCCAGCCCAGGGAATCTTGTCACCCGCTCTTCTACCCAGAGAGGCCCCAGCTGGTTTGGGCCCCATCTCTGCTCACCTTCTGGGAAGCCAGGTATTCCATGCCCCGTGCCACCTGGTAGGCACAAGATACTAGATCCTTGCAAGTAAGCTGTTCTTCTGGAAGCCTACAGGCATCAAAGGAATAGTCCATGCCTGGAGGCCGCCGTGCCCGCAGGAACTCTCGTAGGTTGCCCTTGGCTGCATACTCCACCAGCACATACAGGGGCCCTGGAAACACACACACCTGAGATGCTGCGTTACTCAAGAGTCTCCACCCACCAGTCTGCCCGCCTGCTGCACCTACCACCCTGTGTGCAGGCCCCCAGGAGGTTGATGATGTTCTTGTGCTTGCCAATCATTTTCATCATCTCCATCTCTGACACCAGGTCCGACAGGTCCTTGTCAGTGGCATCATCTGTGCCAGGAATGACATGTCAGCTGGTAGCCCCACAGCCCTCAAAGGCCCCTTCCATTTCTCTTCATTCTCACCTTTCAGCATCTTCACAGCCACGGTGACAGGCTTGGCAGTGCGGTCCTTGTCAATGCCGATAGCTTCTGCCATGACGACCTGGCCAAAGCAGCCTTCTCCAAGAGGCTTACCAAGTGTCAGCCTGCTCACAGAAACAGAAGAAGTTAACTGTGTGCCTAGCACCCCTAGGTCTCATGGTCATGTGTCCTGGAAGCCTTCTGGGCATTTGCTTGTGAAGACAAAGAGTAACCCCTCAGGAGCATCATCCCACCTCCAACAGCCCCCACCAACTACACACTAAACCCCACCAATGTCCATTATCACCACTGACCGAGTCCTGGATAGCTCCCACTTGGGGTCAGCAGGAAGCTCAAGTTCAGAAACATTGGCCAGAACAGGACCTTCTCCGGAGGACAGCCGGGCAATGCGGACCAGAGGTGTGTTGGAGTTCATAGAGGAGTTCGACTCCAAGGATACCTGCTTGGGTCATCAGGGACAGGTTGGTACCACACAATGTGGGCTGAGCGTTGCAATGGGGATGGGGTGGTATAGCCCCAAGTCTACGTGAGGCAGAGTACTGACTGCTCTGACTCCTATAGGGGTTACTGAGGACACCTAAAAAAAGCGTTTGCCTCTCAGAATTTGGGCTCCAGATGGGAAGAGAGATAGGAGGGATCAGCCCACCCAACTGCAGAGAAGTGAGTCCCAGGCCCTGGGTACTGTTGGACTTTAGGAGACCCAAGGCACAACAAGGAGCTCAAAACCTGGTATCTACTTTCTGTTACCTGTCGCTTAAGCGGGAAGCGAGAGACCTTGTGCACGGTGGGTGAGCCCAGGCCCTTCTTTGGGGGACTGCGAAGGCGGCAAAGTGTCACAGCTGCCACCACCAGGATGAAGAGGAAGAAGCCCACCCCATAGCTGAGGATGCCTGCATACACGCTGCCAGCCTCGTCCGCTTCCATCAGTTCCTCCTCAGCTGTAAAGACACAAGTTTTGGGGCCTCATCCAGCCTTTTTGGGCTTCCCACCGGCTGGACACAGGCACCAGTGGGGGAGGGAAAAGACCTAGGATACTCAGAAACAGGGGGCCCCAAGGCCCCCACTTGCCTTGGTAAGGTAGTCAAAAACATCTGTAAGTCAGCAGGGCCAGACCCAGAAGAGAAGCCCAGCAGAGCCAAAAGCACCCACACTGCCACCCAGGCGCCCAGGAGATGCCAGAGCCACAGATCAGGACTATGGGGGCCCAAGTGAAGGATGAAGGGGAGACTCTCACAGGACCAAGATGGTTAATTAATGTTCCCATTTTCTCAGGATGGGCAGCAGTAAGCCGTAAGGGGTCCCCTACAGTCACAGACAGCTTTGGCATGTCCTGAGCCAGCACCCCAAGAAGACAGGTGCAGCGTGAGCAGAAGCCAGTACCTGGCAGCACCACCAGCCACGCAGAGTGATGGGAAAACCCGATAGAATTGCCCGCCAGGCAGGTGTACTCCCCCGCGTCCTCAAAGGTGACATTGTGCAAGGACAGAACCTCTAGCTCCTTGTCGGTGGTGTTAGCGCCTGCCGTCTACAAAAAGAGAACAAAGCGCGATAGGCAAGCGCCAGCACTTCCCTTTGGGAACCACAGCAGTCCACACGGAGATGATCCAGCCAGGCTGCAAGGAAAACGCCGCCACCACCACAACCACGGCCACCACCATGGCCCTGCCACAGCCAGCCACGGAGGCCCAGGGCCCTCTGCCTCCTGCACCGAGGCACTGAGCCTGAAGCCAGTCCCTCCACCGGTGGCGAGTCCTCTGTCCCAAGGTGAGCAACAGGCAGGTGGGCAGCATGGTGCCAACACAGAGGCAGCATGCAGAATTAGTGCAGATACAGGAGAGGTACAGTTGGAAAGATGGGCAGGCGCATGAATAGGAAGGCAGAGGGCATCAGAGCCAGCCGGAGCTGGGTGTGAAATCGACGCTCACAAACAGCACAGGGCTCAGCCCCTGGGAGGCTCTAGGGATCTTCAACGTGTGCCAAGTGGGGAATGCGAGTGGACAGCACAGGTCAGGGGAGGGGCCAGTCAATGGTAGTAGCCAAGGACCACCAATGTATCGGAGGGAACATACGCAGAATGCGAGCCGCAGGCGGGATCAAGCAGGAGGGGGTCGTGCAGGGCATGCAGGCAGGTGCGTGGCTGGAGCGTTGGAGCTGGAGCTCAGCGTGCCAGGCAGGCATGGGACAGAGTGTTACCTGCTTGGGGCCCGTGAACACGCAGCCAAAAGGCCTTCTCAGCCACGCCTATGAAATTGGTGGCTCGACAGAGGTACTCGCCCCCATCCCGCTCCGACACATTAGCCAGGCGGAGGCGTGCGTCTGCCTCCACATTTTCACTGATCCAGGACTGCGGGGACAAGAGACTGGGCTCAGGCACACCCCGAGCCAGCTCCAGAAGGACATGAGGATGAGGCAGGGCAAGGGAGATCCCTAAGGATAGGCTGGGGGCTGGGCAGCAACACCTAGAAGGCTGCCTGGAGGAGAGGTTTATCATTGCTATGGTAGGTGTGGTTTCAGAGAGGCCTTCTAAACAACCACACACATGCGCGCGCGCGCGCACACACACACGCATGCACACACAGAGAATCCACAGCCTCCAAACCCTCGCCCCAGGGGTCATGTCAGGGCAACTAGCTTATGCTCAATAACACCCACACCCATAGTGGGAGGCACACCGGACAAGGCCCCAGCAGGCCTCTCTAACAGCCAGGATTCTGTTCCTGCCAGTGTCTATTCCCCTCCCCCACCAGACCTCCTTGTCTCTGAACAGATGTTTCTCTTTGGGCTTCCAGTGTCACAAATGTCCCAACTCGTGTGGCCCCCACCCGGTCGGAGGCAGGGCAGAGCCAGTGCGGCACTGCAAGCAGATGACACCAGCCAATCCAGGCCAGCTTGGGAGTGTCTAGTCAGTCCTCTAGGATCCAGAGGTTACTAACTCAGCCATCATCCTCCTGCCCTGGGCACTCAGAGCAGACAGGGAAACAAGTTCCCTGGCAGGACAAAAACAACACTGAGCCTGCCGGGAGCTCAGAGCAGGTGAGAAGCACTGAGATTTGCGGCCCCTGCTCAGAAACGTCAACACCTGGGCCTAAATCCCAACAAATCTCTCAGCCAAAAGCGACTTAGGAACCAGGGGGCCGAGGCAGCCCCAGCTGACCCATCCACCCACCAGATGGCAGCAGCGCCTACCTTGAGCACAGTGACGTAAGGTGTGCCGTCAGGGCCCACCTTGCTCCCGTTCACTTCCACGTGTTTCAGCCACTGGATGTGTGGCTGCGCATCACTGTACACCTTGCAGTGGAACTCCACATCACTGCCCAGAACGGCTGTCTGGTTGGCTGGCAGCCCAGCCTGCAGGATAGGCCGGTGTGGGGAACGCTCTGCAAAGAAGCAGCCAAGTCAGGGGCGGTGGGCCAAGGAGCCCAGGGATGCCCTGCCTTAGCCACCCCCGGCCAGGCCCTCACCCAGCACGTCCAGGGTGTATGTCTGTCGGATGCTGCCGAACTTGTTCTCTACCACACACGTATAGTTGCCGCGATCAGAGGGCACCACGCTCTCCATGACCAAACTCCACTGCTGGTGCCGAAGCTACAGGTAAAGTTAGGGTGTGAGCGGATGCAGACTAGACCGCGCGGCCAGGCCCTGGCACTCCAGGCCCCCTCCCAGACCCACCTTGATGCCCCCTATGCGATGCTCCCCTCGGAATTCTTTGCCGTTTTTCAGCCAGGAGATGGAGGGGGTAGGGTTGCCGGCAGCTGGGCAGCGGAAGCGTACAGTGTTTGCAGCTGGCACAGCCAGAAGTTTCTTATCCATACGCTCTGGTCGAGTCCAGTAAGGGGCCCCTGGTGGCGCAAGTACCCATAACAATTAATCACTGCACCCTTCCCAAACCGCCTGCCCACCCACCCTCCAGCATGCTACCCTTCTATATTGAGAGTCCTCTGTTTCGCTTAGACGGGCTCCCTGAAGCCTCAACACTATGCACCCACAGCTGCCGCACTCTCAGACCTGCCATGCCCTCTCCTTGCCCTTTGGTGCAGACACGCTGCTGCAGATCCCCAGAAGGGAGATCCCAGTAGGATGCAGATCCTGGGAGAGCGCCAGGCCAGGCCAGGCCACCCAAGTACTCAGTCCGCACAACCTAGCCTCCCCATCTATAGCTACGCACACACTATCTGTGATGCCCCCTTACACAGCGTGGATCTCAGCACCACAGCACAGCCACCAGGGTCCTTAATCCCTGGTTCAACTTGCTCCTCAATAGCAACCTGAGCACCATGACCGACTGTACGCAGACCGAAATCCTTCAGGCCAGCTCCACCTCCTCACCACTCCTGGAGCTGTAGCAATGTTATCCTCCAGCCACCAGACTACGGCAGCCCAGCCCAACCCTGGCCAGCTCTCTGTGCATAGGTTCTAAGCTCACCTGTATCTTCAGCCACGTCCTCCCCATCTTCGTCATCTCCTGAAGATGGAGCATCTGCAATAGTTGCAAGTAGACAGGGGTTCTGTGATACCCCAACATCCAGAGATCCGTTGCTCCCCATATTTGGTGTCCCCTGCTCTCCACATTCAGGGCCCACTGCTCCCTGTCTTTGGGGTCCTACTTTTGCAATGCGACTCTTTCAGACAGTACACACATTTGGGGGTAACCCCTCCTCTGTATCTGCACCAAGCAACACTCTTAGGCAAGGGATGCCGCAGCCACCCTGCCCAGGACTGCATGACCCCCCAGCTATTAAGATACTCAACACACTTGACAGCTCCGTTCACCCATCACTTACCTGTCACACGCACACTGAAGTGGCACAGCACGCGCTGAGTGAGCCGCTGCTGGCAGCTGTAGACCCCGGCATCTTCATGGGAGGCATTCAGCACTTGGAGCCTCTGAGGTCCTACCAGGATGCGGTGGGAAGCCACCAGCCCTGTGCCATCCTTAGCCCAGAAAGTGGGACCTGTGGGGGCACCTCCAGGTGGATTGCAGCTTAGTTCCACGGTGTCCCCACTGCCAAAGGCCACCTGCTCCTGCTGGCTAGGTGCAGGCCCCGGAACCTCTGTAGATGAAAATGGAAAGAGATGTGTCAAAGCAGCACGCCAAAGGCCCCGCATTCCACTTTGTAAACACACTAGCAAAAGCTATAGCAGGCAAGTGAGGGCTGTGCTCCTGGGGCCCGGGTGACTGACAGTGTTCAAAACCAGGGGTGGGGCTGGTTTAGTGAGAGCCCAGGAGCATCAGCGTCGCAGCTCTCAATGGTCTGGGCTAAGGCTTCTGCCTCTGTCCCGTATTAAGAAGCTGTCTTCCAAAGACATGAAGAGACACAGCAACCCCCCCCCCCCACTAACTCAGGTCTAAGTGTCGTGGAAAGTGGGGGACAGCTCTTTGGTACAGTACTTCCCGGGTATGTCTAAAGCCCTGAGCTCATTCCCAGCACCAGGAAAAGTGTCATCAAAACTCTTCTTCCTCTGATTCTTCCATCATGTGGAAATACACAAACAACCCTTGGCTTAAAGGGAGGCACAAAAGCAGGCTGGGGACAGGCTGTTCTTCACTGGCCTCTGGCTCAAAACACAAAGAAATAGGGAGTCCTTTCAAGGGCCCTCTTAGCACCCAACCCTCGTCTTGGCTTCTAAACCATATTAGTGGAGAGCCAGGGAACAGAACACACTTTAGCAATAGCAAGGGGAAAGCTGGGTATGGTGGGGCTCACGCATTCAGAAGGCTGAGGCAGGACTGCCACGGGCTGAAGCCAGCCTGACTACAGTGTGAGACTGTCTCAGATACAAAATAAAAATGAATGAAAGAAGGGACGACACAAGGCTGTGCAAGAACCTGGGTGGACAGCCCTGGCTGGGACACTCTGCAAGGGCTGCTATCACAGGAGCTGTGGACCTCATCAGCAGCCACGTGTACCAGGTAAGGGGTCCCTGGGCTGGGACAGTCCAGGCCTTGCAGCTTAAATGTCCCTTCTACATAGCGGTCAGTTAGAAAGATAGGGAAGACAAACATTAAGAACACCAATCAACCTGGATACATCTGTCTCTGGCCAGTGGGATAAAGGATCCAGACGAGCTCACAGGGTGACTAAGGACATGGGACCCCCATCACATCTCTCCTGCCCAGGTGCAGCCAGCTCATGAGGGGCACCAAAGACCTCACACTCAGGGACTCACTACCAGCTGGGCGATCACCTCCAGGCCTCCCTGCCAGGATCCAACAATGCCCATCACAGGGGCAGCTGGGCTCACGGCCCAGGACAGGAGTGGGTGGTCCCTGAGCAGACCTCTTCTTCAGATCCAGCTGGACTGGCTATAATGTCACTTGTCATTCTGCCGACGCATGGCCTAGATTCGAGGCCCAGCTGTCCACTCTGGCCACAGCAGTCCTTGGTCAGGCCCAATCCTGTCCATCCCAGAGTCAGACCACAGGCTCATAGTCCACCAGGACTCTGAGAGCCAGAGGGATCCAGACGCCCCTGGAGTTACCCATGATGCTCATCTGCCACAGAGCCCTGGGGCTTTAAAAGTTGTCCTGGCCAGGTGCCACAGCGAGGGGCCTTCTATCTGGACTTCCAATCCTGCTGCCCCGTCCTAAGGAGACCACCCAATGCTGGGAGCTGTTTGAGCCCCCCCCCCCCCAGAACAGACTAGTCCACAGCCTCAGTCTAGGCTTTGGCCCAAGGGCAACAGTCAGTTGGTTCCGGTTTGGTCTGGGCAAGACTACAGGTCAAGCCATTCAACACAAGTATTTGCTTCAAACTAATTCAGAGGCAAACGAGAGGAGGACACAACAAGTCCCTAGGGTCAGCCCCTTGGACAAGTAGGTGGCTTGGGATGGCGAGGGGAAATGGTTCTGTCAGCTAAGACCTGACCTCTGACCTGCCCACCCATCCCTGTCCACTAGGAGCCAGCAGAAACAAGACACCTAAAGTTTGGAGGCCTGGGACAACAACGTTATCCACCACCACCACCACCCCAGAGTCACAAAGCTTAGAAAAACTTGAGTTAGGCAGGTAACAAGGGAAGGACAGTACAGGATGGTGCTTGAGACAACACAGAGTATGGTAGAAGCAGAGCACTGGCCAGTGGTACTCCCAAAACATCAGCTCCAGAAGTGCACAGATAACGTCCTAGGAGCCACCATCAAAGAGTACCCAAATGCAACACACGGAGAGTACCCACGGAGAGGACAGCGTCCCCCACCACCCGTGTGCCCTATATGCTTAAGGGGCAGGCTAGGAGACACTGTGTCCCACTCAGGCCTTGCTGGGTCTGTCGTCACCCAGATGGCCTAGATTTCCCCTCACTAGGATACAATGTACAAATCCCTACTTGCAGACCTAAGGTCCAAAAAGGACTGGTCAAGAGGCTAGGGCCTGTTCGGGGATGAGGAGAACCTCTTCCTGGGCATCTTGAATAAAACAATGTTGTATAGATCCCACAGCTGACCAGCTGTCACAAGGGCTGCATCCCATCCCAAGGACCCGAAACTATGTCTGGTCACTACTGTTGAGGCACGAGTGACCACTACAGAACTAGCAGCAAATCCAGACCTGTTTCTGAGGTCACCCTAAGGACTCCAGGGACCTCAGCTTTGGAGCAACACCAGGACCCGGATCCAGGCAACATCTGCTTTGGGAGGGAACACACCTGGCGTAAGAGGTATGAGCAGGTTTATGATTTAAACAACCAGAGAGGAGAGTGCCCCAAGAACTCTGAAGCCAAGGAAGGGTCTCTTGCCTTCCTCTCCTCCCCTACTCGCTCCCATCCCACCAGGAGGCATCCCACTTTCCAGCTTCATAGTAAAGTCAAGACAGAAAAAAACGAAAAGAATCCAGAGGCTGGGCGGGCTAATGAGGGTTTACTGGGGATTATCTGGTTTAATCCCCGAAACAACCCAGCCATTACCAGACCTCCTTGGCATGACAGGTGAGGAAACTTAAGTTCTAGGAGGGTACCCAAGCCTAGGCAGGCCTCAACCCCAGGTGGCTTTACTCACAGCTCAGTCATTTCCCAACCTGGCAGGCCCCCTTTCCCCCAAACCTCACCTTACCCAGAACCTACCCTGGGTAATAATTCATTTGCCTTGTAGGCACAACGGTCTAAAAAAGGGAGGGGGGAGGGTTCCAGGTCCGACAGGCCCCAAGTGAAACATGAATGTGGCCCGAAGCACAGGGGCTGCTAGGCTCAGCGTAGGACCCAAAGCTTCAGGGCCTAAGATCAGCCCCAGTTAATGAACCACCGAGGGCCTGCAGGGCTCAAAGTCCAGCTCTGCGGGGGCGGGGGCGGGGGGGGGGCGCAGGCAACGCCCAGAGAGGTGCAAGGCTCGACTTCTGTCACCCTCTGCTTCAGGCCCGTGTAGGGGTCAACTTCTGGACCCCCTGCGGCCTACTCTCTACCCACAGAGCACACCAGCTGGGCTCGTCCCTCCAGGGGTGGCCAGGGTAGGCTGGAGCCTTAGCCCCGCCCCGCACTATTGACCCCAGCCAGCTCCAATTCGGTAATTTATGTTCCCGGGGAAAGCGCCAGCCGAGACCTCTGTAAACTTCACCAGGTCTTTGTATTTTTACTGCCCGGCCCATCTCGTTAAGGAACCGGATTAAGTTTATTGGTCTATCAATTCCCTACCTGTCTCACAGGCTCGAACGCTGGGGCGCGGGACGGGCGCAAATCCCACCGATCCCGGGCCGCCCGGCTCAACTTTGGTTCCTATAGCAAGGACGTGCCAGGCCGCCACAGTCACTGCCTGGAGCACAGTGAGGGTGTGCGCTCTGCCCCGCCACCCCTACCCTTGCTCACTGACACCCGAGGCAGGGAGTAATATCTTCATCTGAATACACATGCTAATGTGGTCCAGTCGCCGGCCATTCGGCGCCCGGGAGCCAGGCCGTCATAGCAGGCACTAAAAGCGCGCGCTGACCTCCCGACCGCCTCTGTCACGCCGCTGAAAGACACGCACATTCAGGCTACCGGCCCACTTTCATTCATAAAAAAAAAAAATGACATTGTTCCGAGAAGCTGCAGCCGCTGAGGGAGAAAGGGGCGAGGGGGCGCCGGGAGGGGCACGCCGCCATCTGCCTCGTCCCGCTGCGCTCGCCGCACTCGCACCTCCCCGAGAGGCCGCGCCGCCATCAATGCGCGGTCTGTGGCCGCCAGGGTACAAAGGAGCGGCTGTTCGGCCTCAGCTCGGGTGGGGCGACAGCTTACCGAGCGAAGGCCTCCCTCCGCGCGGCCTCCCGCCAGACCACTGCTCTGCTTTGCCACGCTGCCGCCGGGCACAACCAGGGGCCGCGCGCGATGCACCCCTGGGTGGCGGCGGGACGCAGGGCTGACTGGCCATGGCTCCCTACCGTATTCTCAGCCTACGGCCCCGTCTGACGGCACTCCGAGTCCCAACGGACTTTGGCGGCCAGCCCGGCTACGTAGGCGGCGCCACGATCCCGGGACAACCGCCCCTCACCTCCCAGAGTGCCGCCTGAAGGGCGGTCCGTGCGCGCCCCTGGGAACCGACCCCTCAGGCCGCCTGCAAGATCAGAGAGGAGCAGCGGCGCTGAAGCTGTCATCTTGTCATGCGAGACCCTGGGCGACAGTGCTGAGCTCTGGCTGGGACACTACTCCCGTCCATTTCCAAAGTCCAACCTTCACTTTGGCCAAAACCGAGCAACTGTGCCAGGAACACGAGGGAACCAACAACAGACACTTTCCGTTCCCGCAGATAAGAGAAGCAACACTGAGAATCATGGAAAATCGGCTCGCGAGCCCTCCCGCGTGTCGGGGACCAGGGTCACCGCGCACCGTTCCACCGTGGCGCTTCTCACTTGAGTGGTGGTTCTGAGACTCCAGACCCACCATAAACCGCCGCTCCAGATCTGACAGCGATCTGCCGAACGGGACACAGAATCGAGACGCACTGGCCGTGATGCTCCCCACTCAAGGACAGTTTGCAGTTCTCAAAACCTCTGGGGGCCAAGATCGCCCTCCCCGCCCCCCCGGAAGACACCTTAGGTTAGTCCTCCTTACCTGCCGTTCTCCGCACAACTCGCTGTTCTGGGCCGGGTGGCTCGGAGGTAGCTCCGGCCACGACAGCAAAGCAGAACGCTAGCACGCAGACCCGGACTACCATGGCTGGAGCGGGGACCGCGGCGTCCTCAAGTCGCGCGCGCGGGCATGCTGCACCCCCCACGCCCGGCTCCGGCGCCGGTGGGAGGGCGCCGCTCCGGAGTCTGCGGGAGGAGAGCACAGAGTTTACTCGGGAGGGCAGGGGAGGAGGGCGGCCTCACTCCTGCGCCCGGACCCCCGGCCGCCCCGCCCGCCGCCTCCCTGGGCTTCGGGGCTGCTTGGCGCCGGCCGCCTCCTCCCAACCGCGGTCTCTCTCTCCTCCCCTCCCTGGCTGCTGCAGAACCCTCCCAGGACAGCGGCAGTAGCAGCAAACTTTCTCGATCGGGAAGCCCGTGCCTGGCCCGGCCTCGCCGCACGCACGGACCGCTCCAGCTCCAGTCCGCCTCGGGTCCTGACCGCTTCAGCGCCCGCCCGACCCCTCCGAGCGCCGGCCGGGTCTTTCACACCAACCTGGCGGTTGCTAGAGCCCGGCTCACCACGCGCAGTCCCGGTCTCAGCTCTCAACCCGCCCTCCCAGGATCTCTTCTGTCCCAGCGGCCGTCCGCCCTCCGGTGAGTCCCAGGGCCGGAGTGGACCGCACGGCGCCAGCTGCTCCCGCCACCCCCGCCGCCAGAGTGCACTGAACTGGGGCTGCCGGGCGCGCAGCAGCCAGTCGGGGGACGGCCTGCTCCAGCCACGCCCCCGAAACGCCCCTTCCCGGGCGGCCGAGGGGCGGGGGATCCGAGGAGGCGTGGTCAGGCGGGGGCGCCGGGCGGTCCCGGAGGGCGTGGGAGCCGAGCTGGGACCGAGCGGGAGAGACCAGGGTAGCACACTCGACCCCTCGAAGCAACGTCGAGCTCAGGACTGTCTGCCAGCATGCTGCCTTTTCCAATAAGACGAAGGGGCTCAGAGGGGCGGTGTCGGTGGCGTTTCCAGGTGTTAAGGCGGCTTCACAGTGAACCGGCCCCTGAACTGAACCTTGTGCAAAGAATCGCAATTCCGCGGGTGCTGAGCCTGATCGCATTCCAGGCGGACAAATGGGTGTGAAGCGGCCTTGTGGTGAAAGATGGAGCAGCGTTTACACGACGACTGAAGACGCAGGGAATGCATCCTAGAAAAGGATACTGTACTTATCAAACCAACCGGTGGTGACCCACATGAGCTCAGCTGCCTGAATGCCCTGCTTCAGGGTGATGTTCACACTTCCCCAAGACACAAGGCTGGAAGTAAACTTAGTTCCCTGCCTCGGAATAAGAGAAGAGCTAGGGATACCAGGGGGAAGAACTGGCTGTCTGAACTCCAGCCTGGGGAGGTCTTAACGCAGCACATCCATCCTGGGGACACATTCCATCTGCGGAGTGTCACACTGACAGCTGCTCCCAGGAGGATCAACCTGGCCACCCCATCATGTTGGCAAGCTGTTGTAAGCGCTGCCTTGCAGACCCTCTGAAATAGCACCCACCACCACCATCCTGTGACTGGTGGCTTCTGTATCTACCCTCACAAGGGAATCTGGTCTCACAATCAAGCTTCAGGCCTGAGGCCAGGAGCGAGATAGGGAAGTAGGTGGGGTCTTGGCTCCACGTTTCTGTCCAATCTGGCTGTGGCGGGGCTTGAAGGACTCACCCTGCTTATCAGATACAAGGAAGGTAGGCCTTGAGAACCGTTCAGTGGCTCCCTGGTCACTCTTACCTTTCCCAGATCTCTGAGCAGGGCTGTCCCCAGAGCCCTCAAGTCTACTGCTCTCATGTTGCCTGCTCTGACCAAGCACACTTCCCTGCAGACTGGCTAGGACCCATGCCTGGGTTCCCATGGCACCCCCAGGTAGCAGCCTACCGTTCCTCTCCCAGAATGCCACCCCAGGGGATCATAGCAGACATTCTCCCCTAATCTGCTGGCAGATTAATTATCAGTAAATGAACCAGAATGTGAACTCTGACCGCTATTTCCACCCCCACTTCTTCTGGAGGCTTTAGCAGACCCCTCCACACCCTGTTCCTGGGAGCTGAGCGTCCGTCCAGACAGCAGTGCTTCTGTACTCCTGGGATGCTGACTCCTGGGCAGAAATATTCACTTGGGAATCCCAGACCAGTGGTGGCTGTTCTCTGAACCCTGTGCCCGACAGACCATATCTCCTAGGCTTCTTTGCTTTCCAGCTTCTAGGTAGATTTGGCCAATGGGCAACACATGCAGAAGGCTCCAGACAGGGCTCTTCTACTCTGCTCCTTCCCCAACCATGTGGGCCGGCATTGGCCAGTTCCTGTGGACCCTGCTCCCCTGCAGCAATGTGGGGAACTAGTCCCTGTCTTTAAAGATTAGTTGTGTGGGGTTCACAACATGTATTCCTGTCCTAAACCTACTGCCAGATTAAAACCTGATTGCCTTAAATTTACTTTTACAGTTCAGGACAACAGAAGTCAAAAGATCAAGATGAGCTGCCAGTGGGCCCTAGAGGAAGCTTCTTCCTTCCTATTATAATTGGGGCCTCCAGGCATCCTTGACTTATGGTTATCTAGTCTCTATCTTCACATGGCTGCTTCTGTGCCTTATCCATGTCTCCCATCTCTCATCCGAGGAGTGATGGTAAGAGGTAAGAGGTAAGGCTGACCCCACCATTCTGTCATCTGTGCCAGGTGGCACCAGCCCTTAAATCTCCATAATGCTATCCCAAACTTAGCCACTATTTTATCCCAGGCCCCTCACTTGAACTCCAGACTGGTACTAAGACTCTGACAAGGTAGGGAACTTTGGCCCATGGCAGAATCCCAGGGGACAAGAGGTGGAGCCTGCCAAAAGCCAGTGTTGATGATGGGGTGGGAAGGTCTCCTAATGCTAAAGTCCCCATCTATACCTACACTTCCTTGGCTACTTCCTGGGACCCCATCAACTGTTTAAGCCCCACAAGATAGATGGAGTTTTCAGTGACGATGAGTCAGGCAAAGACCAAGTCAGGCACGCTAAGGGGCTCAGCTCCATCTGAGTGGAAGCTGGTGGCCTCAGCTTTCGGGGGCCTATGCTGCTCAACAACAAGGAGAGAGACTGTGGAGGGGCACCAGCTACATGTGCCCTGGAATAACATTCCCACAGGCTAGGAGTAGGCACCCTGATATCTGCCCTTCTCTGACCTCCCCAGCCAGGCCAGGGCTAAGGCCCGGGAGATGGCAGTGAGGTGCTGTCATCAGAGGGACCTCCTGGACAGACCTGAATTCATAGTTCACCTCTTACCACCGGGCTCCTGGCAGCTGCTATAGGTATAGTGGGCCTGGAACCCAGGCAGGGGTAGTCCTGTGATCCTGCCAAGCTTGCCCTCAGGAAGGATGCCTGGTCCAGCAGGGGGCTGCTGCCATGTGGCAGAGTGAAAAGATAGGAAACTAAGGCCGGAGAAACTCTGCATCCTGGCTGAAAGGACAGGTTTTCAGAGTCCCAGAGCTGCTCCGCCCCTCCTAGGGGTCCCCATTTCCTCATCTAGGATGGGAAACATTGTTACTGTGTGCCAACAGGCTCAGGAGTCAGTGCAACACCATGTGAAAAGGGCTCAGAACTCCCCCTTACAGGACTGGCCTCACTCGGTTCCCCCAAAGAAGAAGGAGAGCAGGTTTGAAAGGGGTGTGGCTATGAGTGACTGTAGGGAATTTCTGCCCTTCAAATTTACTCTCAGAATTTGATAATTTAAAAAGTATATTTGACTTGCACATTATAACAGAAATGGATTTTCGGGGGGGGGGGGTGAGTCAAGACAGGGCTTCTCTGTGTATCCTTGGTTGTCCTGAAACTCACTCTCTAGACCAGGCTGGTCTTGAACTCACAAAGATCCACCTCCCTCTGCCTCCCAAATACTGGGTTCAAAGGCGTGCACCACCACCACCTAGCACAGAAATGGAATTTTGAAGAACATGAACAAGAAGAGAAAATATTCCAAAAGCCTTCAGCCAATACTAGCTACTATATAAGGTCCTTAATTTTAGCACTGAGCTTCCTGGCAGGTTGAGCAAAAAGGGCAATAACATGAGTCACGCACTGTTGGGAGCCTGGACATACTGTGATATTCCAGACCAAGCTTTCTGGCCTTTCTGTCCCTTGGTTCACTCAGACCACTAGACCTCAGGTCCTAACTTGGGTTTGGAAAATATGCCTGGCTGAGCAAAGAATGGAGATCAGAGCTGTGGACAGATGCAGGGCAAGGGTGAGGCTGCCTGGCATAGAAGGGCTACTCAGCAGAAAGCAGGAAGAATTGACAAGAGGCCACCGCAGTGCCACGAAAGTCCCCAGGAGCAGCGAGTGCACAGGGCAATGCCGAGCAGAGAGGGGTTAAGGCCTCAACAACTCAAGGACTGGCAGGGCCAGGCCGGTAGCTGCTGAGCAGTTCAGAAATCTATTTTCCTAAGCTCTTGGCCTGAAACCTCAAGTGTATTTTCCCTAAGTTTTATTTTTTCTTTGACCCCAAACTCTGGTAAATTTAAGGGAAATTTAATTATGGTGTTTTGGGTCCATTTACACTTAAACCCTCTCAGCATTTTTTTCCAGGACCCCTTTGCAGTTCAGCACGCCTTGGAAGCCTTCTAAATGAATGTTTTATTATTATTTTTTTTAAAGGCTTTGCTCCCCCATCCTACTCCCCAGGACTAGCCTTCCTGCCAAGAATAAACAAGTCCTAACTCTGCAGGCTCCGGCAGAACTAGGAATCTAGGCCCCAGGGCCCAGCAGTCCTTGCCACACCCTCCTCCTCCACCTCAGTGGGTCTCTATCGCTCTGTACCCCATCCTCTCAGTCCACTGGCCCCCCTGGCATCACCTATGGCAGTCTTGCTCTGTCCCCCTCTGCTGGTTTCCCTGGCACCCATCATCCATATGTGACCCTCAACCAAACATCCAGCTCCATCTCTGAGTTGATAGTAGCTAGTTGGGGTGCGTGTGTGTGTGTGTCTGTGTATGTGTGTGTGTTCCTAATCCTCCTACAGATTGCTTGGACTGGTCAGACAGTGCTGGCTCATGCCTTTAATCCCAGCACTCAGGAGGCAGAGGCAGATGGATCTCTGAGTTCAAGTCCAGCCTGGTCTACAGAGCAAGTTCCAGAACAGGCCCCAAAGCTACACAGAGAAACCATGTTTCAAAAAGCCAGAAATTAAAAATAAATAAAATTAAAACAAAAAAAGATCAGATGGCTCGTGTTGGACAATCCAGGTCCTGTGTGGTCAGGAGAAAGTGAAGTTGGTAGTCACAGCAGCCCCATTTGACAGATGGGGAATAAGGAGGCACTGTCTTAGAACTTAGTCACCAGAGGTGACCATGGCGCTTCCAGAGATGTTTCAGCTGAGCTTAGGAATGGTGGAATGTTTTAGGGAGTCCTCAGAGCAGTCGGGCTCAGAGCCCCATCAGCCTGAGGAAAAGGGCCAGCCCACCCACAAGGCCCGAGACTTTGAAAGTGCTGGAGGATCTGGGGATCCTGGCGATACCAACACACAGGCTGCTTGTGGCTAATTAGAAGAGGTGGGTGTTTGCAAAGAATTCACCAGGTAGAAGCTGCCAACTCATGACCTGTAGCCACTTCAGGAGCCTCCCAAGGGCCACAGGCCTACCCTTAAGCTCCTAAGTCTTCAGCAGAATCCAGTAAGAGGATACAGCCTGCCTAGCAGTGGACCTGGGTTCCTAAGCTAGTCCCTGCCCTGGTTCACAAACTAGGCATCCGACGCCTGCTCTCTTCAGTCCGCATCTGAAGGTGTTTTGCTGTCTGCTGGACTCCATCAGGGGCTGGTGGGCGATGTTCTGCAGCTCAACTCCAGTACAGGTGCTGCCAGGATCCCTTTCATCAGGGTCTTCTCAGGGGCTGAGCAGAATGTACACCCAGGAGATTCCTGCCCAGAAGGCAAATGCAGACTGCAGGTACATTAAGAGTCCTGAGGCTTGGGCAGGCAGTTGCTCCTTAGACACAGGTCACGGCTCCTCACTGAGGGATCCTCGTTGACCATCTAGTTAGCCCCTTCTCTCTGAGCCACCACCTGCTCTCGGCCCTCAAGGCCCCAGCACTGAGCAGGATGGACACGCAGAGTCTGAAACCCCTAATAGAGATGTCTTTGCTTCTGGATGCCCTCTCCTCCTAGCCACGCCCATTGCCTGCCCTGGCCCTGGCTGCTGACAGCTTTATTGTCCACTGGGCTGGAGAGGGACTCAGGGTGTGGTGGGGCAGCCTCTGGGATGTGAAGGTACAGATCACCACCAAGGCAGACGTTTGGAGTATGCCCCCCACAACAGTTCATTCCTATGCCCATGCTCACACTAGTCCCTGTTCACACTAGTCTGCCCCGTGATCACCATCTTCATAGGCCCCAGTTAGGGTGCCATGGCTTCTCAAGCCCAAGTCAAAGACGATTAACAGATGCCTGGAACAGAGATACAGAAAGTTTAATTCTGAGAAGCAAGGTTAAAGGGAGGTCCTGTCTATTCCTGAGGTGGGCACACCAAACTCCTCTCCTTGGAGCTTTGTGGTCCTCAGGTGCTGACAACTCAGCTCAAGAACTATACTCCAGCATCCAGGAGAGCCTGCCCAGAGAGCCAGTGTCTCCCCGGGCAGAGCAGGGTAAAGCCTAGGACGGCAGCTGGGGCCAGAGCCCAGGTTCCCAAGTCCAAGTTATCTTAAAACTAGAAGAAAACTGTGTTGCCTCAGTGTGGATCAAAGCCGCTTACCCAGCCTGCCACCAGAGCTGGATTCCCACAGTCATCCACCCTCCCTCCCCCTTCCCCTTCCCAGCAGGCTTCATTCTGACTTTGCTACCCCAGCCTCCTTGTCCACAAGGACCCTCCCTCCCTCCCCTTCCCTGGAATGTTTTCCTGAGCCTTTATACCCACTCTTGTGACTCTGTGGCTTATTTCCACATCTCCCTGTCACGTAAGAGTCCTCATCTATAGGAAGGCTATGACGGGCTTCCAGGAGGGGGTAGACACTACCAGGTCTGCAGTAGAGGGCTACAGGGCCCGTCTATGGACAATACATCAGTTAACCTGGAGGCAGAAGACAGAGGCTCAGGACAAATGACTCCAAGGCAGGATCAGGTGGGATGATTGGCAGCTCAGGTCCTGGAGATGCCTGTGTGGTTATATACAGTCAGTCAAATGCCCTGGACCAGAGAGCTGCTATGGACTAGGGTAATGATGTTCCTGAGATGTTCTGCGAGTTCCTGCTGCCCCATGCCTGCCTGCCTGCGTGCAGAGGACTGGGTTGGGCTTGGAAAACTGGGTCAGAGCAAGGCTGGGCAGGCCCCTGTGTCAGCACCACCTCATCTCACCTAGCAGAGCGTATGCCCAAGGCAGGGCAGGGACTCTCATGGAGGCAACCTGGGACCTATACCCATCTGGGCACAGCTGCTCCTGTCTTGTGTGCACTCATGTGCAGTTATGTCGAAGCCACAAGAGTCTCAGCTAGAGCTTTAGGCTTCCTTCTTCCCCTCAGGTGACTGCCCTAGGTCAGAACAGCTGCAGACAGTCCCAAGCCCAGGCTAGCCCACCAAAGCTGGGTAACCCATGTATACTTGGCAGCCTGAGTGATCACTGCCCTCGGGGAAGGACTCGCTGCTGAGACCCTGCACCTCTGGGGCTCTTTGAGATGAGGATAAGGTAGTACTTGATGCCAAGTCTCCAAAAGGGCAGCAAGCCACCTGCCCTGAGGCACACAGCAAATCAAGAACCACCCCTTCTGCCTGCCCCAGGAACATCTATCCGGGCTCCCTACCCCCTAACCCCCAAGCACATCCTCCCACCCGAGGACTTTCAGGGCACCCAGCCAGTTTCACTCATGGTTACTCTAGAAAAGTTGCCAGGATCAGCAATGGCTACCCCATGCCTATGGGGCTAGCCTCGCTCAGCGGTACCCTCTGTGCCCAGTGTTCATTCTGGTTGTACAAGGGGGCAACACTGACCTGGATCATGGAAGGTAGGATGCAGAGGGGCAGGGCATCCTTCTCCATTCCCTTACTTCATCCCTGGGACACCCTCTGGCCCCACAGAGGCCTGGGATTCCCAGGCCCGCCTTTCTGTACATCCCACCATGAAGTCGATCCCAGCCTCCTTTGCTAGGTCTGTAAGAGAGGGCAAGTGTCCAAACTATGATCGCACACCCACCTATCAGCATTAAGAGACTCTCTTCTATCTCTGCCCAGGACCCTTGCTACATTCCCTGTCCCTATACAGGAGTGAAGCTCCATGTCACTCTGAGCCCCCATTTCTGCTCCCAGGGACAGGTCTCTGTCTCACCTTGAATCATGGACCTAAGGATCCCAGAATAGCACCCTCACCCCCCCCCCTATACACACACACACACACACACTTGTTCTTCTTGTAAAGGGCTTAAAGGATTCTACTGCTTGCTACTGTCGAGCTCACGGAACTGGTAATGCCAGAAACCAGCAGGTTGGGCAGGTGGAGACTCGATGGGTGCCGCTCCCCTAGGCCTCTCTATTTGACTTCTCCAGGCCTGCCCTGAACCTCCTGTTCTGGAAAAGAAAGTGAAGACAGCCCCACCTGCCTCCGCTATGCTCAGCTTTGAAGGTTAGACCACCTGCCCTGATGTCACAGGCTTTCCCAGGCCTCCAGAGTCAGCGCAGCTCTTTCCTGGGGGCTCCTAAACATCTCTCATGAGCAGGATGACAAACCCCATCAACACCAGGACTGAGATGGTCCCTTACTGGCTTCCAGCCTTGGCCTCCAGCAGACAACCACCTGACCATCCTTCCCACTATTTGACAATGCTGGCCTGGGCTCCCAGCTCATGAAAAGCTTTGGGCAGGTCTACTCTGCAGTGTTGTTTGTAAAATGTGGACCATAAAGTACGACCTAGGCCTAAGAGAAGGTTTAGGAACTGAAGACTTCTGGAGGCCACAGTGTGGATCTTGGGGACATTGTAATCACTACCAATCAGGAGACTCTCAGCCCTGGGACGGCTGGCCAGGAGCAAAGAAGATTCAAACTTAGTGACAAAAAGCATCTACGGTGAGATGTTTGAAAGCAGGAGAGCTGAAGGGACAAGTGCTGAAAAGGTGGATAGACCTGGTCTAGGTCAGGGTTCAGAGTTAAACAGGATGCTTGTAGCCTAGCAACAGCAGTGGTCCAGCAGCAAACACATGGTGAAGCGACTGTGTTGGTACCTGTGACCAGGACATGCAGGAAAGGGGTGGCTCAGATCTGACCACATGACACGTTCAGAGTCTGCAACCTCATTCTCTCTCACGTGGAGGTCAGCCCTGGCCCTGTCCTCTGCCAGAGTCCACCAATGCCATGGCAAGCTTTCTGAAGGCCCTCAGCCTATAGCCATCTCCCAAACCAACCAGGTGAGCCTGGGGGAAGTCTCGACTTACATAAGAGACTGATGAGAAAACCAGAGGTGAGTTCTAGGAGTGTGTACCTTGTGATTCTAGACTGACAGAATTGGGGCATCAGAATCCACTCCGGGGTAGTACCTCCATAACATGAATGCTGCCATATGCCCGGAGTTCCAGGACATCCATGGCTACACAGAGAAACCTTGTCTCAAACAAAACGAAACAAAAAATCCTGGTCAGTGAGTTCACATCAACAAGCCATCCAGAGAAAGTCTGCGATTGGGTCTCAGCCCAGTCCCCATGCCACCCTAGATCTCCAGAGCTTCTCTCAGGGGCTCTGTTCTTAGTTACAGACCACTGGTCCCTTAGCCAAAGGGGAGGAGCTAATGGCTAATGGAGACAAGCTGAGCCCAGTCACCGTCCATCAGCACTTTCAGAAGGGCTCTGGGGTATGTGGATGGGCGTCATGTTGAAGGTTGACTTGGGGCTCCTAAAACTCAAGGCCAGCTCATCAGGTGACTTAAGTACAGCTATGTGAGGCCTTGACCAGTGTCTTACCTGTGCTAGGCCCTCCAGGAGCAAATGTGGCCCTGAGAGCATTTCAGATGCAGAAATGAGCAGGGCGCAAAACTTGAACACTGCACTGTGCAGAAGCCCCTGAGCACCTAGGGAGAGCACCGGCTTCTGACCCAGTGGTATGTGGTAAAACTTCCTGGGGAGATGGAACATACCTGTTTACTCCTCCCAGTTAGGGAACCCACAACAGCCTAAAGCACAGAGACCACCAAAGTTCAACCTGGTGAGACATGAGCTTTAATGGGGTTCCTTACAGGAACATGAGTAAGGGGTTACTTATAGGAGCGGAAATGAACCAATGACAACTGCTCACCTGAGCTCACCCCAGTACAGGTGACAGCGCACAGAGCTGGGAGCCTGAAGCATACCATACAGCCTGCAGGCAGCTCACCAACTTGGAGAGTGTCCTTTCCAGGTGCCTCAGTTGGTCTAAAATCTCTTCCAGGCAGCTTGACTGGTTTCTGGTTTTTCCAGGGAGCTTTTCATTTGTCCGAGGGGGGCTCTCAGCATTCCTTGTTTACTCTGTCAGGGAGGGGCCTAGTGAATCTGGTCAGTTTCAGGGACTTCCTGAAGCTATTTTGAGTTATTTACCTTCCTGCTCAAGGAGCTTCCCTGAAGGATGTAATGTTTCCATCTCAGAGGAAACTGTTACACAACATCCGGGCTTCCACAACAGGGCAGTGTGTGACCCACCCCCAGCTGCTACCAGCTGGCCCGCAGGACAGCCAGTATGGATAGCTGTCTTCCACCAGTGCGCAGAGATTGTGGCCCTTAAGGAACACAAGAGCCTTATGAGCCTTTCTTGTTCAGGATGCCTGATGCGTGTCAGCTCCCCATGATCCAGGCCTGCTACCTATGGACTTCTGGGAGACTCCTGGAAGGTTTGGCGTTTAAACTTCAGTTCTTGCCACACTTCTTGGGTGTGTTTTCTCCACTAGACCAGCACCTGCCAGGGAGGCTTTGCCCACAGCTTGGACGCTTTTGTGAATGACACTTCGTGCTAAGAGGCAGCTCAGATAAGTCCACTGCCCACGATAGGGGACGGTGTGTGTATGTGTGTGTGTGTGTGTGTGTGTGTGTGTGTGTGTGTGGAGAGAGAGAGAGAGAGAGAGAGAGAGAGAACCACGGTCTAGGGTCCACTAGGAGAGGGACTGTGTGTGTGAACCAGGGCTTAGAACCCACTAGGAGACCATTGGCCAGGCTAATCACTGACTTCTAGTCTAGGGTTGGTTGCTGAAAAGGAGGTTTTGCTGAAGTTTCACTGGGGGGGAGGCTGAGCCTGTCCAGGCCTTCGGCTGCCAGAGAGGAAAATGCCTGTTGGGGAAGCAGGCACAGCTGCTGTGCAGGGTGAGCCTCGCACTTCCTAGAAAATACAGCTTTTGCACATCATGTTTATTTAGGCCAAGAAAACAAAAGCATTCCAGAACTTCAGAGAGGGAGAATTACTGCTCTTGGGCCTTTGAGCACTTTCGAGCCCCCTGGCAGCTGAGAGGAGGACAGAACAGGGCAAGGGCTGGGGTGAAGCACAGCTAGGAGAGTGTGTGCCTCTAATATGAAGCCCTAGGTCCAATCCCCAGCACTACATAAAAGCCAGGCATGGTGTTCTGTGCCTATAATCCTAGCCTTTAGGAGGCTGAAGCAGGAGGATCCCGAGAAGTTTGGGTCTAGCCTGGGATATATAGCATGTTCCAGTCCAGCCATGGCTATAAAGCCAGACTTTGTCTCAAAACCAAAATATTACATGGAGAAAAAATGTCTTGAAAATAAAACCAAAACAAAAAGAATAGTGTGGCCAGGTATGGTAGCACACTTAAAATGTACCAGCACTCAGAATCTCAAATTCAAGGTCAGCCTGTGCTACAGAATAGGATCGATCTCAAAAACAACAAGCAGGGTATAGTGGCACACAACTTTACACCCAGCCCTAAGCAGAGGCACATGGATCTCTGTGAGTTCAAATCTAGCTTAGACTACAAAGCAAGTTTCCTAGTCAACTAGGGCTACATAATGAGACCTTGTTTCCAAACAAACACAAAGAACACTGAAGCCAAGTTGAGTAGAAAAAAATGTGGGGCTCATCACCTTAACAGTCTATGTCCTTGTCCCCTCCCATCCTGAACTACATGTGGAGAGCAGCAAGGAGCCACTCTCGGAGAGGACAGAGCCACAGTGTGACCATATTCTGACACTGAGACACCTCATCCAGAGGACAGCTGAGGGACACTGAGCAGGGACACCTATGACTAACACTTGGCCGTGAGTAGGACGGAATGCAGCCCACAGAGCTGTTGGCTACTGCATTTGCCCAAAACCACCTGATGTCCTCATGGCCTCCTAACAGTATTCCCCTTTAGCTCCCTTCCAGGCAGTCCAGGAGCCTGTACAACCCCGAGTGGGCTTGTAGTTACTCTCTGACAGAGATATACGGCTCTTGGGCCCCTTACATAGCCAGGGCTTCTAGCACAAGCTTTTGGGCTCTCTTTCTCCCTACACTTCCACCGCAGCTCCTCAGACCACCTCAGGGCCTTTGAGAGTCAGCTACTCTTCCTGGGGTTGTCCCCACTCCCTCCTGGTTTCCTATCTCGTTCCCTAGAGAAACATTCCTGCCTCACTCTCAACCATAGGGCAGAGGGCCCTGAGGATGATGACCTCCTGACTTGGAGCAGGGCCTGTGATTGGACCCAGAATTATAAAGTGACCAGTGAGTGATTGGCTAAGCCCCAAGGCATGATGGATGCCCCAACCTGCACATGAACACCTATACGAAGCTAGCACCCTCAGGGTAGACAGTACCTACAGTGCTCACAACTTGGTTCTCAGCCTGGCTGCTGCTTTGCTCCTCCCACCAACCCAGCCCAGACAAATGCTATAAAGCATGATGGCCTAGAAGGTGGCTCCTGGACCCAGCTAACTAGAGGACAGCCACATTCCACTTTGCTGGTCCAGCTGACCAAGGGCTTTTTTCAAAGACATGTCTAATGAAGTGTTCTTTGAAGTAGATCATATGTGGCCACCCACGCACAGAGGCTTAGGGGGCCAGACCTGGCCATGGCCAGGGCTTTCCCGCAGGGGCCAAACTGAAGCCTGCAGCTTGTTCTAGAACCAACATCTCGATAGATGCTAGATACCCTTACCTGCCCAGAAAGGGATACAGAGGGATTTAGGTCTTGGGCTTCTGACAAACCAAAGTAAGGGTGGTCCAAGCCCACGACTTAATGGCTGGTCACTAGCTCTCCCCACCCCTTCTCACATCAGCTCTATCTGGATGGTCATTCATTTCCTCATTCACACCCCCCATGGCCCCTGGGGTCATTCGAGCCATATACGCTAAGGCCCTGCCTCTGTAGCTGGAGAGCCATGGCTGACCGGAAAGTGGTTGTAGAGGAAGGTTGGCCTAGTAATCCCCAACAATACCCCCACCCCCTTTTCTGCTGTGCCACTTTGAAAAGAGCTGGGAGTGGTGGTGGGTTAGGGTGCTGCCAAGAGCTCCTTGTTAGAGGCTCCACCTAGCTTGCTCTTTCAGCCTACTATCCGTTATAGTCTCGGGCTCACTGCCCCTCAGCTACAGGGGTGGCTGCTGTGTCCACGTAGGATGGGTGCCAGGCTGCCTGCCCTCCCTCCTTAGTCAGCTGATTATGAGAACCAGGACTTCCTGCAACCCCGCAGAGCCTCTGCGCTTCCTGGTAACTGCCAGTTCCAGGCTCCACTTCTCTGATAGCCTCCTGGGGCTTAGTCCTGGCTGGCAGGAGAAAACAGACTGCACACCAGTTCTTAGGACCAACTACAGTCCAGCCCAGGGTCAACGCAGGCTCAGCCTGGGGCACTGGAGATGCTGGTGGGCACTGCTCAGCTTAGCACCTGGTCAGAGGTGGGACCACAGGGCAGTATACAGAGACCAAGCGGGCTTCAGACAGCCCCACAGCACTGCCTTCAAGCTCTGGGGACTCAGTGGGGCTGGGATAGGAACTGCCACTGTGCCCTTGCCCACACGGCTACCTGGAAGACACCATGCCTTCTAGGGGGTCCCAGGGACCTGGAGGTCCTGGGAAATTTGGGCAGTGGGGTTGGCATTCAAACCTTGAATCCTCAAATATGTGAGGGTGTTCGCAGTGCTAGGCAGGGACAGTTATGCACCGACCAGAGAAAGGGGCCCTGGTTTCACTGGGACTGAGGGGAGAGCATGCAAAGGAAGGGTCAGCCAGCCTGCCTTCAATAACAGGCTTTACTCAGGGGCATGACATGATATGATTAAGGCTTCGAGAGCTCCCTGGCTGCTGGGTGGAAAGGGGCTAAGAGGGCAGAACCCGCGGTCAGCCAGATGGACAAGACCCATGCTTGCTCAGGGACAGCCACAGAAGGCATGAGTGGGGTCCCCAGGAGCAGCCAACATCAGAAACGCCAGGGAGAGAGGGTGGGGGCAGAGGAGGGGTCCTGAGTTGGGGGGCTGACAGCTCAATCCTGCCCGTCACTGCTCAATGGGCCCTTGTCCCCCTTCCATTGAGTGCTGCATTCCCGGCCCCCTGGAGACGGCCTGGCCACGGCCATCTCCGGGGAGGCAGGAATGCGGCAGGCGGGGCTGGAGCTGGGGGTGGGGGCTCCTGTTCTCACGCCCGGGGCCACTCTGGCCGACTCAATTGGAATTTAAATGCTGGCTATTGTTGTCCCAGGAATGGCCAGGAGTCAGCTCTGCCCTAGGGGCTTGGCCAGGCCTGGACTGGAGGGGCTAGCCAGCCTCACAGTCAGCCAGCCAGCTTCCACCAAACCCAACCAGTCACTCCTGCAGGCTGGTCCCCAATCCTCCTCCAGGCAGCCCTCCAGGACCACTCCTACTCTCTTTCATGGCTTTCCAGCTTTGATGGGTTTGGGACAATGGGCTAGGAAGGGGCTAACTGTGAGGTCTGCTTTCCCATGCCCCATGGTCCTTCAGGGACATCAGGGACAAAGATGAGTGGACAGAAGAGCTCAGGACTACATTGGAGACTGGAGAATCTGCTTGGCAGGAGACTGAGGTGTGGCCACCCCGAGGTGTCTCCATGTACAGGGCATTTAAGGCCTCTGCAAGGACCTGACCCAGGCTGAGCTGGAATAAACCAGGTTCCTTTAGGATGGCTTTTCTTATTTGGACTCAAAGTGGAGAGTCACCCCCTCCTTTCTAGGTCCAAATAGGGACCCCAAGAGGATGTGTATGGGGGATACCTGGCCTTGAAGGACACACCATATGTAGGCCTGCCAACCTCAACCTTCTGTAACAGGTGTGGGACCATTGCCTCCCTACTCTGCACGTCACCCAGGGTGTCACTGGCCACACAGCTCCAGACCCCCACCAGGAGCCATTCTCCTGTGGGTAACGCCTCTGTGCCCTGGGCCTCATATCCCAAATCTTCCTAATGCGGCTTGAGCCTCCAGGCGGTGAACGCATCCCTTCATCTCTGGGGACGTCTGAGAGCTGGGCCAGTTGATGGGAGCCTGGGACTGCCTGCCCCCTGCCTTGCCCACCACCTCACTCTCCTCTTCCTCTCTTGGACTTTATTCATTTATTTATTTGCTGAACCTCTGACGTCCCTGAAAGGGGCCTTTGTCCAAGCAGACAATCATCAGCACAAATAGAAACGGAGCTGTGTTTGAGCAAAGTCTGGTGTGTGTTTGTGGGGGCGGGGGAGTGGTCCAGGCCGGAGGTGGGGCGCACAGCCAGTAGCAGCCTGCCAAGGGGGTCTTCCAGAACACCAACACATGCCTGCCCCATGCCAAGCCATGAGCCTTGCAGAAGTGACCCGTACTCGTGAACCAGGACACAGATCCATCCATCCATGCCCCTGCTCCAGTCAGTCCTGTGAATGAATGAAAGGGAGGAAATCAAAGAGGGAAAATCTCAGAGGATGTGGCTGCTACACTCGCAGAGGCTGGATCAGGCTTGGGGCCCCATCCTCACAATGGCAGAGACAGAGTAAAGAAGACACCCAGGAGATGTTACCATAGTCAAGTTCCTGAGCATACCACCTTCCTGTTTCTAAAATAGCCCTTGTAAGAGCCCAGAGGCCTTGGCAAGTGAGAAGAATAGCGAGGAGAAAGGGAAAAGCTGCCCCCACCCCCACCCATGCTGACCCATTAGATTGCAATTAAGACTTGCTGGTGGCGCTAGGCGATGGTGGCACAGGCCTTTAATCCCGGCACTCGGGAGGCAGAGGCAGGTGGATCTCTGTGAGTTTGAGGCCAGCCTGGTCTACAGAGTAAGTTCTGGGACAGGTTCCAAAAAACTACACAGAAAAACCCTGTCTTGAAAAAAAAAAAAAAAAAGAGACTCACTGGACTGGAAGGATAGCTCAACAATCAAAAAGACTTGATGACTTGATGCTTGGTGTTCTTGCAGAGGACCTGGGTTTGGTTCCCAACACCCACATATTGGCTCACAACCTTTAATTTCCAGAGAATCCAATGCCTCTTCTGACCTCACACCCCTGCACACATGTGCTATATATACATACGCACACAGGCACACATATACACATAAAATACCTTATAGACCAGCCAGGCATTGGTGGTGTACAGTTTTAATCCCAGCACTCGGAAGGCAGAGGCAGGCAGATCTGAGTTCAAGGCCAACCTAGTCTACATAACAAGTTCCAGGACAGCCAGGACTATACCTGACAAAGAAACCCTGTCTTGAAAAACAGAAACAAAAAACTGGCTGATGTAGTGGCACAGACCTAAAATCCAAGCACTTGGGAAGTAGATCTGGCGTTCAAACCCAGCCTTACCACCCAAACGGCGTGAGACCCTGATGTGTGCAAACACACATACACACAGGCAGGGACAGGCACAGGCTTGTATTGGAATAAAACAGGAGCCCCTGGGATGTCTAAAGAAAGACATAATCTAACAAATTTTTTTTTAGGGAGAGGAGGGACAGAGTCTCATGTATCCCAGGCTGTTCCCCAGTTTACCATGCAGCTGAGGGTGGCCTCAAACTCCTCCTGAGTACTAGAAGTTCAGGTGCTACCATCTTCAGTTTCTGTGATGCTGGAGCTGGAACTCAGGGCTTCCTGAATGCTAGGTAAGCACTCTAAAATCTGGGCCACATCTTTAGACCCCTAACTAGGTTTTCGTTTGTAGGAATTTTTATTTTTTTTTTTTTTTTTTTTTGCATTTTTATTGTTTTGATTTTTTGAGACAGGGTTTCTCTATGTAGTTCTGGCTATCTTAAACTCACTCTATAGACCATGCTGGCTCAGACTCAGAGATCTGCCTGCCTCTGCCTCCTGAGTGTTGGGATTAAAGGCATGCGCCACCACCATCTGCCTCCCCTAAATTTTCTATAAGGGGTGCAGAAGGACTCACTACAAGTCAGTGGTAAATTCAAGATCTTACTGCAAGAAGAGGGATCTTGACTGGGAAGCAGCCAGGGAAGGCTAGAGCCCTTCCAATATGGAGATGACTTTGTATTTGTTTTTGTTGTTACCCTGTAGCTCAAACTAGTTTTACATTTTCAGTGGTCCTCCTGCCTTGGCCTTGTAGTGCTAGGGCTACAAATGTGAACCACCATCCCTCATCCAATGTGCTTTGAAAACTGGATTTGACTTAAACTCACTCTCTTGGTGCTGCTGCAAACCCAGCCTGCTGTCTTGAAGGTGTTCAATTGCTGATACATTAGCTGGTATGAGGCCAGTGGAGGTATAGTCAAGAAAAGGATGTTGGTGGCACATGCCTTTAATCCCTGCACTTGTGAGGCAGAGATAGGCAGATCTCTGTGAGTTCGAGGCCCAGCCTGGTCTACAGATCAAATTCCAGGACAGGATCCAAAGCTACAGAAAAACCCTATCTCAAAAAAACAAAAAATGAAAAAAAGAATTTGAGTATAGCCCAGCTGGCTGCTCACTGCCTCCCCACAGAACCATGGGACATAGCCCCTCCCAGTGGCACTGGACCACGTGGGTTTCAGAGTCTTATCAGCTGTGGGCTTGACTGGATGGGATGCTCAGGTAGTCCTGATCCTAGAGAATTTTCTAGTGGAGGTACACTGTGGACAGATGCTGAGACAGCTGACCATCCAGGTTGGCTGGCTCCCTCCCTGGCATGGTGAGGCCAGTGCCATATCCTGGGCCCCAGGCTTAGGGGACTGGGGAGGGGAAGCTTCCTGTCACTCTCAGGTCAGGCACTGCTGACCCAGCACTGGCCACATTACCCCAGCTCTGCTCCTGCCACTGATGTCCCACACACAAACAGGGCCCTTTCATAGGCATCAGAGGCAGAGCCCCAAACACCTCAAATAGGTGGGTGAAGGCTTGAGCTGTCTGCCCAGTGTCTGTGTATCTATATCTGCTAGGCTGGACATAACACTTCAAGGTGAGACTCCAGAACCCTCAGTCCCATTGGCTAAGGTCTCCACAGCTGAGGCAGGCAGTAAAACCAGGCACACAGCTCCTAAATCTGATCTGCCTGTGACCAAAAACCCTCAAAGTACTCCCAAAAGGTAGCTTCCTCTGGGGATGGCACAGTCCTTAATGCCATCTGGGTCCTGAGGAGACTGAGCCCTGATGTAAGAGTCTGCTCCAACCCGCCATTCAGATGTCCAGGACGGGGTCTTGAATCCTGCCGCTCATAGATCTGCTTAGCTAGCACATTTGTAGGCAGTGAGTTCTGCTTCAGGCAGTACTCAGATGTTCATTCCAGTGCTACCAAGGAGCTACCAGATCAGACCTAGGATCCGTAGCAGCAGCCTCGGTCCAAGGGGTCCTTTCACAGACCAGAAGTCACGTGGCTGGGACACCTCTGGCTGGTGTTTGAGAAGGCATAGATAGGACAGGGTCTTTAGAAGGGCTGATCTACCCTTCCTCTGACGTCATTCTGGGGTCCATTCCCCATGGTGCTAAAGAGGGTCACTGTGAGGTGACTCTGGAGCAGATTTGGGAGTGCTGGGGGTCAGCCCTCATTCCATATTTGGGTTTGATTTCCTTCAAATATCAGCTCAGATTGCAATGGGAATGGCCACTGAGTACAGGGCATGTGCACACAAATCCTGATGAGGTGGCTGGGATACAGCTCCCCGAATGCGCTGTCCCAGATGATCAGCCCCATTGTGGACGAGAGTGGGGATCTAGGCAGGTATAGGGGACAGAGGCTAGACATGGTGGTGAGCCTGTAATTCCACTCAGGAGAATCAGGCCAGAGCATCACATGTGTCTGGGGGTTCAAGACCAACTTGGACAACTACTGATACCTCATCTCAAAGAGAAAAGGACAAAGAGGAGGAAGAGGGAGGCAGGATGAATGAAAACAGCCTTATGGGAATCAGCCAGGTATTGCCCAATAGCTACCTACAGAGACGTGGACACAGAGGTGAGCCCGTGGTACCTCCCTCACCCACTATCCCCAGGGCCAGCTTTGGGATGGGGGGGGCATTCTGGTGCTCCACCTAGATAACTGCCCATACCCCCCACACAAAACCAGCGCCACAATGCCTTCCCTATGAACTCAAGCTGGGCCAGCAGGACTACTTTGGCAAGGTGAGGACCAGAGGTCAGTTACAGGTGTGATCTTCCCAGGCCGTCAACATCTGAGTCGGGGTCTGAGTGATGAAATCCATATGGTTAGTAAAAGGGGTGCAGGACGCAGATGGAGGGCACTGATGAGCAGGAACCTGGCAGCCCATCTGTGAGCAACCTACTGTGGCTAACCCCTGGGGACAGTCTGGGTCTAGGATACCCAGAGAGCAGCGGTGTGAGAACAGCCAAGTAAGCCAACACCAGGAGCCATCTCCGTCCCCTGTGTCCCAGCCCTGTCCCAGATCTACTGCCATCTGATCAGGAAGCTTATCCCCCTGGGTTCTGGGGGTGTGGGCCACAATGAGATCAATCCCAGGGTGTGTAGTGTGTCCTTGTGGTCCCCTGCCCCACCCCAGAGCCTTCCTCTCCAGGGCTTGTTCTGGAAAGTGCTGCTGGCCCCTGTCACTATCTGGGACTGATCAGTTTTGGGAGGGGCAGGGACAAGGGTCATGCTTATCTTTGTGTCTCCTGGGACAGCCCTTCAGTTTTGCAGCCAGTGAGGTTGGATTTCTAGTTGGCCTCTTCCCAGGCGCCGACACCTCCTTCGGGCGCGACGTGTCCATTCTGTTGCTGTCACAGATAACACCTCTAGCGCTCACCGGCTGTCCGGGGAACAAGGGCTGGCACCAGGCTCCAGGCAGGCCGAGCAGAGGCACCAAGGCCCAAGGGAGAACGGCTGGAAGCCAGAAGCTTATTCCTCTTCCTGTGTCCCATCAGCTTTTCAGCAGGACTCAGACTGATCCTGTCTCGTGTAGGTCCCAGGCACCTCCCTTTGCTTGCTCTCAGCTCAACAGAGCCTGGTGGCCCCAGGGGACCCATAGGAGGGTGCCGACTTAAGGGTAAAGGCACCCCTTGTACTCTAGAACACAAAATGCCCTGTACCCACTGGCCTTCATCTACAGACATGGATGTCCAGGGAGGAGCCTATATAGATACACTGAGAGCTATATCAACTCCCTGCACCGCCATAGCTTCCAGCCATTGTTCTGTACCCAAGAGAAGGGGACTGTGAGCATCTTGTGCTGACCTAACACCTTGTGGCCTTGGTCTTATATCCTTTGATGGAGCAGGAGGGAGGAAAATGAACAAGTCAGAGACTAGTCTGGGATGTTTCTCAGTGGTCTTCTCTTGGTCCGTTACCTCTGGGTGTTTGGGCATGTGTGACAAGCTCCTACAACTCTGTGTGGCCTGTTGCTGGCTCCTGCCAATCCCCTGCCTTTGCCTGTATTGCTCTAGCTTTCTCAGTAAACTGGGTCATCCTGCGGCCTCCAAATCCCAGCACACAAATTTGGTCTCCACTGCCACACACCACAGTTATTTACTGAGCCCCAACCCAACCAGGCCTGGGCCAAGACACCCCCCCTCTGCCCGAGGCATGAGGCCTGTGCTTTCCAAGGGGCTACGTGTTCATGTGCTTCCATGTCCACAGTCTTCACCAGTGCCCCATAAATCAGATAGTGGGCCCCAAGCATTCTCTAGGTTAGCAGCGTCAGGACTTTGATATATGTTGCTGGCCCCTAAAAGATGAGGTTTGTGTTTTCGGCCATAACCTAGCCTGCCTGGAGGCCCCAAAGGCTGTCTCCTGCTCATCTGCTTGCCAAGGCTCTGGCTCGCTCTTTCAAAGTCTAGAGTCCCAAAATGGCAGTGCATAAGTGGAGGGGCTTATGGGGATGCATCATAGTTTAGACTTGGAGGCCCTAATGAACCCAAGGGGCCCTAGACAGGATGAAGAGAAGGAGAAGCGTCTCTGGTCACAGTGCTGGCTCCTCAGGGCTCAGCCTCTAGATGTCACCCCAGAAAAGGTGGCGTTCCAAAACCACACAGTCCAGCAGGCCGGGAAAGTGTGATGGGATGCGGAACGCTCCTAGTAGTGGCAGTCCCCATTCATGTACATAGAGCCGGCAACCATCAGCCATCTATCCTAGCCTGCCGGCACCCAATGTGGCCAGGGACCATCCAGAGACCCTCCAGTGTCCTCTTCCCTGTATGAGCCATGAATGCTGGGCCTTACCATGGGGGCTCAAGCCCAGGCCTGGTCCCTTGCCCAGACCACAGCACCCAAGTGACCAGAGATCTTGGACTAAAGGGCCCTCAGGCAGGAGCCTCCCAGTCTCAAGATGGGCACCACAGGTGGGCCTAAAAGCCTTTGACAAATCCCTGGTCTTGCCCCTCCCTCTATAACTGTTAAAGGGGCTCAGAGCAGGGTCTTGGACCCTAGAGTCCAGCCTCTCCCTGTGCTCTACTTCCCCTTGCTGGCCACATGGCCTTCAGGAAGCTGGCTCCTACTTTGCCTGGGTGCGCTCTGACTCCCAAGAGCAGTTCCCAAGGCCTCACCCAGACAGGCCTTTCCCTTGGGGAGCGGCAAAAAGCTCATCCTGTTTGCCCATCCTGCCAGGTGGGCTAAGTGGGGGGTGTCTTTTGAGCCTCTCCCTGGGAATGGACCCAAGTCACCCTTCCAGGGCCGACTCCAACCCCCACCCCACCCCCGCCCTGCGCCCCCTGGCGCTGAGCCCAGCAGCCCACAGAGCTCATTAGCGCAGCAGCAGCCCTGCCGAGCTCGCTTTAATTGGGGCTGGCTGGACGTGAGAACCCGGGGACCCTGTGCCCGGCCCGCAGGGGGAGGGGGCGCCCGCCTGAGCTGCCCACAGAGGAGGCCCCAGATTAGCAAGAGCTCAATGGGCCCAGCGAGAAGGGTAATTAAAACTGCCCGCCCGGGCTGAAGCAGTTGAAGGGGGGGGGGGGAGCTCTGTTGCTGGCTTGTCTTGCATGGTGTGTGCCCTGGTGCCTTGGAGTCCTATGTGGCCACATCTGCCTCCCCCATGCTCTATGCCAAGGTGGCAGATAGACTATCCGTGCATACTGGTGCCTTCCTCGGTGTTCCCTTTTGAAAGCTGGGTTCACAGGGCCCTGCCTCGGGGTGTTTGGCGGTAGTGGGGGTAACAGTGTACAGAAACAGGTCTTGGTTCATGGTGACTGATAGGATATGGGCAGCCACTCCAGAGCCCCCCGCCCCAGAACACCTCTGTGCTGGGTCTCCTGGGACCTTTGAACTGACTGACAAGGAGGTCCATACCAGGCCCAGAGCGTGAGACCCTGGATCTCCAAGAGGAGCCAGCAGCCCTTCTGCACTAGGGCTCTTGGGCCTGCTGTTCTTTCCTCCCCAGCTGATCTGCTGCTATTCCTGGCCCTCACCTAGACCATGCAAGAAGGTCTAGGTCAGGTCTTCAGGCTGGCCATGCCTAGGGTACAGCCTCTTTTGCCGGACACCCTTCCTCAGAAGACTCGCAAGAGCAGTCTCTACTGACCCAGGAGCTTCAGAAAGTTCTGTCTGGAGAACAAACTGGACCGGTCACAAGAGAGGCCAGCCTGTCAGACTGAAGATGAGAATTTGGGGGTGAAGGGGATCTAGGCAGGAAGCCTTAGAAGAGCAGGGATATGAGGGTCCTCAGCTGCTGATGGGCCCATTGTCGGGTGGATGGCTCCCCTTAGTCAGCTGTCCCACACCAACCCTATCATTACTTGATCAGG
This sequence comes from Alexandromys fortis, assembly GCF_014885135.2. Lineage (NCBI taxonomy): Eukaryota > Metazoa > Chordata > Mammalia > Rodentia > Cricetidae > Alexandromys > Alexandromys fortis. The sequence continues at coordinate 4,684,511 of NW_026067920.1, forward strand.
TTTCCAGAAGAAACCCCAGGCTCCTGTGGTTTCCCCAGAGCCATAGGATCTGGCCAGGCCTGTTCTTGTCATAGCTAAAGTAGTGGGGGCTCGTGGGGACCTAGCTTTCCTCACACTCTGCCTGTCCAAAAACTGAAGGGGTCAGAGTTACTCACAGATTCTCGCTTGTTGGCAAAGACAAGCTTCTTGGCTCAGGGTCGCCCTGGTGGGGCCCGGGACAGAAGGTCCCAGCAAATTTCTGCTGAGGTAGCAGCAGGTCCTGTGCCGGGCGCCCTAGCCAGGTTTCTCTAAGCCCCAGTCAAGTCCTGTATGACCATCTGTAGAGACACAAGGCAACAGAGGTGACAAATTTTACATCGAGTACGGGTAGGACAAACCTGAGTTCTCTTCACAAAACTGCAGGGCAAATGAGGTGGCCTTGGGACCATCCCTGCGCCAAGAGAAAACCTCCAGGACAAGAAGTAACCCACTTTTGTGTGCGCACACCAACATCAAGTCCTACCCTGAACAGGCCCAGTACCATTGTGCCAGTCCATGGGGGGAAGGTGGAAGGGCTGTCAATGGTTTACAACCAAACTTGAGAAGCCAGCATAACTCCCTGTTGGTATAAAAGTGGGGGCTGCCAGCTCTCTACAGGCCTGTCTGGGTCAGGTTTGGCCACATTTTTTCTCTTGGAGCCTACCGCTTCCTCAGGTGAAGATGTTTACTCTCCTGGGGCGGGGGCACTTGGAGCTGCAGGTGTGTGGGGTGCATGTGGGGGCATGTGTGCCCAGGCCTATGAGTCTGGGTGGCTCAACAGGTCCCAAAAGGCAGGTGGGCCTTTCACTCCCAGCACTGAGCAGAACCTGGGGAGGGAAATGCAGGACCACTGTGAGGTCAATCCAGGCCCAGACCCCTACTCCGCAAAAGATGGGCGGTTGGAGGGAGCTGGCTCAGGTGAGGTTAGAAACAGAGGCTCCCATGTGTCCATTCATGTTCAACCCCTACCCCAGCTGTGCACTCCCGTTTGTAAAAGTGAGTAATAATGACTGAACACCTCTATTCCCTACTTGAATCCAAGACCTGCGGCCAGGATACAGGCAGCACTAAGGAAAAGGGAGTCACCCCTGAATTTTGTCAGGGGAAGTGTGCTCCCATTAGAAACCACTGCCTCAGAGCCCCGTGGGGACCCAGACAAAGGGTCCAGACCAGACGGACAGAGGAAGACGGGCCAACCTGCCCTTGTACCCTTGAGTCCAGGCTAGCTGGGAGGAAAAAAGGACGAAGGACAGTGTCTGGAGCTGAGCTTGGGAAAATCCAGCGGGCTGCCTGGAGGAAACAGTGCTTTGCAGGGTGAGGAAGATCTGAAGCCAGAGGCATGGTGGGGAGCACACATCTCCCCCAACCTGGAGGCCAAGAGACTGCGACCTCGCCCTGCAGTCATGGATGATCTAGGTATAGCGTTCTCCTAAAGGTTACTCTGCCCGGTAGGCTGCCAGGTCGCGGAGTTGGCCGCAGCTCCATGCTTGCCACGCCCCAGAGGCCACGAGCGCACTGAGTCCCAGGGGGCGCGGGCTAGGCCGCGTGGGGCGTGGCCGGGAAGGGGCGCCCCGGGCGCAGCTCAAAGGCCGCTAATGTTCGCTAATCCCGGCCTTTCAGGCGGCCGCGGCCCGAGCTGTTGGCCCAACAACAGGCGGCTGAAAGGGGAGCGCAGGGCGCGGGGGGCCCCCGGCCCCTACGACCGCTCCGCCCACGGCCTCCCTGCCGGGGACCGACCTCGGCGCGACGCGCGGGGACTCGGCGCGGAGCGGCGCGCACACGAAGCCGGGGAGGCCGCGGGACCGGGACTGGACCGCCCCTCCGCGCGCTGCGCTCAGGCCTGGCTCGGCGCTGGCCCCTCGCGGCACAGACGGCGGCCCCTCCGGAGCGTGACCCCAGCTTTCAGCGCCGCCCCTGGCTCGGCCCCAGCGCCTCGTTAGGGATTTAATTAAGGAGCCGCCAGGGATTTGCATAATCTCCGCGCCGGGCTGGGAAGCCCCGGGAGGGGGCGACTAACAGGGGCGGAGCGGGCTGGGCACGTCCGTGTGGGCTGTGTGCGGGCCTCCCAGCCCAGGCCCACAAGTGGTCTGGTGGAGGCAGGAAGAACCCTTTTGTGTCCAGGTCTTTGGCCCTGGAATTCCCCATCCCAGTTGAGGGTCCCTCTGGCTAACTCTGGCTGATCGAGCTGTAGACCCAGCTGGGCCTCCGTGCCCTGAACAACCCCGTACCCTCACCCCTTGCACTCACCTCCCCCCAGGACAAACATTGAGCGCAAACATTCCAATACCAGCCCCACCCCAGGAACGACAGGCCCCGCCCCTGTCCTCAGGTCCTGGGGAGCCCGCTCCCACCCCATCCCTAGAGGCATCCAGGGTTCAAGCCCTCAGTGGGCCCAGAGCCAGGGTAAAGCTAGAAACAGGGCAATGGTTCCCAGGCCAGGACATCCCCATACCTAAGGCCTGGCCAGTGCGTAGGTAGGGACTGCACCCTGGATCTGTAAATAGGGTGAGACCTCTAGGACTTAGCCTTCTGAGCCCTGTGGTTTTGGCTGAGCTCTAAGCCCATGGAGGGGACCAACCATCTCCTGACACATTCCTACGGTCTCTACCAGCCTATGGAATTTGGAGACAGAAGCATTGGTTATGGGGTTTGCCTTTGTAGCTGAGTCAAGACGGATGACATTCTCTGCACTCCACTGCCCCCACCCCCGTGCCCAGCACGGTCTGCCCTGTGGGCATTCCCACAGCCTTCAAAGGGCACTGTGGGACAGACTCTCATCTCCTGGGTGGCAGCTGGGGCTGGAAGATCCCCATGGGCACAGCCCTCTCCCAGGCCCTAGCCTTTAGTGTCCTGGTAGGACCTGCCCCCAGCCCTGAAGCCCACCTGGGTTCTGCCTACCCTATTAGAACTGGGCCTTAAGACAGGGTAGGAGACTGTAGTCCAGGATTAGCCTGCTAAGGCCTGAGATTCCTCACCTCCTAGTGGGGGACCCTAAACCGGCTCTGCAGAAGAACTTGCTCCCCTCTGGCTGTACCCTGATCTGTGCCATAAAGGCCCTCAGTGGCAGGAGTGCCCTTTCCACTACCACTCTGTGCCTGTGCCTGTCATGGACTAACTTCTCTCATCTCCTCACCAGAGCTGGAATACCTCAGTGCTGTGGACCTCGATTCTTCTCATCACTTGCCTCTTCTTCCCAGAAGCCCTCCTGGACATTTCCCACCCTCCCTGGCTCCATACTCTTCCCACCTGAGTTAAAGTAGCAGCTTATTATAGTTTGCAGTCCTTAGGAGAGTGGCGCAAAGCGCAGGGTCAGTGCTCCGCAGACACCCTGCAGCCTGGATGGAGATACAGTCATGGGGGGGGGGGGGCTCTGGAGGGGAGAACTGTGAACTCTGAGCTACAGGGGAGCAAGCCAAAAGTCATACTTAGAGTACTGGACACAAAACCAGCAGCATCTTCCTTGACAGAGAGGCCTGGTGTCCTGGTCCCTCTCTGGGCCAAGTTTGTGTCATTTGCTAGGTCAGGAGACTAACTAGGCTTGGGCGCCTGCTCCTGCAGTGGTAGAAGCAGGGGATGGGGGCGGTGCATCACCTAAGGCAGTAACCCCACTGGAGCTTGTAGGCCAGGGAGGCTAAGGACAGAAGAGGCAGAAGAGAGAGCTGCTGCGGAGAGTGCTGGGGTTCAGAGCATCTTATCACAGCCCTGACCCATGTGCTTACCTGGGTCTCTTCCCACTTGCTCACTAGGTCTGCAAGACCCTATGGCCCTCACTGGTCACCACAAGAGTAGGGATAAATCTAGTTTTCATTCATTTCCACTTAAATTGTCTAAATAGTCTAAGGGACCAACCCTCACTGTCCTCTGCCCCCTTCGGTCCCTCCAGATGCTGGGACAGGCAAACTCTACCCAGCAGGGCCTGAGCCCACCAGGCTGAGCTCTAAGCTCCCCACCCCCATGTCTTTCTTCATTCTTTATAGCGTTTATTGAAGACAGAAGCAAAGATGCAGCAGCCTCCATGAGTTATGTGGCTGTCCTGGGACCCCAGCTCTGGGCCCTGATGGCCTGGCCAAACATAGGCTGGCTTGAAATACTCAAAAAAGGACTCCCCTGTTGGGGCAAGGGTGAGGCCGTGGGCTTGTGGGGCTGTGGTGCAACAGGGAGCCCCCCATTGGCCCTCTTTCGAAGCCTACCACTCCTGAAGGGGCCTTTCTCTGAGGCCCCGGTGCGGCAGGAGCCCCCCGCCTGCCTGGTGCCCAGTCTTACTGTCGGCGCCTCTCGGCCTGGCGGCCACAACCCTGATGTTGCTTTAATAAAACAAAGTTTTTCTTTCGTGCGAGGCCTCCAGCGGTGAAAGGGCCGATTTACAGAGCCCGAGCCCCCTCCCGGCTGCCCCGCCCGCCCTGCGGTGGCGCTGGCTGAGGCCGTGGGTAATTTATAGCTTCAACTTAGCACACTCGCGCTGGGCCAGGCCGGCAGCATGACTGGGGCCCTTTATCCTGGCCCCCCAGCCAGCCCCAGGATGCCTCACAGGCTCCATTCACACCAGCACACTCCCTCCCAGGCCACGTTCCTTATTCAGGCCTTTGGAAACCCCTCGGAACCCCATGGGTGAAAACAAACCTGGCTGTTTGTGCCTTGGCAGCAGCCAGCCACACCCCTGAGCCTACGGGCTCAATGTTACCCCTCTCCCCATGACGTGGATGCCCCTGGCTTGTTCCACAGGTGAGAAGACCCCGCTTTGATACTACTTCCGATAGTGGCATATCCCATAGTGGTTAATGCAGGCTGGGTCCCTTGGGGGCCACACCCTATTTCATGACCTCCCACCCCAAAGAGGAAGGGGTGAAGTGCCTGTCTTAGGACCAGGCCTCCTTTCAGAGAGAGAAACCTGGAAATGGAGTGCAGTAGTATGTAGAACTTGGGGACGCTCCGAGGAAAACCAGCATTGTGATCCCTTGGTGGCAGCTGTTCACCTCATAAGTACACAGAAGGCATGGCTGGATATTGTCGCTGCCGTCAACCCTATCCTGGTAGCACATATGAAGACTCAGAACCACGTATGTCACTTGGGCATGTAACTGGTTTAACAGACACATGCAGACTCCCACTTTGATGCAGACAAACCTGACCATGCAATTTCTGCCCTTGTACCCACTTCCTTTAGATTTATTTATTTTACTCTATGTGTCTTGCCTACATGTATGCATGTGCACCACATGTGTGTGTGTTGCCCACAGAGGTCGAGAGAAGGCATGATCCCCTGGAACTAGAGTTACAGATGGTTGTGGGCTGCCAGGTGGGCTCTGGGAACTGAACCTGGATCCTTCGCAAGAGTAACCAGTGTTCTTAGCCACTGAGCCATCGCTCCAGTCCCTAACGGGCATCTTGACTCAGCCTCTGAAACTCTATGGAGGCAGGGCCACACACACTTCTGTACCCACCCCAAATCTGCCACTCATAGGTCTGTTCTTCCAGCTGTTCAGGTTCCATCTTTAGCCGTACTCTGGTCCTGCCCGCCCGGATTTCCAGGTCTCCCTCCTCTGGCTGGCCTCCTCCACCCTGGAGACCATTAAAGGTGTCCTCCACTTATCTGTCCATCTTGACTGCCCTTGTTCTGGTCCCCTCCTAGACCTAGGTAGGGCTTATCCCCCGCTATGGTCGGCACCCTTCTAGCTTGCCATAGTTCAGCCTTCTGCTTTCTGCTCAGGCCTCGTTGTTGTAGGCTCTGGAGAGGCTGCTGACCAGAAGGATGAGGAGCCAGAGCTCTCCCTGTTTTCTGGGTCTGTGGGAACGCATGCCTAGAGAGAGCATGCAGAAGTAGCATGGCCTCCTGAACCGGGTCCAGTGCCTGGAGCAAGTGCAGACGACCAAGGGACATAGAGCCCTGTCTAGGCTTTCATCTCCTTGTCTGGTATTGATTTTAAGGCTGCTCGGGTGCAGTCCTGGGAATAAGGAGACCAGCACCCCTGAAGGCTTTTATCCACTGAACAGTTTGTACTCCCTTTCCCAGAATGCTCCCCGTACTGCCAGCGTACCCACTTGTCTCTAGGGAAATGCTACTCCCTTTTAGCCTCCAGTCCCTAAGTGTTCTCCATATCCTATACTACCTTGTACCCTGATGCAACCTTCTGGCTGCTTCTCCCTTGCTCAGCCAGGGCTGTGGAGTCACCAATGCTTCTTGTACCTAAGACCTCACCCTGTCTACTGTGCCACCAACCCTGCACTTGAAGTGGACTATTCTCATTCATTCCCTGAGACACGTGCCTGTTCCCTGGCCACACATCCCTATCAGGGTCGGGAAAGGGAGGCAGGGCCTGGAGTCCTTCTAGGGGCCTGAACTGGTGACTGGCACTGGTCCTTTCTTGAATCCAGTTCCCAACTGGCTCTGAATTTCTTCTACCTTCCAGAGTGAGAGCTTCCAGGCATGGAGGAGGGGAGCAGCATTCAGAGTCCCACCCAGGCCGGCTCTGCCAGGGCTTTCAGTCTGGAGGAGGGCAGGTTCCTACATACAGGAGACACCCAGGCTGGACTTGAGTTCCAGGGTCAGGAAACGGGAAAGTCTCAAGTGTAGAAGGAAATGATGGCGGATGGGCGTGCGGTGTTCTGGGCCTGGGTCCAGCCATGACCCACCCACTTCACAGCCTGTTCTGTTCTGGGCAGTGCTGGGTAGTAAAGGGTGGGACCCTGGCCCTGCTTCTGGAGATGGAATGTGCACCTTGTTTCCTGAGGCTCATTTGCTCGGTGATGGGTACAGCAGAAGGGCTGGGTCGGGGCCTGACCAGCATCAGGTGGGCCCACTAGGAGAGCCCCGACAGGGTTAATGGGCTGCCTCTGCTCCCACCATTATAGCATGGTCATTAAAACTCCATCTCCTGCCTCTGTCCCAGCCCGCCCAGGGCCTCCCAGGGCCTTTGTCTCTCTTTCTAAGGCTCTGACAGGATTAGGCGGGTGGGGGCCCCAGGAAGAGAAGGGGGCCGCAGCATACAAAGCCCCCGGACCCTGGCCCTGGCGTCTTGTCTGCCAAAATGCCAGCTATAGCCACTCCCAGGATGCCCTCCTCAGGGGCTGGCACGGGCCAGGCTGGGAGGGAGTCCCCAGAGTCCAGCCCTGGATGGATCCACCCTGGCCGCACCCCATGGCCACCTCCGCGTCTTTCCCAGGCCTGTTGAGAGCCCCCAGCCCTTCTGAATTTGCCCATGCTTGGCTGCAGGTTGCTAGGAGCCGGATGGGGGGTGGGGGGGGTGCGGCCTGCCGCCAGGCCAAGCAAAGGATCCGGGTAGGGGGGCTGGTGCCCAGGGACAAAGCCCGCCTGTGATTAAGTCATCTGCCGGACGGCACCATGCACACGGTGCAGCCAACTGAGGGCTGGGCCTGCCCACACCCTATGGCCTGTGTAGCCTCCTGCCTTGGGCTGGGTCCTCAGTTCTCTGGGGTATCTGCCTGCCCAATGCCCATGTAGCATCTTTGCTCCAGTGCCCGTCACTCTCCTGCCCTTCAGCACTGCTATTGGTGGGGAGGTGACCAGGCCCATGCCCTTGGGCTTCCGCATGCCCCGGGATGGGGAAGTACCTGGCCATCCCCAGTCTAAAGTGTCTGCAGCCTGCTGCCTCAACAGCTGTCAGCTCCCAAAGCTGGAGGGCTGAATAGGGCATCTGGTGGGCACACAGCCACTTTGTTCAGGTATCTGGCCCCATCTGTTTTTTCTTCGTAGTCCTGCTTGTCCACCTCTGGGACCTGGGGGAGCTCCAGTTTCCCCAGTCTGGTCCCACAGATTCTTCCCCTGCGGGCCCTGCCTCACGCGAGGCTTCTGGCACAGAGGGAAAGATACTGTGACGAGTCATCTCGCTGGATCATGGGCTCCTTGGGCATCAGCCATGCAGGGCTGACCAGAGTTGCAATAGAGGGGACTTCTAAGGTATTTGAAGGCCAATGTGGCAGGTCAGCTCCTGCTTCATTTGGGTCAGCTCGAAAGTAAGGCTGTGAGCCCCTGGAGAGGAGGTGGGTACTAGAGTCTGAAGGGCGGCGATAGGGAAGGTGACAATGGAATTACGGCAGTGAGCTCAAGAGATGGGGTTTCAGGATGGGGAGGAAACTTCCTGGGATTTGCAACTAATCAGGCCCGGGGCGGGACACCGGTTGTATTTTGTTTTTTCTCCCTCAGACCTTATCTCTGAGCCTGACTTCTGGCAAGAGTCTTGGGAGCTGGGGAAGGGAGTAGGGTGGGCAGGAGTATGGATGGGTCTCTAGGGCCTCCAGCCTCTCTGTGGGACTGAGCTAGCCTTTCTTCCCTCACAGTAGTGAAACTGAGGCCAAAGCTCAGCAGCTCCTTAACAGACCCCTGAGACAGGGTTTCTTTGTATAGCCCTGGCTATCCTGGAAATTGCTCCGTAGACCAGACTGGTCTTGAACTCACAGTGATCTGTCTCTAGTCTGCCTCCTGGTCACTGGCATTAAAGGCGTGAGCCGCCATCACCCAGCTCTGAAGTCCAAGGCAGATGGAGGTGGCCGTGTGTGGATGTGACCTGCCACTGCACCTGCATAGCCCAGGGCAAAGGGCTCCTGTGTTCCTCTACTTCAGTGAAGCCTCCAAGACAGCCCCAGCACTCAGGCTGGTCTATGGTGCAAGGTCCCCTGAGTTCTTTTCAGTGTTTCTCCTATAGCTCCAGAAGCTTTCATTTTTGTTTTTTGTTTGTTTGTTTGTTTGTTTGGGACAGGGTTTCTCTGTCCACAGAAGCTTTCAAATGGGCCCTCAGCTTTCTTCCCAAGAGAGCTCTAACTTGAGGTATACAGTGGATGCTCAGGAGTTCTGGCCTGGGACTATCTCTCCAAGTGCTTACTTACCTTCATGGACTCTCTCTCCTGACACCTGCTGTCCTCGCTAATTCTCCCACCATACCCACCCATAATGATCACCAGGACACCCATCAGTGCCAGCTGGTGGCCACTCCATTTGGCTTATTTATTGACAACATCACTCAGGCAGGGGGCAAGCTCCATGAGAACTTGGCTTCTCCCCAATAACGCAGGGACAATACACACAGTTGGTAAATGTTTGCTAGCAGATAAATGAACGGACCACCAGCAGATGGACAGAGTGATCTGGGGGCGGGGTGAGCAGGATGGACATGCACAAGGCTGACTGGGACTCTGGGGACAAGCGGAGGCTGTGGGTAGGCTCCATAGTGGGCTTGGAGGCTGCATAGTGGTGGCCAGAGATCTGGAGGAGACATAGTCTGCAGACAGCTTCATTGTCCCTGAGTGTGGGCTCTAGGGAGAAGGGAATGAAGTGGTGGGGTGAATTCATGGCAGGGGTCAAATGTGGGGAGAGAGGATCTAGGGAGCAGAGGGGGTGAGCACCTGCTAGGAATGATATGTGGAGAGAGGGGTCATATGGTCAGGAATGATGGAGGTGTGAGGACAGTGTGGGGATGGAGCTGGTATTTGGGGGCATCTTGGGAGCTGATACCCACAGATCTGAAAGGAGTAAGGAGACTGGGGTGTGGAGTATGGAGAGTGGAAATTGAATCAGCATCTCTAGCGATGCTGGCACCTGCAGGTATATGTGGTTTCTGAGCTGCCCGCCATGGAGATAGTGAATCTCTAAGGACAGGCAGGCAGGCCCATCAGTCCAGGAGCAGCCCTCACCTGTGCCGTTGGTCTCAGTAGAGTAGGGCCCCAGCGGCGCTACACAGAGCAGACGTCTCCGAGACAGTGGGGGTCTGACCTGGAGGTACCTGGCACAGACATGATTGCTTCTGTCTCCCCCAGCCTAGAACAGAGAGCTGGGGGCCTCCAGTGGGTGGAGAGAGATGAGTCATTGCCCCGAAAAGCCCATGTGAACAAGCACCCACGCTTGCCTTGGTGGGACCAGTGGGTGCCCCCACCTCTTCTGCACCCAGCAGGCATGAGGCTAAAGGAGGATGAAGTCATGTCTACTGTGGGTGCCCCAGGCCTGGCGGCAAGAAAGTGAACTGGCCTGGAGCCCAGGGCACCATGTGCCTGTACCTTGACCCTGGCAGCCCATCTTCACTCAGGTCATTTGGGGGTCACAGGAAGGTAAGGCATTGTGAAGGAGACAGAATAGTGTCTACACACACACACACACACACACACACACACACACCAAGCCAACCAGTGACCTTCAGGCTGGAAGCCCCTCTGTGGGCTCTAGGCTCTTCTCAGCTCCTCACATCCAGTACCAGGCTGTCCTGCCTAGTGTCTCTCCTGGTAGAGACCTGTAAGGAGCCAGGCTGGGGCTGGGGTTACTTCCATATTGCTGACTTTGGTCAAATGTGGGCAGCGGAGCTTGCCCCATGAGCAAGGCCATGACCTAGATGTTATTGTTGGTGACTCATGTGTATTTAACCTAAGGGTACCACTGGGTCACTTGCACTTTCTTTCTGGGAGTTCCTACCACAGGATCTCTCAGTGAGGTGTTTAGAGGCAGAACTGTCCGCAGCTCTTCTCTGAACCCTGACCTGCTCTACCGTATCTGGGTAAGCATCACTAGGACAGGGCCAAGGCTAAGTGTGGGGCTCTTCCACAACCCAGGTGCACGGTAGTCATACCTGGAGACTAGGTCAGTTCTACCTCCAAAGCCTTGTAGCTCCAGTTCTTCTCTACTCTTTGTTTGTTTTGGCTTTGGTTTTTGAAGATAGGGTTTCTCTGTGTATCCCTAACTGTCCTGGAACTTGCTCTGTAGATCAGACTGGCCTCAAACTCCCAGAGATCTCTGCCTCTGCCCCCCGAGTTCTGGCATTAAAGGTGTGCACCACTACTGCCTGGCTTCCACTCTACTCTTCAAGGCTGTCTGTCCTCCTAGCCTAGCTGGCCAGCCTCTATTGGGCAGGGTGAGAATGGGGTGCAGATGGGATCTGCTGAAAGCTCTTCTGGTCCCTAGCATCCATCCCCTGTGCACAGAACTGGGTTCATGCTCAGTCTCAGACCTGCCAAACTGGAGTGGGGCACAGCCAGGCAGCGTGAGGTGTCTCTAACTGACTGTCCAGGCAGCCCCTCCATGGGGACTGACAGGAAGTCAATGTGGGCAACTCTTGGTAGCTGGCAGACTTCTGAGATCTCCATCACTGCTTGCTCTTCCTCCTTGCAGCGCAGCTGAGAATCAGAGCCCGGCATCCCGTGTGTTCGTCCTGGGTTAGTCTTTCTATGCAGGCTGTATGAGACGGCGTCTTGGACTCTGCTCATCTCTGTTCTGGGGTTTGGCTTTGTTCACCCCAGAAATCTCCCAGCCTAAGGTAAGGGCACCATCTGTTGCTCAGACAGGTCAGCTCCTCCAAACTTGATTCCCTGAACCTCAGTTTTCCCATCTGTCAAATGGAAAGTATGTTGGAGAGTAACAGACACTCCTAGCCAGCACAGCCTTCTTGGCAAACACTGGGGCAAGCCCTGTGCCAGGGGGCCATGGTCAGCACGGGGTTGGTCTGTGGTCTATGTCCCCTCCTCCACACTACTTTGCTGGGAAGAGTGCCCATTCAGGGTCCCCATCTGGAAACAATTGCACTGGTGGTGTTCAAAGATATAATTAAAATATATCGAGTTGTATGCTCCGTTCTCCACTGGGGCAGAATCCAGACTAGTTATGAAATCAGATCATGCTGACATCGAGCTTGGGGGCATGCGGACATAGAGAGCTTTTCTGGCTCAGCTGGCTTCATGGCTTTCTTCTTTTATGGTGTCCCCGGGGAGAACAGGGCCACAGCTTCTTGGTGACAAAAGTCCCTGCCACCCCAGCAAACTGATGTTCATGGTCAGAGACTTGGGCAAGGATTCATGCCTGGGACATCCACAAAGGCAGCCACCATGTTCCTCGTGGGAGCAGCAGCAGGAGGGGCATCTACCCCTGCCCTTTGCTGGGCTACTACCTCTGCTGGCTCCTTTTGTAGGTTCTTCCTAACTATTAGAAGTACCTGCTGCCAGTCGGGCTGTGGTGGCACACACCTTTAATCCCAGCACTCAGGAGGCACAGGCAGGTGGATCTCTGTGAGTTCGAGGCCAGTCTGGTCTACAGAGTGAGTTCCAGGACAGGCTCCAAAGTGATACAGAGAAACTCTGCCTTGAAAAAAAAAAAAAAGTACCTGCTAGTGGAACCCAAGGAATGTGCACTTGATAGGAGAGGACACCTGGCCTGCATCTCACCAGACCTTCCTCTGCTTGAAGATGCTTTATCTTCCTGTCTCTTCCCAAACCTACAGCCTCTCCATGCCACCCTCAGCCCAGCTTTCAATGATCCCTAGGACCTCACAGCCTCAAGCAGTGGCTACCTCTGGCCCTCAGCTCAGGGGTACGAGGGAATGACCACGAGGAGATCACCATTCTTGCTGGAGGCAGCTTTCCAGTTTAGTCTTTGCCAAGATGTCCCCCCCACACACACACAGCCTTGTCCCCTCGGACATGTGTTCCTAAGACAGCTGCAACAGACATACTACATTGTTCAATTCCAGAGACGCAAAGAGAAAGTTACCCCCGCTGAATGCCTCCCGTGTACCCAGGCACCTATCATAGGGATACTACTGTGGGCCTGGGTACCTACTATGTGTACCCTGCTAAGTGCCTGCTGTGTGTCCAGCTGAAGCGCGCCCCCAGCCCTCCTCCCCAGTCACCTGGCTCAGAAACAGGTCCCCAGTGTGACTCTCTCATCCTTCTCCCACTGTCTTTCAAACCAGAGAACTGACAAACCCTCCCTGGCCATGTTCCCTCTCTAACCTCCCAGCAACAGAGGCCTGGTTTTCCCCGACAGGAAGAAGTCCTTGAATGACACAGTACTGGGCAGTCCTCTCAGCAAGAACCGAGGTGAGGACCCACCTCCCCACAGGGCTGGAGTGACTACTTGGTGTGGCCAGGAGAGGGGCTCCATCTAGTGTTTGAGATTCAGAGCTTGGCAGTTATAACCCCAGGTCTTGGCAGCTGCTGCTCTAGGACTCCCACTGTGAATCCTTTAAGGGGGCACAAAGGGCCAGGCATGATGGCGCACGCCTTTAATCCCAGCATTGCAGAGGCAGAGGCAGGCGGATCTCTGTGAGCTCCAGGCCAGCCTGGTCTACAGAGTGAGTTCCAGGACAACCAGAGCTGTTATACAGAGAAAACCTATCTGGGAAAAAAAAAAAAAAAAAAAAAAAAAAAAAAAAAAAAAANGGAAAAAAAAAAAAAACCAAAAAAAAAAAAAAAAAAAAAAAAAAAAAAAAAAAAAAAAAAAAACAAGAGGGCCCAAAGGAACCCCCATCCCAGCACCAAACAGTCCAAGGCTCAGAGACCATGCAACCACGGCACATGGCCCCCAGCACATCTTTACCCCAACCTTGGAGCTCCCTGGGACCTGCCACTTTTCTGGACTTGAGGTTCCCAGTTTGAACATTCCATGGTCCCAGTATCTCTGACCTGCAGCCAGAAATCTGACCACCCTCTTCTACCCTCAAGTTCAAGTTCCAGGTGTGGGCTATTCCTGAGCCTGTCTCAGTTTCTGGTCCATCTGTGTAAAAGTGCCTGTCCATGACTTGATGGACATCCTGGGTTCCTGAGCGGGAAGCTCTCGGAGTGCAGGGTCTGAAGCTATGAACTCTGTCTGGGAGGAATTTCTGGCCTCAGGCTCCTCCAAGAGCCTCCTACTCCACAGGTAGTTGCCGGACTGGACAACGAGGGGCTTGAGGCCTCTCACTGTGCTGGATGTGCAGGCAGAGAGGGCTCATTCACTTCCTCATGACAGCTGGTGGCCAGAGGTGGGTCCAGCCTACTGTGATGGTCACTCTACTGGTTCCTCCCTTCCTCCCACCCTCTCTCTGTGTCCCCCACCCCATGGCAGGGTTTCTCTGTGTAGCCCTGGCTGTCCTCGAATTCGCATTGTAGACCAGCCTGGCCTCAAATGCCCAGAGATATGTGGCTTATGCCTCCCACCATGACACGGGCCACCTAGCATGGCTCTTCTCTCCATCTACTGCTGTTGGTCTAAAGAGGCTGCGTGTTCTCTCTCTGAGTTAGGTTAGGGGCTGGGTTTTGAGGTCCCGGCTTGGCGCCTTTAAGAAGATGGGGTCCAGAGCATGGCTATGCAGGAGGACCCGCCAGGGAAAGTAGGTAATGCCCCAGCCTAGACCTCAGACCTACTACCACCTGGTCCATTTCTTTGGCTTCCACGCCTTTCCTTGAGATGAACCCCTCCTCCTTCAAGCATCTTTTATCAGCCCAGCCCACACCTCTCCTTGGCCTGAGTCCTAGTCCTTTTGAGGCCCAAGATTCTTCCAACTACAGGAAAGCTTTTCTGCTGGCTGCCATGGCCTCACCCAGTTACCCCCAGATGAAGGAGGGGGACACTGCAGCGGGGCCTGGTGGGGCACCGGGAGCCAGACAAGCCTAGGCTCAGGGCAAGGGTACATTCCTGTTTTCTGGGTGTGTGGGGAGGGGGGTTCCCAGAAACACTAAGGAGGCCTGGCTGTCAGCCCGCAGGGAGAGCCCCTGGCACTTCCTGCTTGGCTAGCAGGAGCAGAGGCAAAACACGTCAACAACAACAACCGTAACTGCCAGCTTCTGCTTGTCCAGGGACCCTCTGCCCTCGGCCTGGAGTGGTTCTGCTGGGGCCTGGGCCCCCCTTGATCCAAAGGGCTCTGACATCCTGAAGCCTGGTCCAAAGAGTGCTGGCATTCCCTGCCTCAGATGGGACATCCTGCTTTCACGTCTTTTGGTGTCCTGAGCCAGTTGCTAGGGCTCGGTTTACTGAACACAGAACCCATCTAGTTAGCCTATAGGACCCTCCCTCTGCTCCCTGGCTCCCTGTCAGAGCCGACTGGCAATATCACCATGTGTGGGGGCCAGACTCTATGAGAAACTCACAGGGGGCCCCCCTGGAGTGTTCCAGGAAGTGGTGGGGGTGGGCAGTTAGGACAGGGTGGGGAACCAAAGAGATGGCTTTGTGACCTCGGGCAAGTCACGTTGCCTGTGGGGTGGGGACGCCTCTCCCATCCTGCCCCAGGGTCGAGGTGAGCTCATGTTCCTGGCAGAGGAGCAGCACCTGGCGCATCAGGCCTCCTGAGGGAGCAAGCAGGCACGTTGGGGCAGCACAGATCTGGCACAGCCCTCCTGCCTTGGGCAGTCCTGGGGCCAGGCAGGGCCTCCCAGTAGAGATCTCTTGGAGACTCGGAGGTTGGACAAATGACGCCTTAACCAGCATTTGAAGCCTTTTCTAGAAGAAAGACCCTAGTCTTGCAGGCCTCATTCCCGCTGCTCTGGGAAGCTCCGAGGTGGTAAAAGGGCACTGCCCCAGCCCTACACACACTAGTCTGGCTCATAGTGCCCCCTGTGGAGGGGGACAGGAAACAGGCCTGGTCTCTGCTGTTGGTGCCTCATCTCTAGCGTAGAGCAGTAAGGGTCCCTTAACTTAGAGGGGTGGGAAGACTTCTTGAAGACTCCAGGCATGGGTCCTCTAGGCCTGGGCAGCTAGTAAGACTGCTAAATGGCTGCTATATTTCTGGCAGACAGGGACCGGCAGTCCCTGTCACATGGGGTCCCACCCTTATGTGACTGTGGATAAGTTGCCCAAGGGCTGGGTGGGAGACACGGCTGGCCATCTGTTTCTGATTTCTGGTGCCTCCTCAGTGAAGCCCATGAGTAAGTGGTACTCCGTCTTGGGCCTATCCAGTGCTGGGTTGCTTTTGGCTGCCTGCTCTGGTACAGGATGAGAAGCACCCAGAGGCCTCTACCTGCCTGGGATGGGGAGTAGGGGGCACCTAGGTGTCACAGGGCCCAGGGTTGAGTATAAAGTGGACGGATTCTATCCAGCTGACCTCCCAGATGGACAATAGCCACCATGTCTACCCGTTTACTGGTTGAGCCATGAGCTAGTTGGAGTTGGTATCTCCTTGAATGCTGTGGGAAGCTGGGTCTTGTTAGGCTCCCCAGCTAGCCTCTCGCTGGTTGGGGAAAGGTCTCTCCTATGCCTGGGGTTGTTCTGGCTTTGAATACTCAGGGACTTTGGGGCCTGTGCTGGCTGGCCTAGGTGGGGAGCCATTAACAGAGCTCAAGAGTGGAAAAGTGATGAGCCTCCAAAGGGGAGTGTGGGGTCAGAGGTCACAATGAGAACACTGGGGGCACTAGTGGCCACCCAGCCTTCTCTTCCTACCCTGGTCCTTGTGATATGTCCTATTAACATGTCCCGGATGTGTCTGCTTTCCTCTTCTTCCCCTTTCACACTGTGCTGGCCTGGAACATAGGAGGGGCTCACACAGGTCATAGGAATGAAAAGTCAAAGGTGCCAGAACTCTTAGAGTCTTGGGCTCCAAGCCCTCATTATTTGATGGGGACATTGAGTTTCCAGTGGGGGTCTGTGCCTGACTCCAGCCCTGGACATGGAGTGCCACTCTCTGATACCAAGTCACCCCTGCTGTCTGGACCTTCCCTGTGGAGCTTGGGGAGGGTGGGGAGACTTCTTGAAGACTCCAGGTTCAAGACCTCTAGGCCAGGGCAGCTAGTAAGACTAGCTAAATGGTCAATGGGCTGCTGTGTCCCTGATTGACAGGCACTTGGAGATTGGACCCCACCTTATGTGACTGTGGGTAAGTTGTTTAAGGGCTGGGTGGGAGACACTGCTGGCCTTCTGTGGGAGGGCAGTTCCAAGGCCATCAGACAGATACCCCAGGCAGGAGGGCCCGCTGTGCCAGGCTTCAGAGCCCGTTGACCTGGCCTTGGGTCCCCACCTGGAGAATATGACGTGCTGGCCTCATGGGCTCAGCTCTGGAATTGCCCTGGTAGAGGGTGTATGGTGTACCAGACAATGCCCAGAGAGCTTTCTCTAGCTAATCTGCGGCCCAGCTCTGCCCCAGTTCTTCCTGCTCAACCCAGAGGATTCCAGGATACCTTAAGAAGCACTGAGTAGAAGGCCTGGGATTCTACCTGCCCTGCAGTTCTTTCCACAATAGCCCTCCAGGTGTAACCCTCTGTGATTCCCCGCACATTCCCCCAGTCCTCCAGGAGTGACATGCCTTGGAGAACTAGGAGCCGGCTGATAGGCCTGGCTTCCGCACCGCACCAGCAGAGGCCGCCCGCAGGTGGCTTGTCTACCATCTGAGGGTCCTTTCCTCTCTGGAAGGCCCTGGTGACTGTCAGACAGCTCTTCTTGCTCTTGTTAACTTGCTATGGACTCACCCCCGCCCCATGAATTTATCCTTTCTCCCACGGTTTTGGCTGCACCCCCGCCACCTCTTCCTGTGAAGGCAGCTCCACGGCCCCTGTAAGTCTAGCCCAGATTGGGGCTGTTGGCACCAAGGGGGTTTAAGGGGTGGGCAGAAGGGGTGAGGGTGGGGAGGCTACAGAGGTGTGGGGCACCCTGCAGGTGGTCACAGCAAGGAAGTGGCTTTCAAAGAGATGAGAATGAAAACCAGGTTCAGATTGAGTTCGTCAGCCTGGATCAGATTTCAGGAGTCTAATGCCAGGCAGTCGACTGTAGGTATATTTAAAGTACAGTATAGTTTGGGGGAAAGTTTCCAGGCAGCAATCGTTCCCATCCCAGGTACAGTGAAGCTTATGGTGTGAGTACACGTGACCAAGAGGATGGGTTCTATGGCTAAAAGGCCTGGAGTCTAGTGTGGTCTCTGACAGATAGCATGAGATCAGCAGTACACGTGACGTCTCCCCTAAGGGTAGATTCTGTTAACTGGGAGATAGGGAGGAAGAGTCTGAAATAAACATTCTGGGGAATTTGAGTGAGGTTTGTCTCTACAGCAAAAGGTGGTAAGGTCTTCCTGCACAGGTAGTGAGCGAAAAGCTCACCTGGTAGTTAGCCATATCCACTCTCAGCTTTCCGCATGGAATACAGGTATTGTATTTACCTCCCCTACTGAGGAACCCTTGCATGATTAATATTTCTGGTTTCCATGGATGTCTGTGAATGCCAGGACCTCCATGCTGCCAACACAGAGGGCCCATAAGCGATGATGGCCTTCAAGGGACCGCCTTCAGGACTCCGGCCTTGCTGGGGCATGAGGCTCTCATCTACTCCTTCCTGGCCTGAGTAGAAGAGACGAGTGTGTGTGAGTGCCCTAGTGCATGTAATTAATCCATTCATTGCACATATACTTGGGACCTTTCAGTTTGGAACTTGGTGCCGGATTTTCTGGGGGTTCTGATGCCGGGTTTTCTGGGGGTTCTGGTCTCCTCCTTTGGAATGTAAAGGGGTGCAGGGTAGGAGACCCTGCATGGATGATGGTGAGTGGGAGCTTGGCATGCCGTAGTCACATCTGCTCACCACTGAGTCCTAGGCAAAGTTTCATTTTGCTGTGGACTCCTGTCCTGCAGCATGCAATGGTGCCTGCTATGACTAGTCCCTACCCTTGAGGGCCTG
The DNA here is from genome assembly GCF_014885135.2 of Alexandromys fortis. Taxonomy (NCBI): domain Eukaryota; kingdom Metazoa; phylum Chordata; class Mammalia; order Rodentia; family Cricetidae; genus Alexandromys; species Alexandromys fortis. Next base: position 4,702,866 of record NW_026067920.1, read on the forward strand.
GAACCTCTTGGCTGTGGCTTGGCAGGGGGTTCCTCCCGATAGAGGAGAGGAGTGAGTTGGCGAGGACATTCATGATCAGAGCTATAGCTGGCTGGTCAAGGTATGATGAGAGGGCCAGAAGGGTCCTCAGCACCTCAAAGTATGCAGCTAGAGACCCAGGTGCAGGAGCCTGGAAGTATGGGGCTGGCTTGGTGGAGAAAGCACCCATGGGCCACATAAGGGACTCAGGCCTGTCCAATGGTGCCCCCTGCAGGCTGCCTGACTTGATGGCTGATAAATGCAAGCAAGGCTTGGGATCCCTGGGGTTAGGGAACGAGGCCACTGAGTAGTATCAGCACAGATGTGCCTGTCCCTACATACATAGGGCCACCGTGGGGATTGACATACCTCAATTCTGTGATCTATCCTTGAGCACACCCCAGAAAGGCGGAGCCCATTTTAGATGTACAGGTGAGTCTACCCATTCCAGTGTGTTTCTCTTTCCTGGGAGGCCACCTTATACGTCCTGCCTCTCTGAGGCCTTCTCTGGAGGACAAGAGACATAGATTTATCCCACTTCAGGCAGAGATGGATTCAGAAGAGAGAGTTCAGGATTTAGGTGTAGGTGTTGCTCACAAACACGACCAAGGGCCTTCTAGAGGCTGAGACTTTACTAGTGAGGGGTCCAGAGTGTTTGGGGTTCATCCTAGGCTGGAGGGAGCTGGGGCTGTGGATGAGCAGGGCACCATCCTGTGGGTATGATCCTCAGCTTGGAGATTGATCCACTTGCAGAGGTCACTTAACCCTCTCTAAAGTATCTTGTCTGACCCAGGGAGGCATTTTGGGCCCACTCACTGTGTGGTCTTGGAATCCAGAGGTGACTAGGCTTCTTCTGGTGAGGTTCAGTCTTCCAAGAGCACCACCCTGTCCTGTGACCACCGATTAAAGGAATGGGCTTATTTTGCCAGGCCTGTGAAAGTAAAGTCATCGTGGGTTGGGTTGGGGACTTAAATAGGACAGTGATCCCTCAGGCTAAAGGCTAGGTAGAGCCCATTCACCGTCTGGGGAAGCAGTTGCCTGGGCCTGTGCTATCCACGGTCATATGGCAGAGCTCAACTATTTTGGGGGGGGAGGCAGAATGGAGGTGGTTTGAGACAAGTTCTCGTTTTTTTAGCTCTGGCTGTCCGGAAATTTACTCGGTAGATCAGACTGGTCTCGAACTCGGAGACCCGCCTGCCGCTGACTCCCGAGTGCTGGGATTAAAGACGTGCCATCGCCACAGGTAGGCTAACACTCCTTTTGTCAGGCTTTTCTCCTCTCATCTGACCTTACAGATCACTAGGGTCCCATACCATCCTGTCAGGGACTTGGGCTTCAGCACATACATGTGTAGGGAGACTCACATGTCATCTTCAGCAGGAGTTGGACTGCTCGCTGGGGGAGCTGTGGCACTGTGGGAAGGGTTTCTGTGATGTTTTACTTCTGTGCACTGCTGCCTTCCAGTTGCCTTTAGGGCATTCCCTGTTCCCATGTTCTGCCCTGGCAGGAGGCCCACAAACACCCACTGTGTAATGTCAAGGGACACAGGGCTACGGAAGTCTGGCCTTGCTGCTTTATGCCCAGCTAGGGTCATGTTTACTCATGGAGGACCAGTGCCAGGGCTCCCTTCAACCCCCAGGATAAATGCCCATTCAGCCATACAAGGCTTCTTTGTCCTGAAGTGGCTCGGCCCAGGCTGCTGCTGGGCTGCCGGTGTCCTCAGCATGGCCCCAGGCCAGGCTGGCTACCCTAATGCTTCCAGCTGCCCTACAGGACTTTCTCTGGACAGACTCTGGCTTGGCTGGAAGAGGCCCCAGCAGGAGATAGGGCAGTTTTCAGAAGGACTGGAGAGGCCAGGCAGATGGAGCCAGTGAGAAGGCCTGGCTACAGCCTTCTACCTCTCAAGGCGTTTAACAGTACCCCAAGCAGCAGGAAAACTTTGCCACCATATTGCTGCCCTCCTTGTGGGTAGCTGGTCAGGTGAGAGAGGTACTGCCTTGTCCTGCACCTGGCTAGCCTTTCTCAGCTGGCAAGTGCCGTTTCTCTGGGCCTCAGCACCCTTGTCTGTGAAGTGAGCCTGGCAGGCTCTGCCATACTCAGCAATTAAGAACCCCCTAGGTGTGTGTGTGGCGGGGGAGGAGGGGAGTGAAGGGAAACTGGTTGGTATGTAAAATAAATGGGAAAAAATGTTAATAATGATAATAAAAGGCCAGGCAGTGATGGCACATGTCTTTAATCCCAGCACTTGGGTGGCAGAGGCCGCAGACTTCTATGAGTTCGAGGCCAGCCTGGTCTATAAGAGCTAGTTCCAGGACAGCCAGGGCTATGGAGAACCCATCTCAGAAAACCAACAAAAATAAAGAACCCCTAGGTGAAAGTGTATTTGTCCCATCTGTGTAGGGCTGCTGTGGGATGAGTCTTTGGCAAGGAGTAGTGGCATGGTCCTAGGAGACAGTCAGAAGGTCACGGATCTGGGAGAACATGGTAGTGAGATTGGGCTGAGCACAGAGGCCTAAGATCCAGGGATATCTGCCCCACAACGCTGGCCAGGTGTCTGTCCCAGGAATGCCTATCTAGCTCTATTGGCCTTTTGCCTTAGCAAGACACTAGCCTCCAAGTAGGTTCAACTTAAGTTTTCTGGGAGGCCCAGGCTACTGAGCTTCTGAGTCTGTTTTCCATAAAGGCCCCCACTTATCTCTATGGTAACACACCCAGATGGCTTTAACTCCTGGTGGTAGCTGAGGACTTTCAGCCCCCAGTTGCAGATTAGCAGGCAGTCCCCACAGCAGGTCCTGGTTGAGGGATGCGTACTTCCGGAGTGACTGACACTTTGGTCTGGGTCTCTCTTTGGGTGGGACCCACATTCCATTTTGAGAGGAAACATTTTGCCTCAGACTCAGCCACAGGCGTGGGCATATCCCAGTATACTGTATACTAGCCCCTACAGCATGAGCCATGGCATATCCCTGTATACTGTGTACTAGCCCCTACAGCATGAGCCACAGGCGTGGGCATATCCCTGTATACTGTATACTAGCCCCTACAGCATGAACAGTACTGAGTCTCAGTCAGACTCAGATCCCCTCAGCCTACTTGATGGTTCTGGGGGCTGACTAGGTCACAGCTGTGTTTAGGACCAGAGGCTGGGCCAATGCCTGTTCAGAATTCCTGGGCTTTCTAAAGCTGAACACATGCTGTGTGCCCAGCCCCACTCCTGCACTACACAGGGCACAGGGGTCTGGGCGCTAACGCTGGTTGCTGCTTGATCTTGATTTGAAATGGTCTACTTTGGAGCCTGTCCTAGAACTCAGAGACCCACCTGCCTCTGCCTCCAAGTGCTGGGATTAAAGGTGTGTGCCACCACCACTGCCCTGCTCTAGATACTGAGCTTTTAAGTGTCTGTCCTGGTGTAGCACGATCCACAGCTTCCTTCATCTGCAGGGTAGTGGAAAGCTAGAAATCAGTGGGAGCTACTACTTCCCTCTTGAGACAGCAATTCTTTTTCAGAGACGTCTGCTTGAGCTCCTTGCTCCATGGAGTCTTGACTGTTTGCCTTAGCAGCACAGATGTAGATGTTGGTGTTTCTATATGCTTGTGCCACTTCAGCAGCTTCAGCGGCGAACTCATCAAGACCTGGCTGCTTAGCTTTTGGTTTTATATAGAAACTTAGGTCTATTTGGCTTTTGTTCCCAAGGTCTCAAGGTTAGGGTGTGTGAGGTTTAGGTTTGAATAGGAAAGGCCCAGTGGCACTTTATTAGGAGGTGTGGACTTGGAGGAAAGTGTGTCACTATGGAGGGCTTGAGATCTCATATGTTCAAGCTACGCCCGGTGTGGTACACAGTCTCCTGCCATCTGAGGATCAGGATGCTCCTTCTCCAGCACCAAGGCTGCCTGCATGCTGCCATGCTTCGCGCCATGCTTGATAAGCAGGCTCAAGAGTGTTTTCTCACAGCCAGGGAAACAGGATAGCTGACAGGAATAAGTAATGGCTTTCTTTAGTCTTAGGCCAGAACTGGGCTTTGTGTAGCCAGTTATTCCAAGAGGTAACTTTCCATCTTGGAGGGAAACTTCTTAAGATACAGAATGTTCTAAAGGGAGGCAAAACATTCCATTCTTCAGAGAATCTCCAGGTAGTAACTCAACAGCTTTAGGAAGTCTCTGAACTAACCAGATTCACTAGACCCCACCTCCTCCCCCAGGATTCCATAACAGAGGTTCTCAACCTGGGGGTCAGGTGACCCTTTCACAGGGGCTACCTAAGACCCTCGGAAAACACAGTATTTACAATACAACTCATAATAGTAGCAAAAATTAGTTATGAAGTAGCAATGAGAGCCGGAGAGATGGCTCAGAGGTCCTGAGTGCAATTCCCAGCAACCACATGGTGGCTCACAACCATCTGTAATGAGATCTGGTGCCCTCTTCTGGCACACAGACATATACTGTACACGTGCACACAGACATATACTGTACACATAATAAATAAATCCTTAAAAAATGTTTACATTATGCCGGGAGGTGGTGGCGCACGCCTTTAATCCCAGCACTCGGGAAGCAGAGGCAGGTGGATATCTGTGAGTTCGAGACCAGCCTGGTCTACACGAGCTAGTTCCAGGACAGGCTCCAAAGTCACAGAGAAACCCGGTCTTAAAAAAAAAAAAAAAAAAAAAAAAGAAGTAGCAGCAATGAAAATAATTGTATTAAAGGGTTGCAGCATTAGCAAAGTTGAGAACCAATGTTATATAAGGACAGCAGAAAGATACTTTCAGCCAAGCTGAACTACCTGGAAAAACAGAGGCAAGTGAGCTTGTTATAAACAACAGGACCTGGGTTGACTTTGAGTTTGAAATTAAGAAACTTTAGTCTTCAAAGTAATATAACTTAGGAATGAATAGGGGTTAAAGACCACACACAAAAGACAAATCAGACAAAGAAATGGGCGGACAGAGGGTTGGTGATGGCTGGTTGCAGTCAGATCTTCTCCATCTTAGAGATGAGGTCATCACAGATCCTGGTCAGTTCATCATTTTCTTTAGTCTGAAGGAGAAAAGATAAGGCTGGTTTCTGTAGGGTCTCAGAAGGAGTGGCACCTGGCTAGGAAGGTCCCACCCATCTCAAGTAGGAAAAGAGACTAGAAAGGAAAAGGCTGGCTCTGGACTTCCTGAAAGAAATGGCCAGTAGGGATATAATTAAACAACAACAACAAAAAACAAACAAATAAAAAACCAAAAAACAAAACAAAAATATGGCTAGGCAATCCTTGTATCAAAGTCAACTCCGGAGCAGGGACTGGAGTTTGTGCCCTACCTTCTGTTCCACAGTCTTCTCCAGTGAGTGGATTTGCATCTGTGCCTTCCTTAGGCTTGCCTGGAAGGCCAGTGCCTCTGCTTGGGCCTTGCTACGCACTTGGGCAATCTCCTCATTAGCCCTTGGGCAGAAACAGACACACAGGTTAGGCCTGACCCTGTAACAAGTTAGCTAGGCCTCCCTCCCAAGACGGGCATCTGGTACTCACAGGTTGAGCTTCTCTTCTGCATGGGCCTTCAGTGCTTGGTACCTCTGGCCCTCCTTTTCAATCTTTGCTATGTATTCCTCAACACATTTCTTCAGAGAGTCTTCATTCTTGAGAATGAGCAGACAGGAACATTAATGGTGCACTGTCCCATCAGAGACAGGCCTATCCAGTCTGGGCATATAGGGAGTCCCAGGGGAAGGGGCAGACTTAAGGCTTTTGGGGACATTAGTGATACAGAACTTGGCATTTTCCCTTTAGAAAAATCCTCTTGATGTATGTTTACGTCTATCCCACCTTCAAGGTGCAAACATCTGGGTCTGACCCCTAGAGTAGTACCCGGCATCAGTTTCTACTTAGGAGTGCAAGTCACACTGCACACGGCAGCAGCACAATCAGGTGGGATGTACGCAGCCTTGCTCCCCACACACTCTCTGGGCCTCTCATACTCACAGTGAAAGCTGACTACTGAGGGTCATGTAGCAGGAGTTAGCTGGCTCCCAAAATGACTTGTTTCCTCCATAGACACCACGGGGAAAGTCCAGTTTGCCCACCACCTGACATTTTTGTTTTTTTGAGACAGGGTTTCTCTGTGTAGTCTTGGCTGTCTTAGAACTCACTCTGTAGACCAGGCAAGTCTTGAACTCAAGAGATCTGCCTGCCTTTGCTTCCTGAGTGCTAGGATTAAAGGCCATGTGCCACCACTGCCCTGGCTCAGTTTGCCTTTTCTTGCAAGGTTGTGTGTGTTTTGTGAGCATGCATGCATGTGGTGCTGCTGGAGATTGAGCCAAGGGCCTCATGTATTCCAGGCATACTACCACTGAATGGGGGAAACCCCCAGTCTCCTCTGAGGCTCCATAACAGCCGAAACCTGTGTTTCACAGATCTGGCTGTGCTTTTCCACCAGAACCTACTGGATACAGTTTGTCTTGTTGATAGGACATCAACTACTTTTCGTTGGCCTGGTGCCAGGATCAGGGACAATAGCACAGCTCATGGCCCCACTCCTTTTGTTTTTGGTTTTTCAAGACAGGGTTTCTTTGTGTAGCAGTCCTGGCTGTCCTGGAACTTGCTTTGTAGACCAGGCTGGCCTCGAACTCACAGAGATCCACCTGTCTGTCTGTCTTTCTAGTGCTGGGATTAAAGGCGTGGCCCCACTCTTATGGGCTATGCCCTGTAAAACAAGGATCAAAGGGGATACAACGCACCTTCTGGTAGCCTTCAATCACTTCTTTCTGCTTCTCAAACCTCTTGAAAAGGTCAGAGAAAGACTTTTCCATGGAGTTCAGGTCTGCAATAAGTTGGTCTCTCTCTTTTTGAACCTTTTTGATTTTGTCTTCTGCGAGTTCCTTCTGTTTCTCAGCCTCCTCTTAAAAAGTTAAGTATTTGGAATTAGGAAGCAGCTATTATACTGGATGCCATAAACAGCCCCAAAACAAGGGGTGAGAGAACAGCAGGAGAGATGGGGAGCCAGGAGCAGGGTGCAGCAGGTATGGACACTACTACGTGTCCCATAACACAACAGTCCCCCTTCCCCCTTCATGTTCTCTGGGATGTGACAGGTCTAGAACATGTCTGCTTCTTCCATGTCAGCCTCATGAGGAGCTTGGCCCAGGACCTAGCAATGAGATACTTATGGTAAGATGCTTAGCAAGACTGGAAGAAGCAGGTGCCAGTGTGGTAGACTTAGGGTTCATGTGCTTTATGGGTCTCAGGGGAAGGAGAACAGGAAGACCTGCCCTGGCCACTGTCGGCTTCATAGACCCCTACCAGGACACCTACATCTCCACTCTGATACTTGCAGTCATCTCTGGGGAGGGGAAGGCAGGACAGGACATGGCGTGACAAGCTGCACTGTGTCTGTTCCTCACCTCACTAGAGCTCTGGCTGCCAGCTGTTCAGTGAACGTCAGTCACATGGGTACCTCCTCTCTTCACTGAACCTCACCCTCAGTGGCTCCAGAGCACAGGTTAGGAGAAGAAATGGGCGGTATATTGTTATCTCAGAACACAAAGGGAGGGATGCAGCTAGCACTCACCCATTGATTTGTACACGATCTTCTCAAACCCATCCATGATCTTCCTATAGGAGAGAAGATGAGTATCTGTGGCTTATCATGCAAGTGGAACTAGGTCATAGCACTGGTGCTGCGGTCTTACCCCATCTCCAAGTACTTCCTGTTGAGGTCCTCATACTTGCTCCTCAGCTCCAAGTTCTCCTGTTGTGTTGCATTCACCTAGAAGCCACATACCTGGGTTGGCAGGTGGACCACAATCACAAGTCTGTGGGGTGTCTTTCTTACTAGGGATTGTTTCCTTCACATCCAAGGTCTCTGGAATCATGCCACTGAGCTATGGGAACTCCATTCATAAAAGAAGTAGGGCTGCTGGCCATGTTAATGAAGGCAACCTGCTGTGGTGGAACCCAGCAGGTACCCAGGGAGTATCTCTCAGTGTGTTGGCCAAATAACCACAAGAGGGCGCCAAAACCACATTCCACTAGGCTGTATTCAGCAGGTACCACAGAGCTAAATTCAGTGTGGAACCTTCAGGCCTGTCCTGGGGCTATTCATTGATTTCTGAGACGTAGAAGCATGTCGGAAATTCCTGTAAGCAGCCTGTATCTGGTCAGAGTAGAAACTGCACTTAGAATGACCTGTACCTAGCTCTCAGCTACTCCTCCAAAACAGCCTCCAATTTTTCTTCTTCTTGTTCTTCTTAAGTTAAGAGAGAGGACTTCACTGTTAAGCTCTGGCTGCCCTGGAACTCACTTTGTAGACCAGGCTGGCCTCAAACTCAGAGATCCATCTGCCTCTGCTTCCCAAGTGCTGGAATTAAAGACATGCACCACCACTACCCGGCCATCAGCTTTTTCTTACCAGTGCGTCTAGGTCTTTCTGGCTGTATTGCAGCACATCTTCAAAAGGCTCAGTCAGAAGGAGGCCTCTAGGCTCAAGGACACACAAGGGTGGGCCTGGAACCTGTGTGGGTAAAACATAAACCCTCAAGATCTCATTCATCTTTTGAGACCACAAAATTTGCAATGATGATAAAGTGCTTACTGGAACATCCGGAGCTCCTGAGAAATCTAAGTCCACAAGCTTGCCTTCTATTGGATTTCCCAAGCCAGGCTCATCTGCATCCTGTTTACTGAAACCAAACAGGCAGCAAGATCACCTCATGATGAGTATTGAATAGGGCATAAAATCAGTTGTGCTGTCTTAACAAGCTTTGTGTTTGGGTCTTACTCTAAAAACAAGCACACACAGGCTAGAAGGTAGCACCGGGCCTGGAGTTACTGGCTCATGTCCCCTTCCCCTGCCTGTCTACTCACTCTTCCTATGAGCCATGATTCATTTCTCATAGCAAGCTGCACAGCCATGGAGGATACCTTACTGGGATGTCTTCAGAGCACACAGGGTGAATACCTAGTTAGAAGTGGCAAATCTTTTCTTCTCTGGTTTCAAGGGTCTTGTGTTAGATTTAGCAGGTAATTCTCAATATGACTTTGACTATATTTTTTTCCAAAGTAGCAGACACTAGCCTGGATTTTTCCCATAAATGTCAGACTTGGAGGCCCTATGGCTTCTGTCACAACCATTCAGACCTGCCTTTATAGTACAAGCTGTCACAGGGGATTCATCAAAGAACAGGCATGACTGTGGAACAAGAATTCCACTCATAAAAACAAATACTATTGGAACTGACCCACTCTGGTACCCTACTGTGCGTTGCTTGTGTCTCCTGGGTGGCCTGTGTGAAGAGAGCATGGGAGAGCTCCCTCCTTATTAAAAAACATGGATTATCCTGTTTGTCCACCCCCATTACTTATTCTAGTTCAGTTAACCCTTTTCTAGAATTTTTGAATCAGTTACTATACTTAGTAACAGCCACTAGTCTGCCTAGCTTGTATGAACATCTTCAAAGGAGGGACATACCTATTTGTCACTGGGACAACTGGCATTGGTCGCTGAGGGCTTTCTTTCAGGAGGGGATCAAATTTCAAGTACAAAGACTGCTTCCTCCAGGCTGACTCCTTAAACTGAGAGGAGGAGAGAAAGAACATGAACAATCATCAAGATTCAACATTGCTTTAACAGACACAACCCCAGGAGCCAGCAAAGGGGGTTAGGAGACCACAACACACACTCATGGGTCCAGGATTATTTGGGAGTGAGGGAGACACATGGGTTAGGACTCTATGACCAGATACTATACACGAACTGCAGGATGCTCCAGGCACCAAGCGTAAATGGCCTCAGCTGACTGGGTCACAGGTTTCAGTTGGGGCTGCCATCAAGTGCTAAGCACCTACCGAAGACGTCCCAAACTGCTCCAGGTAATCTACTTCAGCGCCGGTACCTAGAACTGAAATGGTAAATAATGGTAGACATTTCCCTCAAGTACTGCAGGTACTGAGGGCTGTGCACCCGAGTACTCAACAGAGTGTGATCGCTCTTCTTTTTTTGGCGGGGTGGGATGGGGCAGGTTCCAAGACAGGTTTCTCTGTATAACAGCTCTGGCTATCCTGGAACTTGCTTTGTAAAGCAGACTGGCCTGCCTCTGCCTCCTGAATGCTGGAATTAGAGGCATGTGCCACTACCACCTGATGCATTTTTTTTTAAAATTAACTTTATGTGTATGTGTTTGCTTGCGTGAGCTATGTAAATATCATGCATAAAGAAGCCTGTGGAGAAAACCAAAAGAAAAACAAAACAATTCAGTAAAAATGCCAGGCAGTGGTGATGTATGCCTTTAATCCCAGCAATCTGAGAGTTCGAGGCCAGCCTGGTCTACAGAGTGAGTTCCAGGACATCCAAAGCTACAGAGAACTTTGTCTGGAAAAATCAAAACAAAACAAACAAAAAGAATCCTGTGGAGGTCAGAAGAGGACACTGGATTCCCTGAACTAGAGTTTCAGGTGGTTGTGAGCTACCATGTGGGTGCTGGGAACCAAACCCAGATCTTCTATAAGAAAAGTAGTAAGTGTTCTTTTGTTTTGTTTTGTTTTTGTTTTTGTTTTTTTGAGGCAGGGCTTCTGTGTAGCCCTGGCTGTCTTGGAACTTTCTCTGTAGATTAGGCTGGCCTTGAACTCACAGAACCCTGCCTGCCTCTGCCTCCTAAGTGTTAGGACTAAAGGTATTATGACCGACCACTGCCTGGCTGGTCATAGTGTATCATCACAGCAATAGTAACCCTAACGCAACATCTCATCTTTTGAAGGAACAAAAGTTTGCATGTGAACTAGTCAGAGAAACAGCCTGTGGAATAACTACCTGCAAACTACAGGAATGTTAAATATCCACAGGATTTAAGGGAAACTGGGTGACACCTTAGGGTTGCATACCTTCTGCTGGGTCTCTGAAGCTCTCCTCCTTTAGGTCCAAGATAGGCTCTGGTCCCTGATGAGAAGGCTCTGGAACTGGCTCAGCAGGAGGCGACAACAGTTTGCCATCCATGGTAGGCTCTGGTCCCTGATGAGAAGGCTCCAGAACTGGCTCAGCAGGAGGCGCTACCAATTCACTGTCCAGAAAACTCTTGGAAACTGAAGTACTTGAAGAATTCAAGATTCCCACCTAGAGGGAAAGTCAGCATCACCTTGTACAGTGAGGTCCTGAGTGGGAGGCTCTGCCTTACCCAATCTCCTTATAATAAACCCAGATGGGGAGGCAGCTCTAGGGAAAGGGAAATAGTAGTATCCCATCCTGTCACCAGAAGATTGCTGGTGGCTTCTCTGCCATGATATTTTGTTTTTGTTTTAAAGATTTATTATGTATACAGTGTTCTGTCTGTATGTGTGCCTACAGACCAGAAGAGGGGACCAGATCTTATTACAGATGATTGTGAGCTACCATGTGGTTGCTAGGAATTGAACTCAGGACCTCTGAACCATCTCTCCAGCCCCTTTTTCTTTGAGACAAGGTCTCACTCTGTATACCTGGCTGTCCTAGAGACTGTGTAGACAAGGCTGGCCTAGAACTCAGAGTTCTGCCTACCTCTGCCTCCCAAGTGTGGGGATTAAAAGTATGTGCCACTACACCTTGATGCCCTACACAAGTATGTAACAATGGTGATAGTATCTATCTGTGCACACATACATACCTGGACCTCACCTTCTGCTTTTAGGATCTCGGCTGCCAACTGAACCACAGGTGTATCATCCACTGGGGCTAACGGCAGCTGACTGGAGAGACAAGAGTTATCAGAGCTGGGTCTTCTTCATGTTCCTTATTCTGGTATTAAATTATTATTTACTTCCCTCTTATGCTGGCTCACTTAAAAAGCTGCTCATGCTAAAAGATACATGAAAGTTATGAGGTTTCTCTGGAGGTAACATTGGCTGCTGGTGTCATAGCTACCTCCTGGAGTACCTAAGGCCAGCGGCTTGCTGTGGTACCAATCAGCTTCCACCCGAGTGGTAGCCCATGCTTTTTCTTTTTTCTTTTTAAAGATTTATTTATTAATTATGTATACAGCGTTTTCCCTACATATATGCTGCAGACCAGAAGAGGGCACCAAATCTCATTACAGATGGTTGTGAGCCACCATATGGTTGCTGGGAATTGAACTCAGGACCTCCGGAAGAGTAGTCAGTGCTCTTAACCTCTGAGCCATCTCTCCAGCCCCCTTTTTCTTTTTTCTTGTGGAGAGATGGTCTTACCACATAGACAAGAGTCTGGTTCAAACTCTTGACCTGACTTCCTCAGCTACAGTGCTAGGATTAGAGGTGAACTACCTGCACTGCTTGTTAGTTACACTGTAATATGTGTTGTGCTTCCAGGAAGATATCTGTGGAGCACCTCTCCCATGGTCTTGCGAAAGGAAGCTGTTCCGCTTCAGCTTTGGATAAACCTGAAACCTGTTTGTCTTGAGACTATGAAGGAAGTAGTATGGTGGCTACATAAAGAAGTAGCATCAGGGATAGAGAGACGGTTCAGTGGTTGAGTATTGGCTGCTCTTCCAGAGGACATAGGTTCAATTCCTGGCACCCACATGGCAGCTCACACCTGACTGTAACTCCAGTTCCAGGGCTTCTGACACCCCTCACACAGATATACTGGCCTGGAGAGTTCTCCACGTTTGTAGGCCCAGCACTCAGCTGCTCAGCCACAGGCAAGGCCAACCTGTTCTTGGGACTTTCTGGGAGCTTAGCCTTTTTGTCATTATACTTGGAGTCATCCAATTTTTCCCAGTTAAGGTGGTAAGAGCCCCAGAAAGCAGGCTGGGGACATTCATCTCTCTCTCTAGTCCCACCATCTCTTTCTTCTGCTTCTTTGGGGGCCTGCTCCTGGCTGGACTCTGATTTCTTCAGGAGAGGCTGGAGGCCAGGTCTCTCTGCCAGTCTCCTTGGTGAAGACACCTTTGTGTTGGTGGTATCATCAGAGAAGTCAAATTGTAGCCTTATGGAGTCATGACTTGAATGGATGACATTTGGCCAGTGGGTTCTTCTTGAGGACTTGGGTCTGTGGCCCCATCTCCCTAAGAGGGCCAGTGGGACTGAGTTCTTAGAACTAGATGAACACAAATGGAAAGGGTCTGGGTGCATGCTGCTGGCTCAAGGCTCTCTACACTCCTGGGGCAGGCTGAGGCCGTATAAATCAGGTCTGGAGTGTTCTGCTTAGCTTTACTAACTGAACTGTTCTGTGCTAAATACACTCCTACTTAAATTGCCTCTATCCCTCTTTTTTTTTTTTAAAGATTTATTTATTAATATGTATACAGCACCTGCCTGCATGTATCCCTGCAGGCCAGAAGAGGGCACCAGATCTCATTACAGATGGTTGTGAGCCGCTATGTGGTTGCTGGGAATTGAACTCAGGACCTCTGGAAGAACAGTCAGTGCTCGTAACCTCTGAGCCATCTCTCAACCCCACCTCTGTCCCTCTTGACTGAATCCATTCTTTCATAAGACAAGAACTGAAGGACTGCCACACCACCTATAGGTTGGGACCTTGGCCACACTAGAAGATAGTCCCCGATATATCAAGTACCTAGCTCATCACTCTGGTCGTTTCCCCACCCTCTACCAAATGAGCGCCATGAGCTACCACCTGGGTAGCACCTGGGTTTGTGCCGTCCTTAGTGTTCATACTCAGCAGAGTATCTCATTTTTTTTTTGGAAGATTTTATTTATTATGTATACAGTATTCTGTTTGCATGTGTGAGGGCGCCAGATCTCATTACAGATGGTTGTGAGCCACCATGTGGTTGCTGGGAATTGAACTCAGGACCTCTGGAAGAGCAGCCAGTGCTCTTAACCTCTAAGCCATCTCTCTAGCCCCCCAGAGTGTTTTTTTTTTTTCCCCCTGAGACAGGGTTTCTCTGTGGCTTTGGAGCCTGTCCTGGAACTAGCTCTTGTAGACCAGGCTGGTCTCGAACTCACAGAGATCCGCCTGCCTCTGCCTCCCAAGTGCTGGGATTAAAGGCGTGCGCCAGCACTGCCCGGCCTCCCCCAGAGTATCTTAAAATTAATGAATGGCAACATGATTCGTGCATGCCTAGGCTACCAAGAATAAGCTCATAAGTGACACTCATAACTGGTGCTACTCAGAGCTACCCTCCCAGCAGTACAGGTAGAGACAAAAACTTCCTTGGCCTCAAAGTAGGCTACATTCATAGCAGCCAAGTGCCAACTGCCGGCTCTGTGTTTCTCAGGCTGTTATAGACTAACAGTGTTTGACTTAAACACCAACCTCATCTGACTGAACTTCAGAAAAATACAAAATGAAACTGTAAATTAACAAAGACACTTAAACAACAGAACTAGGGGTGATTTAATAGGACTGAAATGTATACAACCCCAGAGAAAGGTCGTGACACTAAAGAGCACAGGAGTGACATTTTATTCCTCATGCTTACACACACACACACACACACACACACACACACACAAATTTTAAACAGTGGAATCAGTAAAAACAGAACAAAATCATACCAGAGACCTTTCCTGTCCTGGATAAAATGTGTCCTTGGTACCAGATTGGCGAAGTGCTAATTCCAAGACCCTTCTTTCTAGGTAAAGCCTTAGTAGCTGCTTGTCATTTCAGTAGGATTCCTGCCAGGAAAATGCCTAATGCACCTATGGATGAAGCTTCTCCCCATCCTTTCAGCCACATCTGTTCTTACTAGTTCCTCTTTTGTGAATGTTTACATGCTGATATGTGGATGTGTGTGCACATTGTGCATGCGTGGTGTATGTACATTTATACATATGTATGTGCGTATGCCTAATCAGCCAGAAGTCAACACTTGATGTATCTTTCTCAACCATTCTCCACTTTATATCTTGGAGGTCACTGATTTGGCCAGAGAGCCCCAAAGATTCTCCTGTGTCCACCTCACTAGGGCTAGAGTATAGTTCTGGGCTTTTTTTTTTTTAAAGACTTATCTATTTATCTATGTATTTTATGTACATGAATCCTGTCTTCACATACACCAGAAGAGGGCATCAGATCTCATTACAGATGGTTGCGAGCTACTATGTGGTTGCTGGGAATTGAACTCAAGATCTCTAGAAGAGTAGCTAGTGCTCTTAACCAATGAGCCATCTTTCCAGCCCATGTTCTGGCTTTTAAAAATGTAGGTACTGAGGACTGAACTCAGGCCCTCATGCTTGTGTAGCAAACAGTACCAAGGGAGTCATCTCACAAGCTTCGATTAGTTGATCATACGGTAATTTCTCTGTCTATGAGCTCTATCTGCTCTCTCCAAGTGTTGAGTGTGGGAGGGAAGTGCTGATTTCAAGTAGAAGGGAGAGATGAGCAGAACGCCATAGGAAGGAAACTATAAACTTTTCTGGAAATGAGATTTAGTCATTCCATCTAGTTCTAGAAAAAGAGATTCCAGCATGGAATGAAAACAGTCCAACCATCTGATCATTGGCTCTCCACTAACTATGCCAGATTCTGCACTTAGGGCCATGATCAGAGAAAAAAAGTCTAGCTATGATGACAGGACTGAAGGCTTTTGCAAGAACCCCAGAGAGGATAGACTCACAGGACATTAATGGCATCAACACTTACTTCTCTTCCTGTAAGCAGACACATTGATTGTTTTCTAATTCAACAGCACCATCCAGAGCAAAAGAAGTCTCGAGTTTGTTGGTCATATTAGGACTTAAGATCCTGTGCGTCTGTGGATCCCGAAGAGGTGTCTGAAAAGTCACCTAGTGAAAGGTTGAGGAGAGTGTACATGTTCCATGATACAAGCCTCCCATGCAAGCCAAGGTGCTCAGAAAGCCACCCCCAGAGCACCTGAAGTACTTACATTACAGTCCCCATTTACCTTGGCAGCTTTAGCCTGGTTTTTGGGTGGCACATTTTCTTTCTGTGACAGACGAAGAACAGAGGATCTTCCGGTAAGTTCCGGTTGTGAAAACAGGAAGTCACAGCTTTCTGAACTTTTTTCACTGGGGACATTTTCGTCATTTAAGATATGCAGACTCATTCTGAAAAAGAAAAAAAAAAGTTTATTTATTTATTTATTTTTGGTTCTTTTGAGACAAAGTTACTCTGTGTAACAGTCCTGGCTGTCCTTGGAACTAGCTCTTGTAGACCAAACTGGCCTTGAACTCACTGAGATCAGCCTGCTTCTGCCCCCCAAGTGCTGGGAATAAAGGTGTGCACCACCATGGCCTGGCTAAACAGAATGTGTTTTAGTCCTTAGGAAATCAATGATGCTGCAGTACATGTACAGAAATGCCCCATAAATACATCAGGGAGGTACCCCTTCCTGAACAGGTAGAGCTAGACCCTTCACAGGTACAATTAGTACTTCAAGTAGGTGTCACC
Source organism: Alexandromys fortis (assembly GCF_014885135.2). NCBI lineage: Eukaryota > Metazoa > Chordata > Mammalia > Rodentia > Cricetidae > Alexandromys > Alexandromys fortis. Next base: position 4,719,185 of record NW_026067920.1, read on the forward strand.
AGCCAGAGAAAGCCTGAGTCCCTTGTATTGTATCAGGTATACTGCACCTCCTGAGTCAATTACTAATAGAGTTCAGGTTGAGAAAGAAAGAGATCCAGGTGTTCAAAATGACTTCCATTAACGTATTACACTGTAGGGCAAGAACTAGGGGATGTAATCCTGGCTCTAAGAAAACCAGAGAAGCCGAGCAGTAGTGCTGCATACGTTTAATCCCAACACTTGGGAAGCGGAGGTAGAGGCAGAGGAGTATAGGTTCTTGGGGGTGAAACCCTGGGAGCTCTCTGGTTGAAGTGTGAGAAGGGGTACTGGGGAGGAAGGTCATCACAAAGATAAGTTGCTGCTGACTCTGCTTTAGGAGCCCATGAGAAAAGATGGGAGGGAAAAGGACAGAACCAGAGGTCCCTGGAGTCAAAGAGAGGTAGTCTAGGTTGCTCAGCAAGGTGCATAGGACATGGGGTAAGGAGAAACGAAATTAAGAGCAATGTTTAGGATTTTTGGCCTGAAAAACTGGTTATTAGAAAACATGGGTCAACATAAAGCCAGCCACACTGAACCTTATAGAAGAGAAAGTGGGAAGTACACTTGAACACATTGGCATAGGGAACCACTTCCTAAATATAACCCCAGCAGCACAGACACTGAGAGAAACAATAAATGGGACCTCCTGAAACTGAAAAGCTTCTGTAAAGCAAAGGACATGGTCAACAAGACAATACGACAGCCTACAGAATGGGAAAAGATCTTCACTAACCCCACATTAGACAGAGGTCTGATCTCCAAAATATACAAAGAACTCAAGAAATTGGACACCAAAAGAACACATAATCCAATAAAAAAAATGGAGTACAGACCTAAACAGAGAACTCTAAACAGAGGAATCTAAAATGGCTGAAAGACACTTAAGGAAATGTTCAACATCTTTAGTCATCAGAGAAATGCAAATCAAAACAACTCTGAGATTCCATCTTACACCTGTAAGAATGGCCAAAATCAAAAACACTGATAACAACTTATGCTGGAGAGGTTGTGGGGAAAAGGGAACACTTCTGCATTGCTGGTGGGAATGCAAGCTGGTACAAGCCCTTTGGATGTCAGTGTGGAGATTTTTCAGAAAATTAGGAAACAACCTTCCTCAAGACCTACTAATACCACTTTTGGGTATATATCCAAAGTATGCTCAATCGTTCCACAAGGACATGTGCTCAGCTATGTTCATAGCAGCTTTGCTTGTCATAGCCAGAACCTGGAAACCATCTAAATGCCCCTCGACCAAAGAATGGATAAGGAAAATGTAGTATATTTACACAATGGAGTACTACACAGCAGAAAAAAAATGACAGCTTGAATTTTGCAGGAAAATGGATGGAGCTAGAAAACATTGTTTTGAGTGAGGTAACCCAGACACAGAAAGACAATTATCACACGTACTCACTCATAGGTGGTTTTTAAACTTAAAACAAAGAAAGCCAGCTTACAAATCACAATCCCAGAGAATTTAGACAACAATGAGGACACTAAGAGACTTACATAGATCTAATCTACATGGGAAGTAGAAAGTAGAAAAAGACAAGATCTCCTGAGTAAATTGTGAGTATGTGGACCTTGGGGGAGGGTTGAAGTGGGAAGGGGAAAGGCAGGGAGGGGAGCAGAGCAGAGAAAAATGTAGAGCTCAATAAATATCAATTAAAAATGTAAAAAAAAAAAAGGTGAGTGCCACCACACCCAAATTTAGTAATATTTTTTAGAGCTTGACAGCATCAAGTAACAGGAAGGACACATTCAGTCCTAGGTCCTGGTCAAAAAAAAAAAAAAAAAAAAAAAAAAAAAAAAGCAAGCATGGGGAAAGGGCGGTGGAATGGCTGTAGAATTCAAGCATAGGCCTCTGGGCTGTATGGGCTTAGGTGAAGTCTTTCTGGCAAGAAGGTGGAGAACTGCTGGTATAGTTTTTGCTTAGAATGGGATTTTTGTGGATTTTTTTGGGGGGGGGGGTGTTGTGTAAAGAGGAGGCCAAAGGTTGACGTGAGTTTTCTTCAATTGCTCTCTACCATATTGGATTCTCTAACTGAACCTGGAGTTCACTGATTCAGCAAGATTATCTGTCTAGCCAGTAAGCTTCAGAGATTCTCCAGTCGGCCTGCCCAGTGCTAGGATTACAGGCAGGTACAGCCATGCCACACAATTTTTAGGTGGGTGCTGAGGACCTGAACTCAGGTCCTCATGCTTGTTTGACAAGCGTGTTACTGGCTGAGTCATATCCCCAGCCCCTGGAGGGAGCTCTTGGTACAAAGCTTGACAAGTCAGAATTGGGTTCTGCTGTTTTTTGGTGCAGGAGTAATTAATTGTGGGGTGGGAGAGGGAGCAGACCGACTCGAAGGCAGTGGCCGAGGAACAAGAAACTGTCCCTGGGACAGGGGGTTCAGAACGACAGACAATAGACAGAACAGTTTTGCAGAAAAGGTGGAAGAAAGAGACCTGGGCCGATGTCCTGGCTCCGAAACGCAAGTCTCATACACGACACACTCGACAAGAACAGGAACCTAAGGAGATAGTTACGCGCGGCCTCTTTGGAGGACGTCAGCTGGGTCAGACCGAGATCACTGGCAGGCCGGCCTGCACGGTCCAATCCGGAATGCAGCCCGCAGGCATCAATCCTGCCTAGGAAGCTTGAGGGATCCGTTAGCCCAGAAAAGAGGGCTGGGTGAGCCAGGGGTGGGCCCTCAACAACAACAACAACAAAGAAAGAGAGAGAGAGACAGAGAGAGACAGAGAGAGGGAGAGAGGGAGAGAGAGAGAGAGAGAGAGAGAGAGAGAGAGNAGAGAGAGAGAGAGAGAGAGAGAGAGAGAGAGAGAGAGAGAGAGAGAGAGAGAGAGAGAGAGAGAGAGAGAGAGAGAGAGAGAGAGAGAGAAAGGAGCTGCGGATGAAAGCCACAACCCAGGCAGTAGGAATCCAGATCCGCGGGGCTGATCCCCACCCCTCGCCCGCGGGACGTGGGTCGCCCTTTACTTGCCTACCGCTGAGGGCCCGCGCCGACGCCCACCGCAAGGGAGGAGCGGCGTCCCTGCTCCACGCTAGGAATCCGAGCTAGAGAAACCGAGATGAAAGAATTCCAACCGGCTCTACTCTCGCAGTCCGTGACCGACGGCCGCTGAGTGAGCCCGCCCCAGATTCAAATACCGAGAGTTGACGTTCCGCGGCCAATCAGCGCGCGGCAGGACTAGAACGCCACAGCCGCGGGCTGCCAATAGCAGGCCGTCCTGGTCCCGCCCTTCTCGCGCAGGCAGTTCCGCTTCCGGGATTGAGGGCACAGTGGGAGCTCTCGGGACGCGTAGGAACCACAGGTTAGCACTGCAGGCCAAGTCGGCTAGTCGGTGGCCGGACATTGTGGTGTCCACCATCGCCCCGACAGTATCAGGGTCGGCCGCGAAGGCGGTCAGACAGCAGTTCGCCCTGGCTTGGCTTTTCTCAGCCTTTAAATAGAACCAGCTGCAGTGTCTTCTCCGAGCTGCTTGTAAGGGAGAGGATGCACTCATGCAGGGGGTCTCTGGGTGGCTCACGATTTGTGGGTCGGCGCGGGGTTCCGAGGGTCTCCCCAGAGTGCCCGGGGCGGCCTAACGAGACTGTCTTCCAGAGTGGTCTTCGCGTCACTCGATGGGGAAACTGTCCCCTGCCCCCCCCCAGGACCCCGCGGGCAGACTCAGGCGGGACTCCATCTCCTAGAATGCTTTGCGGGCCCCTTGATAGGCGTGTCTCAGTCTCCCAGAATGCCCCTCGGGCGGTTTGACTTGAACTCCGTCTCCCAGAGTGCCTCGCGGGCGGCTTTGCGGTGGCGGCGACAACCTACCAACTGTCCGGAACTGGACGCCGGTCTCTTACCGGCGCGGTGAGCGGTGTCGCGATGGACAGCCCAGAGATGACCTTCACTCTGGCCTACCTGGTCTTCGCCGTGTGCTTCGTGTTCACGCCCAACGAGTTCTACTCGGCCGGGCTCACCGTGCAGAACCTGTTGTCGGGCTGGCTGGGCAGCGAGGATGCCGCTTTCGTGCCCTATCACCTTCGTCGCACTTCCGCCACGCTACTGTGTCACTCACTGCTGCCGCTGGGTGAGCCTCCTGAGCGCCGGCCAGTGGTTGGCGCTTAGCCGGGCATTCCGAGACTGAGGAGGTTCCCCGCCGGAAGCGGCACAGATGCGGGTCAACGGAGGTGCAAGCGATCGGGGTCCCCGCAGCTCAGGCTGTAAGCCGAGCGCTCTTCCCGGTTGGGAGGCGACGGCCCAGGCGCTGGTCTGCGAGGGATGCTCGGGCAGGGCCGGACCCCGGTGTTTTACGTCGCTGTGAATAGAGTGCAGAGTCGTTCAGCGTGTTTGCCATGTTGGGCGGTTTCTAGGAAAGGGCTCCTGTTGACTCCTTACAACAGGAGTCGGAGGGCTGCCAGGGGAAGGTGGGCGTGGCGAGAGCGGGCAGAGGTGAAGACGGTCAAGGTTGGGAACAGTGGTTGCAGTCATCTTTGCCAGGCCAGTGAGAACTCTGAGAGGCCCATCTGTCAGCTGTTTGGAGGATGCGTTAGGGGAACTGCTGGGATAGAGCAGGGATTGGAGGCTAGGAACCAGATGAAGGAGACCTCTGGAGGATACAGGGACACGGAAAGGCAGGTCTGGGAGAACTGATGTCTGATGGCCTGACATATTTGTGGTTCTGGGCACAGGAATGATTGGTGTGAGGATACAGCAGCCTGGGCTCCAGGGAGGTGGAGGCAGGTGTGGTAATAGAAACACTTGGGCTTGTTTTGAGAGGAAGGTGCGTTAGGTTACCCCATTGGAGAACTGGAGATGGAGCTGGCATGGCCGGGTAGTGCCCTGTAAGGCAGATACAGAAGGTGGGGCTCTAAGGCAGGACCCCTAACCAAGGGCTGTCTCTGGATATTTGGACGCCCCCTAGCTCATCTCATAGGCACTCCCATCCCCCAACAAGGATCCGGATGTTAGTAAGCACAAGTCACCCATGGCAGTTATATTGAGAACAGGCAGACAGTGGAGCTGGCTTTTGTTGCTGTATAACCATAACAAGTTAGTTTGACATGTAGTGAGGTGGCTCAGAGTCAACATTTACTGTTGGTTATGGCAGATTGGAGCCTGCCCATACAGTACCTTACCATCTACTTTATAATTCTTTTCCATGTTTGAGTTGTTCCCTGTTGGGCCAACAGGGCCCTAAAACTGGTTCCTTTGTTCTTACAAATGCCCAGTCATTGAGTACTTGCTTACTTTTTTCTTCTTGCTTACTTTCTTGTATAGTGTCCCAGCTCTGAAATGGGCTATGTTGGATCTGCCTCCTCAGAGGATGCGAAGTTAAGAGACCAAGATGTAGGCCAAAGAACTGCCTTAGATAGGCCTGTGGTCAGTTCTACGCAGTCATGTGTTTCCTTTGGTTTTTATTTATTTTGTTGTGTGTGGGACGGGGAGGTTCTGCAGACTGGGTTTCTCTGTGTAACAACTCTGGCTGTCCTGGAACTCCCTTTGTAGACCACACTAACCTCAAACTCACAGTCCTTTTTTCTAGGACTTTTGTTTTGTTTTTTGAGATAGGGTTTCTTTGTGTAGCTCTGGCTGTTCCAGAACAAGCACTTTAGACCAGGCTGGCTCAAACTCACAGAGATCCGCGTGCCATTGCCTCCCAAGTATTTGGATTACAGGCGTGTGCCCCTACTGCCCAGCAACTTTGATTTTTTTTTTCCTACTTGGCAGTTCCTGTGAAATAGTAGTAGTAGATTGCAAACATGTTCCTCTAGAATGTGGTACCACTGCTGTGACTAAGGCTGAGGCAGGCCAGTTGTGGAGGTGCAGGAGTCAGGGTGATATGTTCTGGGAGCTAACCATGCTCTAGGTTCCAGGGCAAGACTCAGAGCTGGCGATAAAAAAGAGGTAGCTTCTCCCTTCCCCCAAGCACAGAGCTAACACTGTGGTCTTCAGATGGGTCACCACGGGAGGAAGGTAGCACCCCACAGCCTGGGCTTGCCCTGAGATGTCTTTTCTTCTGCAGGCTACTACATGGGCATGTGCTTTGCAGCTTCAGAAAAGCAGCTCTACTCCCCTGGTCAGGCCTCAGAGGCCTGGCAGCTCTTCCTTCTCCTGGCCGTGACCCTTCCCCTTGTCTCCTGTACCCTGATCTACTATTGGTCCTGGGACAAGTGGACCCGACATCCACTGGCCCAAACCCTGGCACTCTATGCCCTTCCGCAGTCAGGTTGGCAAGCGGTTGCCTCTTCCATCAACACGGAGTTCCGGCGGATTGACAAGTTTGCTACTGGGGCACCCGGTGCTAGAGTGATTGTGACAGACACATGGGTAATGAAGGTGACAACATACCGTGTGCGTGTGGCTCAGCAACAGGATGTTCACTTGACTGTGACAGAGTCTCGGCAGCATGATCTCTCACCAGACTCAAACCTACCTGTGCAGCTTCTTACCATACGTGTGGCCAGCACCAGCCCTGCTATGCAGCCCTTTGATATTCGGTAAGTGTGTGGTGGTTCTGGATGGCACAAGACTTTCACTGTCTGCTCTTCATGAACCTCTTATGAGGTGCTGAGTGAGGGTGGAGCAGGACTGAGCTACTCCTGGGCCTATATGACTTCAGTCAGTTGACCCCTTTAGAGCCGTCTTCCTTCAAGACCCCTCTTGTCTTCAGTGTTCTCTTCGCTGTTCCTTCTGCCTTTCATCGAGCTGTCCCTCCAGCTTCTTGAGATCATCTAGAAATGAAGATTGGTGGTACCTCAGCTCCAGGCTCTTCCTATCCTCTATTGGGGATGAGGAGACTGCCTATAGGGCCATCTTTAGTGGCTACTTCACTGAGATGGTTGTTTTCCCTGGCCTTGCCTATTTTTGGTTCTGGGTGGCTTTAGGTTGTGGATCCATGGGCAGATTGGCTCAGCTCATCAAGCCATGCCTCTTCCAGGCTGAACTCAGCAGAATATGGCGAACTATGTGAGAAACTCCACGCACCAATCCGAAGTGCAGCCAATGTGGTTATCCGCCAGAGCCTGGGTGACCTCTTCCTAGAAACATTTGCGTCGCTGGTGGAGGTCAACCCAGCCTATTCAGTGCCCAGCAACCAGGTGGGGGCTGGCCCAAGTGGGAAGTTGTGTATGGAGGGGTACCTCTCCTTTCTCCTAGAACCATCTTGTAGGCCTTTTTGTAACCCCTTTTGTTCATCTACCTCTCTGTAGGAGCTCGAGGCCTGCATAGGCTGCATGCAGACACGGGCCAGTGTGAAGCTGGTGAAGACTTGCCAGGAGCCAGCGGTGGGCGAGTGCCAGCAGTGTTACTGCCGTCCCATGTGGTGTCTCACTTGCATGGGCAAATGGTTTGCCAGCCGCCAGGATCCCCAGCGCCCTGACACTTGGCTGGCCAGCCGCGTGCCCTGCCCTACTTGCCGTGCCCGCTTCTGCATCCTGGATGTGTGTTGTATACGCTGACCATCACAGCCTATTCTGTGTCTCCACTAGCCACTTATGAGGAGCAGCTAAAGCTCCTTGACCTTGGCAAAGGTTCTAGTCAAAGCACACAAGTATCTACAGCCACTCTCTGCCTTGAATCTGTGGTAGGTTGAGGATTTTGATTGAGAAGTTCTCATGGAAATGTCCTATCCCATACCTTGAGCATCTTCTCGCCCTACTTACCTCCAGGTGGGGCTGATATTTCACATAGATTGCTCCAAAGTTCCAAGATGTTGGAATTTGACCTAGAGTTTTCATTGGCCGGTTTGCCTTAATTCTATCACAGATCATATCTGCCCCTCAGAACCCTGAGAGTTATAAGCCAGACCTACATCTGTCCCAGAGCCTGTGTGATGTTGGGTAGATGTTGACAGTTGAGAGGGTTACCAGTGGTGCCACTCCAGTGCGAAGTCCTTTTCTACAGCCAGCCGAGGGACCACTTCTGGGTAGGGAGGCAGGAGCAACAACCTAGAGCCAGGCCAGTTACTCATGAGGGTTGCATATGCTTTAGAGGGCCCACAGTGCTTTTGGTGTCTTCTCTTGCTTCTTTAGTCCAGGGGAGGCCAAGATCTCATACTCCTGGCCCTAGGAAAGAACCGGAAAGCCACAACAGTATCCAGAAAGAAACCCACCAGGGATGCAGTACAGGGTTAGCTAGAGCCCTTGTGGGTTGCTTGGATCAGGAGAGGGTACCTCAGTGGTCACGGTTCTGATGGACATACCATTCATATCTGTAGTGCAGGTGGGCGGGGGAGAGGCTGCCCTTTACTTTCCATCTCTGACACAAGCTACAGGAGGGAGAACTTTCCTTCAGCTTGTGGCCCTGAAGCTCCTACATTTGCCTGCTTCAAGCAGTAGTGACAGACCAAACTAGCCTTTTACCCAGTCAACACTGCACCTAACTCGAGGGATTTGCTAGCAGAGGAAGCCCAATTCTGCCTGTCCTGAAGCATGGCCAGGAGTCACCCAGTTTCAAGGGCCACCTATCAGGGGCCAAATGGTTTGAGGTTATTTTATTTTTTAACCACAGAGAAGTTAATTTTATAATGATAAATGTAAATGTCGCAAAATGACACAATATTTAATAAAGTGTTACTTTCCAAGTGATGTACTTTATTTTATTTACCTGGCAGTGAAGCCAAACTTTTGCAGCATTTGGGGTAGTGGCTGGGGATGTTGGGAAAGTGAGATGAGTATGGATATAGACCAGAAAGCCATATTAGAAATTAGTGTCAGTGTTTATAGTGCGTTCGGAAAGGAAAACAGGGCTGGCATTCCAGACAACAGTGCTCAATGGTTGGGCACGCTGGCCTTCAATGAACTACATAGTTCGCCGCTCTCGCCCCAATCCACCCTCTTTCGCGATGCTCTGGGCCAGGTCCACCCTTAAGGTAGAGTCGCGGCTGCCTACACCATCTGCGACTAGGATAGTGGGGTCTGCAGGGGCTCGGCCCTCGCGCTGGTGACTCAAGCAGAGAAGGCGGCACCAGAGTCCAGATAACCTTGGAGAGGAAAAACCGCTGAGTGTGCTGGCTACCAAGGGAGCTTTCGCAAGCCTTGCCTTCAAAGTTATGGGTTTAAATTACAAGCGGGCGCCCCGGGAGTATTGTGGAGGCGGGTAGGAGGGGCCGGTCCCGGACCAGGTCTACGTCTTCCGCCTTCCGGCCCACACCAGCGACTTGGCCACGCCTGCCCACTTTGACTGGCAGTGGCGCGCACTGCCCAATCTCCCGCCAATACTCCTTGGGCCCGCGAAGACGCAACCAATCAGAGACGCTGCAGCTACAGCGCCAGCCTCCTGGAAGGCCGTCGGGGGCCGCCAGTTCCTTTCCACTTTAGTCGGGCTGTCGCATTTTTCCCGCCCTTCTGGGCGACTGCATCAGGCGTTGGAGTTTGGCGACTGCCTGCAGTTTCGAGGCTTAGGTCGGAGCCGGGTCCGCCAGCGGGGCGCGCAGAGCCGAGAAGGACTCCCCTACAGGGGGACGCCCGATGGTTTCGTCCGACCCCGCGCGCGCGCGGGAGTTGCCGAGGGGCGGGGCCGCTGCTCTCTTAAGGGCGGTTGGGCAGGGCTAGCTCAGACCTCGTCAGCGCCGTCGCCGAGGGAGGTCAGTGCTGCTGAACCGCTCTCTGGCCCTCTGCCGCCATGGCCTGCAGACCTCGAAGCCCACCCCGGTATGGAAGCCGCCGCGACGGCGGTGCAAGGTAAGCGGGCGTGCGGTCTACAAATCCTCCGTATCGGGTTGTCTGTGAGGCTAGGGTCCCTGAACCACCCGGGCTTGTGGGGCCCCGCCCACTGACTGCAGTCTGTGTCCTCAGCCCGCGGTCCCCGGCGAGATGGAGCCTCGGACGGAAGCGCAGAGCGGACGGAGGGGACCGGAAGATCGAGGGCTCCGAGGAAAGCGAGCGCCAGATTGCGGACCGTCGACCTGAAAGGTGGGCCCTGGCCGGGTGGAAACTGGTTGGTCACTCGGTGGGTCTGGAGGAGGGCCAAGGGACCCTCATCCCATTGCTCTCGCTTTTTAGACGTTGGAATAATTTAGGTGCCTCTGGGTTCTTTTTATTTTTACTCAGTTCTCGAAGCATCTTAGCAGTAACTGATAGGTGGCAGCAAAACTGGTTTTATCCGGAGTCGGGAAGCCTTTATAGTCTTCGCGCATAGATAGTGTCAGGCACTACTATTTGAACACCTTGTTAAAATGTTTCGACACACACACACACACACACACACACGGGCGACAGAGACAGAAAAAAAAATTAGGTTTTAATACCTGAGTGAAAGCCAGATGCAAACCAAAGTTGAATTCCAGGATCACTCATTCTTTGCGATGTACCTGGGTCCTTTCCATCTGATTTTGCCACGGGGTTTTGGTGTTTTGTTTGTTTTTAAAGTGAGGCCCTGCTGAAATCAACAAGGTCTCTCGGTAGCCTCACAGAGGTGTGCCAACAAGTCAAGTAGTAATTTAGAGACACCAGGAGTGTCTGAAGAGTGAGCTGCTTGTGTGGACTGCTCAGGGAAGTGCTGTCTGGGGGAACCTTTGTGTGATGACTGAAGAGGAAAGTGATCTCAGAGTTTGGACCATGCTTTTCTGTAGGGATAGATGCCCTCTAGCCAGCTGACTAGAAGGGAAGATGAGGACAGGGCTGCTGAGCCCAGTGAAGGGACGTGAGGGTGGTGTGGAATTCAGACTTCTGAATACACAGGCAGTGCTGATCGAGGGCAGAGAAGGCAGATCCGGGGCTGGAAAGATGGCTCAGCGGGTACGAACACTGGCTGCACTTCCATAGAAACTGGGTTCAATTCCCAGCACCCACATGGCAGCTCATAACTGCCTATAACTCCAGTTTTCAGGGGACCTGGCATCTTCACACAGATATACATGCAGGCAAGACATGAGTACTTATGAAATGAAAATAATTTATTTGAAAAAGAGTCAGACTGTTTGAAACACTTGACCATCTCTGATTCCAGTCAGTCTCCAGGGTAGCTGCAGCCGTGGGTGGGCAGATCTCTCTTGGGAGGGAATCTGCTTAAGTTTGGGGAGGCTGTCAGGTGTAATGTGGGTTACCAGCACATGCTTGAAGATTGTGGATTAGTTCTGGGAGTATAGCAGAGGACAGCCCTAAGGTAGGTAAAGGGGGAGTTGACACTATGTATCTAATCCCAGTAGTGCTCAGGGAGTAGAAGCAAGAGGATCAAAAGTTCAAGGTCTGTCTTTGTTGCGTAGTGAATTTGAGACTAGCCTGGGCAATTGAAAACAGAAAACCTTATTGAGATGATTTGAGCCCTGTCATGGTCTTGGTTATCTGAAGACAAAATGTTAGGTTATTAAAGAAAAGTCTGTCCTGGAACTCAGTAGGTAGATCAGGCTGGCCTTGAGTTTGGGTCCACCTGCCTCTCAAGTGTTAGGATTAAAGGCATGTGCTGCTATCCCAGACTAGATTTATTTATGTATATGAGTGTTTTGTCATATAAAGTATATAACGTGTGCCTGGTGCTTGTGGAGAAAGGGGCATTGGATCCCCTGAAATGGGATTTATGGGTGATTGTGAGTTGTCATGTGTGTGCTGAACCATGTCCTCTAAAAGAACAACAAGCATTCTTAGTTGCTGAGCCATCTACAGCCCCAAAAGTTAGAATCCTAAATTCTCTAGGTCATGGTATCAGGACCCCTGGTTCATAGGTCACCACTTGTCCACTTCATTGTACCAGAGGCAGGAATGCTTCTGTTCATTGGCCTTTGTATTTGTTTTTTTTTTTTAAAGAGATTTGTTTATTCATGTATTTTATGTGTATGCATGCTCTTCATGAGCACCAGAAGAAAGAGTCTGATCCTATTATAGACGGTTGTGAGTCACCATGTGGTTGCTGGAAACTGAACTCAGAACCTCTGGACGAGCAACCAGTGCTCTTAACCACTTAAACCATCACTCCAGCTCCTTGGTTTGTTTTTTGTTTGTTTGTTTGTTTTTGAGACAGTGTTTCTCTGTGTAGCCTTGACTGTCCTAGAACTCTGTGTGCACCACCACTGCCTGTCATGGTAGACTAATTCTTAGTAAAATAAAAGTTAGAGCTGCCAGGCATGGTGGCACATGACTTTAACTCCAGCACTTGAGAGGCAGAGGCAGTAGGCTGAGTTCAAGACCAGCCTGGTGATCCTGTCTCAAAAAAAAAAAAAAAATTATATCCACAAGACTCATTCTCACCTTTTCCACATTGTAATTGTGGTATCTATAAGTGTTGTGAGTCTTGTATATCTGTAAGGTAAACCTCATCTGTTTTGTTGGAGTCTCACTGGATTGGTCACAGTGTTTAGCATTATGCATTTTGTTATTTGGAATCTTAAAAATACATAATAATGGGCTCAGAGGTTAAGAGCACAGGCTGTTTTTCCTGAGGTCCTGAGTTCAATTCCCAGCAACCACATGGTGGCTCACAACCATCTGTAATGAAATCTGGTGCCCTCTTCTGGCTTGCAGGCAGAACTTGGTATACATGCTTTTAATCCTGGCACTCAGGTGGCAGAGGCAGGTGGATCTCTGCAAGTTCAAGGCCAGCCTGGTCTATAGAGTGAGTTCCAGGACTGTTATGCAGAGAAACTCTGTCTCAAAAAAGAAAAAAAAAAGCCGGGGGTGGTGGCGCACGCCTTTAATCCCAGCACTCGGGAGGCAGAGGCAGGCGGATCTCTGTGAGTTCAAGACCAGCCTGGTCTACAGAGCTAGTTCCAGGACAGGCTCCAAAGCCACAGAGAAACCCTGTCTCGAAAAACCAAAAAAAAAAAAAAAAGAAAGAAAAAAAAATTCTATAATACCTTCTTTACAGCTAGCACAGTGGAGCCAGATATCGTCACTAACACTTATCTTTCTAGCACTTACGAGATAGCTGAGGCAGGAGAGTTTTCAAGACTATATGATGAGACTGTTTTCAGAACAAAAAGTCAAGTTCCGTAGCAGGTACTCTTCTTGGTACTGACCATTTATTTACCTTCCTGCTTTCTCAGTAGACGGGTCCCATAATCCAGCACTGACTCAGTGGGTGGGTAGCTGTCTGATGTCCAGAAGACTGAGAAATTGCCTAAACTCACCTGTTTCCTTGCCAAAGCAGTGTCATACTCTTTCCTCAGAAACTGAGATAAAGTACTCATTTAAATGCATTTTCCCTTTATTGTAGCTTTACAACTCCTGAAGGCCCTAAGCCCCGTTCTAGATGTTCTGACTGGGCAAGTGCCGTTGAAGAAGATGAAATGAGGACCAGAGTTAACAAAGAGATTGCAAGGTACACATTTTAGTATTTTGTGTGTCTTTTTCAATTTCGTTATTCATAGAATGTCTTAGAATAATGTTTCTTAAAAATCTGCTTTTTATCAAATGGTGGTGGCACACCTTTAATCCCAGCACTCGGGACCGCGGCAGGCGGATCTCTGAGTTCAAGGCCAACCTGGTCTATGTGAGCTAGTTCCTGGACAGTTAAGCACAGAGAAACCCTGTCTCCAAAAACCAAAACAAAGCAAACAAACAAACAAAAAAATCTGCTCTAGGAATTGTATTGTTGCTCTGTGGTAATGAGTTTACCTAGCATGATGAATCCCTGAGTTTATTGAAAATCTAGTCCTTAGACTAGCATAGCATCTCTTGGGAACTTGTTAGAAATATGTATTTGAGGCTGGGTGATGGTGGCATATGACTTTAATCCTGGCACTTGGGAGGCAGAGGCAGGCAGATCTCTGAGTTCAAGGTCAGCCTAGTCTACAAATTAAGTTCCGGGATTGACTTCATAGCTATTGAGAAACCATGTCTCAAATACCACCCACCACCACCACCACCACCACCATGGAGGGGGGGGGGAGGATTTTTAGACTCCTTGACCTACTGATGGGTAGGGCCCAGGGTTGTTTGTTTGTTTTGTGTGTGTGAGATGCCCTTCTAAATGAGTGCTTCCTAGTGTGAGATCCACCACTGTCTTAATGGAAGCAGGAGGTGCTGTGGATTGCGGTGATGGTGCTTTCTCTTCATGTTAATATGTGGCTATGTGAGTGAGAATGCACGTGTGTGCACATGAGCTGTATGTAGAGGTCAGAGGTTGCTGTCATGTGTCTCCCTCAAATTGCTGTCTAACAGAACTGGTCTTACTGAACTCAGAACATGATAATTTGGTTATTTTACCTAGCCAGTTTAGCTTGGGGATCCCATGTGTCTGCCTTTCAAGCACTGGAATTAGGGGTGTACCACCACACCCACCCAGGATTTTATGCGGGTGGTGTGGACCCAAATTCTACTCCTCACATGTATGTGACGAAAACTCTTTATTCATGGATTTACCTCCCCAATTATAGAAGGTTTAAATTTTTGGTTTTGGCAGTGCTGGTGGTTGAATCCAAGGTCTTGTATACTCTCTGACAAGGGTACATACTTGGTTGTCATTGTAAAGAAACCAGTTCAAGTTTGGTGGTGGTAGTGGTGCACACATATAAGCCTGGGCTGCAGGGTAACTCCAGGACTAGACAGAAACCCTGTCTAGAAGAAAAGAAAAACAAAAAAAAAAAAAACAAAAGAAACCAGTCCACATTGTTACCCATAGCAGTCTGCGGGGTTGCCTTATGTTTTAGGGACTACCACTCAGGTAAAACCAGATCCCTGGCGTTGCCAGGAAAAAGAATTTCAGGATGAGCCCGTATGAAGCAGAGTCTGAGGTTCTTTTTTTTTTTTTTTTTGAGACAGGGTTTATCTGTGGCTTTGGAGCCTGTCCTGGAACTAGCTCTTGTAGACCAGGCTGGTCTCGAAGTCACAGAGATCCACCTGCCTCTGCCTCCCAAGTGCTGGAATTAAAGGTGTGCGCCACCTCTGAGGTTCCTTTTTTTTAATATTTATTTATTATGTATACAATATTCTGTCTGTGTCTATGCCTAAAGGCTAGAAGAGGGCACCAGACCTCATTACAGATGGTTGTGAGCCACCATGTGGTTGCTGGGAATTGAACTCAGGACCTTTGGAAGAGCAGGCAATGCTCTTAACCACTGAGCCACCTCTCCAGCCCAAGTCTGAGGTTCTTAAGAGACATTTCTAATACAGATTTTAAGTACAAGGGTTACTAGAAAGATGCTGGGAAAGAAAGTAAATATCCCAGAGTTTGAATATGGGCTTTTCAATGGAGTCATGCTTTGTTGTCTTTATGGTAGTCATATAGGATTTTGGTGACCTAGGATTATTTTCAAAGGATTGCTAAAGAATTTAAAAGATCATGGGGTGGGGTGGGGTTTCCTGAGGTGTACCCGACAGAATTTCAATTGATTGTGTAAAACTAAATGGGAGGTGGGGGAGATGGTTCAATGGATGGAATGTTTGCATAAGAATGCGGCCTGGAGTTGGAATCTCTAGCACCTGCATAAAAGCTGGGTGGGCATTGTGGCTTGCCTATAATCCTAGGACACTTGGGAAGCAGAAAATGAAATTCCCAGTGGCAACAGATGAAGCCCAGCAAATGACCTCCCAATGACCCAAGTTTATTTCCTGGGAGCCAGCTCCTACAGGTCCTCTCACCTCCCTTATGTTGATAGCACACTAGAACCCACAGACAAACACAAGTAAAATGTGATAGACGCTAGCTGAACCTTGAGCTCTGGGTTCATGGAGAGACCCTGTGTCAGTAAAATAGAAAGTGCCTGAAAGATAGCTGATAGACTCTGCGGCTTAGTCTTGTTTATAAGATTCCCAGAAATTAGCTGGGTGTAGTTGTACACACCTTTAACCCAGCATTGGGGAAGCAGGTGGATAGCTTGAGTTCAGGCCAGTCTGGTCTATAGTAAGTTCCAGCATAGCCAGGGTTACCTGTAGAAGTGTCACACACACACACCAAGGACGGACGGACGGACGGACGGAAGGAAGGAAGGAAGGAAGGAAGGAAGGAAGGAAGGAAGGATCCCAGAAAGTAGCTAGAAGATGAGAGCTTACTAAAGGTTGTAGCACTTAAACCTTAATCCCAGTTTCTTACGTTTTTTTAATGGTTTGACCTCAAACTCTTGTTATTGAAGACAGTGTTTCATTATATCTTCTGAAATGATATAAATGGAAATAGACCAGCTGGCATCAAAGCCGGACTAGGCAACTTAGACTTTACCTTTAAAAAAAAGAAGAAAGATAGGGCTAAGCTAGAGCTTAGTAAGTGTTTGTCTTCCATATAGGGCATGAGTTAGGTCCCCAGAACCCTTGTAAAGAAAGAAGCCATGTGAAGTGGTACATGCTTGTAATCCCTGTACTGGGCAGGCAAAAGATAGGAGGATCTCTGAAGTTGCTGGCCACTCAGTCTAGCTGATTTAACAAGCCCAAGGCCCATGAGAGACCTGGTACCAAAAACAAAGTGGGTGGGATGGCTCTTGAGGTGTTTTTTTTTAAATTTATTTAGTATGTACGCAGTGTTCTGCTTGTAGGTAGACATGCAGGCCAGAAGAGGACACCAGATCTCATTACAGATGGTTGTGAGCCACCATGTGGGTTGCTAGGAATTAAACTCAGGAACTCTGGAAGAGTGGCCAGTGCTCTTAACCGCTGAACCAACTCTCCAGTCCGGCTCTTGAGATTTTATGGCCTCCATGAGCATGTACTGTATGTAACACAGAAAAGGACAGACAGTTTTGGAGGTGTTTTGTTTTGCTTCTTTTTTTGTTTTTGTTTTCTTGTTTTTAATTAATTATTTATTTTTTTATTTTTTGAAATTTTTTTCCTGAAATATAAATTACAAAGGAATAGACTCAAAGAAATAATGCTGGGCCAGTGCGATGGTTCAGTAAATAGAATTTGTGTCTAAGTCTGATGACATGAATTTGACTCTCAGAGCTCAGATAATGAAAGGAGAGAATTGGCTCTCACAAGTTGTCCTCTGACTTCTGCACGTGTGCTGTGGCATGCATGCACAAACGCATACAGTCTTTTTACAATTTGTTTTTAAATTGGGCTAAAGTGATGATGGCTTAGTGATTAAGAGCATTTAAATTGCTTTTGCAGAGGACCCAGGTTTGGTTTCTAACACTCACATGGAAGCTCACAGCTGTTGGTAGCTCAGAATTCTGTTGTATATGGATGTTTTGCCTGTGTGTATATCTCTGTGCCCTATGTGTGTGCTTAGTGTCCATAGAAGCAGAGGAGGGCATCTGATCGCCCTTGTGCTGGAGTTAGCCACCATGTGGGTGCTAGAATAGAACCTGAGTCCTCTGGAAGAGCAGCCAAGTGAGCCTAACTGCTGAGACATGCATTGTCTCCAGCCCCCCCAAAAAAAATTTTTTGGAAATAAAAAGAAAAAAAGTAGTTCATCTCCTGTTCCATCTAATCCAACCTCCTGAAGTTTTTAGTCACGGGCTAATAATTTAGCCCAGGCTAGCCTCAGACTTAACAGTCTCCCATTCCCAAACTATGCTACGCAAGAAAAAGGCTTTGTTCTTGTTTTAGAGGCACTATTTTATTTATCTTTTTTTTTTTTTTAACTTTTCTGTTCATTGGTGTTTGAGGGAATCAGATCCATTGGAACTTGAATTACAGACAGCTGTGAGCTGCCATGTGGTTGCAGGGAATTGAACCCAGGTCCTCTGTAAGAGCAGCCAGTGCTCTTGACCACTGACCCCTCTCTCCAGCCCCTAGAACACTAATTTTTGTTTATGTGTTTTATCCTTTTATTTTTTATTTTTTTAAAGATTTATTTATTTATTAGGTATACAACATTCTGCCTCGATGTATGCCCACACCCCAGAGGAGGGCGCCAGATCTCATTACAGATGGTTGTGAGCCACCATGTGGCTGCTGGGAATTGAACTCAGGACCTCTGGAAGAGCAGCCAGTGCTCTTAACCTCTGAGCCATCTCTCCAGCCCTGTTTTATCCTTTTAAAAACAACAATGTTTTATTTTGTTTTCAGATACAAGAGAAAACTGCTCATAAATGATTTTGGAAGAGAGAGAAAGTCATCATCAGGAAGGTACGTGCTGAAACATTTTGAATTTGTCCGTGAAAATTTTAAGGGGCTTGTCCCAGTAACATTTACTGGTAATTTTTTCTTTGCTGTTGTGTACTGGAAATTCCTATAGTATAGATTGGTTTTCGTAGGAGCCGTATCATTTGAAATCACTGTTGTGGCACAGTGATCTTACCAAGGCTTTCATTCTTTTCAGTTCTGATTCAAAGGAGTCTGTGTCTTCAGTACCAGCTGATGTGGAGACAGATGAAAGTGTCTTGATGAGAAGACAAAAGCAGATCAACTATGGGAAGAACACTATTGCCTATGATCGATATATTAAAGAGGTCCCCAGGTACTGTTGTCACATAGACCTGTCTTGTTCCTACCCAATAACATGGTACCTGTTAGACATACCTTCTAGGAAGTATTTAATAGCGACTCATAAGAACTTAAGAAATCATTTTCATAGCTTTGACTATTAGATAACATTTTAGCATTTTAAGGTACATAGATATTAAAATACACAATAGGAAGATAAATTCAAGTTATATATTTATTTAATTGGAGAACTGGGCCTGATGATACTTTTTTGTTTGTTTGTTTTAATTAACATGTTTTTGGAACTGTGTTATGGTGGCTTATGCTTTTAATCCCAGTCCTTGAGAGGCAGAGGTAGACTGATCTCTGAGTTCCAGGCCAGCCTGGTCTACAGAGTGCGTTCCAGGATAGCCAGGGCTACACAGAGGAAACCTGTTGGGGGGGAAGGGGCACGGGGAGTTAATGTGTATAAATGTTTTGTCTGTGTGTATGCACAGTATACTATGTGCATGCCTGGTGCCTGCAGAAGCCAGATTAGGGTGTCAGATTCCCTAAAACTGTATTTAGATGTTTTTGAGCCACCATGAGGGTACTGAGAAGATTGTCTGCAAGAGTAACAGGTGCTCTTAACTACTGAGCTAACTTTTTTTAGTGTATAATTACAGAAAAATTTGCCATTACTGCTTAAACAGCACATTCTTGCTTTTATTGTTCTCTTGAACAGACACACAAAGGGATATAGTGGGTTTTGGTTTTTTGGGCAATATTAGGATTAAAACGTGATTTTTTTTTTTTTTTTCTAAAACGTGAGTTCCAAAGTAATAGTAAGATTCAAAGAGGTCTTTTTTTTTTTTTTTTTTTTTTTTANTTTAAGACTTGGAAAGTTGAGAGCTCTCTACACCATAATACTGCTGATCTTACAAACTTGTTTGTTCCCCAACAGGAGCCAAAAAAAGACGGCATCTTTTCAAGAGGACATACATGTACTCAAAAGCTAAACTCTTGAAAGTTTGGCAGAAACATATGATAGGCTGAACAGGCAGTGGAAATAAATTTAGCCTTTTGGGCCCTTGGGATCTTGCAAACAGGAAACAGGCTCAAGAATCCAGTGGCATGTTGAGCGTGATGGTACACACTTTTTTTTTTTTTTTTTTTTTCCCTTTTTGCTCATTTAATAGAATCTCAGTGACTAGTGGGTGTGGTAATGCATGCCTTTAATCTCAGAACCCAGAGACTCAAGGATCTCTGGGTTTGAGACCAGTTTGTACGTAGTGAGTGCATAGATCATGTCTCTTAAAAAAATAAATAAAAAGGAATTCAAGTTGTTAAATTTTAACCTCAAAGTGTGCTTAGTCTTAGCTACTGTAGAGATACGAATGACTTGTACTAAGGCAGTCTTATGTCCTACAGACACCTGCGACAACCTGGAATCCATCCTAGGACTCCTAACAAATTTAAGAAGTATAGTCGGCGGTCATGGGATCAGCAGATCAAACTCTGGAAGGTGGCTCTGCATTTTTGGGATCCTCCTGCTGAAGAAGGATGTGATTTGCAAGAAATGTATGTTTTTGTTGCTTTCTTTTTCTCTTTCACAGTGGCAGATTATCCTTGAAGTTGTCAAGAAAATGGACAAACTAGCCTCCAGGTTTCATTATATTCCACAGAGTTGTGGATGCCAGGGAAGAGCTCATTCCCTGTGCTGGATTTAGTCTTTTGGAGCCAGAAAACAGTTTAGGACACTAGCTGTGTGTGTGCAAGTCAGAGGACAACTGTGGATTTCAGTCCTTTTTGCCTTGTTTGAGACAGGGTCTTCTGTTATGTTTGTTACTGTGTGGGCCAGGTGGCCTGTGAGCTTTCTTTGATACTGATTTTGGGAATCCACAATTAGGACCTTATGCCACATAAACACTTTCCACTGAGCCATCTCCCCAACCCTATTTGAGGGGTTTTGGTTGGATTTTTGAGATAGTGTCTCTGTATAGTCCTGTCTGTCCTGGAGCTTGAGGTTAGACTATGTGGGCCTTGAGTGTTTAGATTAAAGGTGAGCACCACCATGGCCTGCCCCCATTTGACTCTGAAAGGTTCTTGGGTAGCCCAGGGCCCTCATGCATGCTGGGCAAGCACTTTATATACTGAGCCACTACCATTTTTGGTGGTTTGATCAGGGTCACTCTGTATCACAGGTTCAACTTGAAAAGGTTGAGGTGTTGAGGTATGGTACTACCATACTCAGCAGCATTTCTTTCTGCTCATCCCAGAAAATTGGTCTTGCTACTTTTCAAGAATGTTTACAGGGCCTGGCGGTGGTGGCACATGCCTTTAATCCTAGCACTCGGGAGGCAGACACAGGCAGATCCAGTGAGTTCGAGGCTAGCCTGGTCTACAAGAGCTAGTTCTAGGACAGGACAGGCTCCAAAGCTACACAGAAACCCTGTCTCAAAAAAAAAAAAAAAGAATGTTTACAGGGCCAGGAGTGAGTTCCAGCATAACCAGAGCTACACAGAAAACTTTGTCTCAAAAATAAAAGAGGATATTTATAGGTGTGTGTGAATAGCAGCACAGATCGTCAGATTCTGGTCTTCTGAGAGCCAGGCAGGTCTTTCATATGTTGCTGTCAGCTTTCTGTGTTGGGTTGATTGGTCTGGAGTTAAATTTTGGCAAATGTGACTAAAAGTTGACCTTGGGGACAACACACCTGTACTGTGATGTGGGTGGCGTTTGGTTTTAGTGAGCAAACTTTGAATTCTCATTTTCTGTTGGTAGCAGGTAACTGACATGCTTGTTAAATTTCATTTCTCAGACAACCTGTAGATCTTGGGGAAATGGAGACAGAATTCACAGAAAGCAGCTCTGAGTCCCAGACAAGTTCACAGGATAACTTTGTAAGTACTTCCTTCAGTTTTGTGTCTCAGCTTGGGTGGTTTTTTGTTGTTTTGTTTTGTGGCTTTTTTTCCCCTAGTTTTTAGATGGGGTCTCTAGCTTTGGAGCCTGTGCTGGGAACTAGCTCTTACACCAGGCTGGCCTCAAAGTCCTGAGTGCTGGTATTAAAGGTGTGTGCTGCCACCATCTGGCTTTTTCAGCTTGGGTGGTTTTTGGTTTTGTTTTTGAGACAGGGTTTTTCTGTAGCTTTGAGCCTGTCCTAGAACTAGCTTTTGTAGTCCAGGCTGGCCTCGAATTCAGAGATTCACCTGCCTCTGCCTCCTGAGTTCTGGGATTAAAGGTGTGTGCCACCACTGCCCGGCAGAAACGGGTTCTTATGACATTAGCAAACATTATCCTTCAAATACCAGGATTCAGAAAAGAGCTAGAGAGGTGACTGGCCTTGAACTCACCGTCTGCCTCTGCTTCTTGAGTGCTGGAATTAAAGGCAAGCGCTATCACTACTCGGCATTCAGCTTGGGTGGTTTTTTTTTTAAAAAAAAATATTTATTTATTTATTATATTATGTATACAGCATTCCTTCCACGTGTGCCTGCAAGCCAGAAGGGGGCGCCAGGTCTCATTATAGAAGGCTGTGAGCCACCATGTGGTTGCTGGGAATTGAACTCAGGATCTCTGGAAGAGCAGTCAGTGCTCTTAACCTCTGAGCCATCTCCCCAGTTCCCCGGCTTGGGTGTTTTAAGTCACTTGAGAATACGTACAACTTTACATACTGAGGTTATAACTGAAGTTTGATTATAATGTTTATGAAAAGGGGACTTTCCCATTAAGAAATACCAAATTGATCACATTGGGTTCTGAGCATTTGACCTCAGTTGGAGTTTTCACTCATTCTGTCTTTAGTCACCCCTTTCAGTGGTGAGCTACTGGTGTCTGAGACAGGATCTCTTTACAGTTCTGGCTGTCCTGGAGCTCACGAGGTAAACTAGACTGATCTTCAGCTCACAGGGATCCTCCTGTTGCTGCCTTCTGTGGACTGGGATTTGCTTGGCCCAGAAAATAGTTTTAAAGTTGCAAATTTTAAAGTTATTTGTGCTGGTGCATGTAACCTCAGCTCATGTGAGATGGTGGCAGGAAGATCAGAGATTGAAGGCTAGCCTGAACTACACAAGATCCTATTTCAAAAACGATGAGTTAGCCAGGTGGTGGTGGCATACATCTTTAATCCCAGGATTTTGAGATGTGAGTTCGAGGCCAGCCTGGTGCATAGAGTGAGTTCCAGGACAGCAAGATTTGTTAGAGAAACCCTGTCTTGAAAAAATAAAACAAAACCACAAAACCCATTGGTTATGACTGGGGATGGGGTGAAGGGTTAGACTATTTCAATCCTAGCATTTAGGAGGCAGAGGCATGCAGATCTCTAAGTTCGAGGCCAGCCTAGTCTTTGTAGTAATTGTCAGGCTGCCAGGATTATGCAGTGAGGGTTCCCCTGCTCTACCTCTAATAAACTGAGCTATACAGAATTGCCTTATCTCTGATTCAGTAGTTAATGACCTGGTACATTCATTCAGATCTGTCTGTATTTATAATAAAAAAGATCTCTTTATTTTTATGGAGACCTTTCACTGTTTACATATGTAAATATCTAAGATCTGAAGTGGCAAAACATGAAAGACTCAGGCATAAGCTATTATAAGCTGTTCCTATGCTGTACTTGAATATATTTATACAAGGATGATTGCATTATCCTGACTCCCAGCTGTGCCACTCCAGTACTCTCGGATTTATTATCCTTTTTTATGCTGTACAATGTGGTTGTGGCAAGCTGGGAGTAATATATACAATAAAATACACTAGAAGGGGCAAAATGATACTGGTTTTCTTTACTTTATCTTGCTGCTGGGCAAGGCGCAAGTGGGCTTGGAAACTTAAGAGGAAACCTGTGTGATGAGTTGTGATGGCCTCTGTTTTCTAGGATATGTATGCTGGCACACCCACCAAAGTCAGACATGTAGACTGCCAAGTGGAGGATGAGTTTGATTGGATGCTTGCTTAACTGAACCCTTGAAAGACTTCTCTGCCACCTGGTGGCAACTCTTGGAAATACTTGGCTCTGCCTGGCCATCTGGAAGACTGGCTAAGCATAAACTCTGTGCATTTGTATTTGTTTTCTCTGTTAAAGAGTTTATTTTCTCATGATAAATTGTTTTTATTGCCTTATTTTTATGTATGGTGAGTGTTACACATGTTTTAAATTGTAAATGAAGCTAAATTTGGTGAAGACTGAACTCTGTTATCTCCCCATCCCCAAGTTAGACAACAGGATACTTGTTTTCCACAAGAACTTGAGACTTCAGTTGCCACTTTTTGATGGGTTGACAGTAAATTTTAACCTTGTGTTTATGGGACCAATCTCGAGTCAGCTGTCTTTATAGGTAAGTGATGAAGTATTCTCTCAGTCAGGCAGCTCCAGTGACTTTGTAAAAACTTATTTTCTGGTCTTTTATCAATGTGAATGTAGTTTTTTCTCATAGCGCTCTGAACATAAATGTTAAGCTGTTATATTAGTGGGCTTTATGTAAGTTATATAGTGTTAATTTGGAACTTGGAAAAGCACTAGTGTGATGTAGGATCTTAGCATGTGCTCTGAGAATTGAGGAAGAATTTTTTTTATAATCAGTAAATTTACCATGTAATATTGCTGTAAATGATAATGTGTACAGATACTCTGTTCATATATTCAATTGTAAACTTGTCAATATTTGCATTTCTATTGCTTTTGTATGGAATGATAATTGCAAAAATAAAGATGTTTTAACTGATTTGTAACATTGCCCTATACTGTGTGGTGGGGTGGTCAGGGCAAGCTTTTCTTTTGTCCCTGAAGCATGGCATATGGGAATGACATCTCCCTTTGGTGAGAGAACCATGCTCTGATCTGCTGGGTCCAAGTACAGACACTTGACCTGTTAAGTACCTACACATTTCATCTGTGAGGGGACTTTGTATGATGCTCTGGCATGGGACCTGGTTACATGTTAGTGTAGCTACTTGACATCTGACTACCTGTAGATTCTATGACAGCCACAGTAGATGACCTGAAGGCTATATTCTTTTTATAGTGGGTATGAGACCATCTGTTTAGTGATCAGGTTGAGGTAAGTGAGTAGGGTGAGGTAGGGAACTGCAGCACGCTGCTCCCGCCAGCAGAAGAGAGGACTGCAACAGGATTCTTCTCAGAACACACTTTATTGGAGCACTTACACTTGAGGTTGTAAAGAGGCAAAAAGACCCCTGTCCCCGTGACGCAGAAGAATATATACGGTGCCAGACAAAGCCCTGACGTGTCATCAACCCAATGGCTCAGGCCAGAATGGAGTGATCGTGCTTAAATTATGATTGGCCAGATCGGATGGCCAGATCGAAATACTCCCCACCTTGGGGGGGGGGGGGGGCGCGCGCACAAGTTGCGCACAAGCTGTCAAGTTTGACGTGGAACAGCAAATGGCGCCCAGGCCCCGTGCCCCTGACATGACAGCGCCATGGTGCGTGCTACAGGGAACATGGGAATCGCCGCTTTTCAGATGGCCTGATAGGTGGCATTTGAGTCAGACCAGCCTAAAATGTGGAGGCTAGGAGGACTTGGAACAGTTAGTGAAAGCTGCTCATGCACTTGTTCCCTTGTGCTGGGTAACGCTGGGTGAAACAGATAAGGAACTATCTGTCTTGTTGTGGGGTGGGGGCCAGTACTCCTGCCTTCTGCTCTGGATAGAATAGTTACTGAAATGCTCAGGACAGGCTTGTTGAACAGAGTGGGATCTGAATAACTTCCTCTCATGATGGCAAACTGCTAAAATTAAAGGCATTCTAGAATACAGATTTTCTCTTAAAGGTAGATAGTGGCTTTAAGACTTGGAAAGTTGAGAGCTCTCTACACCATAATACTGCTGATCTTACAAACTTGTTTGTTCCCCAACAGGAGCCAAAAAAAGACGGCATCTTTTCAAGAGGACATACATGTACTCAAAAGCTAAACTCTTGAAAGTTTGGCAGAAACATATGATAGGCTGAACAGGCAGTGGAAATAAATTTAGCCTTTTGGGCCCTTGGGATCTTGCAAACAGGAAACAGGCTCAAGAATCCAGTGGCATGTTGAGCGTGATGGTACACACTTTTTTTTTTTTTTTTTTTTTTTTGGTTTTTCGAGACAGGGTTTGGTTTCTCTGTAGCTTTTGATGCCCGTCCCGGAACTAGCTCTTGTAGACCAGGCTGGCCTCGAACTCCCAGAGATCCGCCTGCCTCTGCCTCCCAAGTGCTGGGATTAAAGGCGTGTGCCACCACCGCCCGGTGATGGTACACACTTTTTTGGTGTTTTTTGAGACGGGTTCTCTGTGTAGCCCTGGCTGTCCTGAACTCACTCTGTAGACCAGGCTAGCCTTGAATTCACAGAGATCCACCTGCCTCAGCCTCCCAAGTGCTGAGATTAAAGGTATGCGTGGTGCAGGTGGACCTCTAAGTTCATGGCCAGTCTGATCTACAGATCGAGTTTCAGGACAGCCAGGACTACACTACACAGAGAAACCCTGTCTTGAAAAAACCAAAAAAAAAAAAAAAAGAAATCTAAAAGTACAGAGGTTATTCTCCATGGGCTAGATGGATAATTTTGAGGGTGGACCTAGCAACCTAGAGAACAGAGCCAGGAGCCTAGAGTCTGGCCCTGGGGATAGAGATGAGATCTACTTGGGACTGCTTACATGGCATGTGCTGATGGGATTTCAAGACTGCAGCATTGCTGTGGACTGGCCACCAGAGAGCATGTTCTCTTCTAGTATGCAAGCAGTGGATGATGGAAGTGAGTAACTGGGTTTTTACCTGGTCCAGGATCACAGCAGTCCATACCTATGACTTGCTGCATTCCCACCTGGTGACCAGCAAGCCTCAGCAGTGTGATTTGCTGAATGGGATGGGCAGCCAGGAAAGCCTGGAGCCCAGGGAACCATTCAGACTCAGGTTTAGCAGTGCCTGAAGCTACTAGACCTTGCCATAAGTTCTAAAAATGCCCTTTTTTATTTTTTTGCTTTTTTTTCGAGACAGGGTTTCTCTGTGTAGCTTTGGTACCTGTCCTGGAACTAGCTCTTGTAGACCAGGCTGGCCTTGAACTCAGAGATCTGCCTCTGCTCCTGAATGCTGGAATTAAAGGTGTGTGCCACCACCACCTGGCAACTGTGTCTTTTGTTTTTTGAGACACAATTTTCCTAGGTAGCTCTGACTGGCCTGGCTCTTACTGTACAGATCAGGTTGACCTCACTCACAGCAGTCCACCTCCCGCCTCCATAAAGGCTCTACATCTGGCTCTAAATTTTTCAAATGCTCTTAACACAGCAAGAAAATCCATCTTCAAACTTCAGGTCTCGCCCCTCAATGCTGGTAATATAGTCTAATATTTTCTATATGAATTTTTATTTGAATAACCAGTTAGCTAGGGACTGAGTTACGTTTTAATTTATTTGTGTGTGTTGTGTGTGTGTATTCCGAAAATATGCGTTATTGTATGCATGTGGAGGTCAGAGGAAAGTTTTCAGGAGTTGGTTCTCTCCTTCCTCTCTGGATTCTGGGGACAGAACTGAGGTCATCAGGCCTGAGCAACACATGCTATTACAGGCTGAGCCATCTCCCTGGCCCTAGTCATCCTGGCTCTTCAACATAGAGCCAAGAAGTGTCAGAACTAAATTAAGTTGGTCCCAGCATGATTAATTCTTCACAATTCCGGGCTGATTGCTATCTTGTCTCTCTGTGTCTCGGGGTAGATGGGTCAGCTTATCGGGGTTGTCATCCCACAGCCTCAGGCTGGCTTTCTTTATTGTGAAGCTGTCCTTGTTTCTGGCTGCTGTCAGGATCCTGCCTTTTTAGCAGCTGCTGAATTGCTAACCTCTTTGTGTCTTTGAGAAGCTGTCTGTTGAGACTCCTCAGTAAGTCACCAGCTCTCTGCTGGTACCTAAGGAGTTTCCGAGCTCATGGGGCCCAGGATCCTCTCCCCATCATGGTAGATCTAACTGGTCTATGGGACCGTCATTATAACTGGGCAAATGACATCCCTTGTAAATTGGCATGTGGGCTTGTCTACTTTAAATCTGCCCTGGTATAATCTGCATAACTCAATATATTTAAGAATGCTGAGGCTTTTTTCCTTGTTGTTTTAAACGTTTATTACTTCATGTGTATGGGTGTTTGCGTGCATGCATGTGTACCATGTGGAGGACAGAGTAGGACATCAGATCCCCTGGAGCTAGAGTTAGAGATGGTTGTGAGCTGCCATGTGGGTCCTCTGCAAGAGGAGCCACTGCTCTTAACTCTTGAGCCATCTTTCCAGCCCCTGCTGTTTGGTTTTTAATTTGCTGACTTTAGATATAAGCCACTTTATAAAAGTCATACTTTGGAGATGAATTAGAGCAGAGCACTTGGGAGGTGGAAGCAGGAGAACCTGGAGATCAGGAGGTCTAGGTTAGTTTCAGATACATGAGGCCCTAGCTTAATAAAACAACAAAGATATCTTGATATTTTCAGGGGGGAAAATATCCTTTCTCTGTGTAGGAGTGAGTGCAGGGTCTCTAAGGGTTTGATGGCTGAGGGCTCAACACTGGCTGACTCTCATTAGTGTCTGCCTTGGGCCTGTCATACAAAGCTTTCAGTGTGGTGAGACCTTTCCTTCCCTCCCAGCCCTGTCTCCTTGTGGCTGCGTGGCTTCAGATCTACATTTATAAAATCAACATAATAATATAACATCCCCCTCCCCTGGGAGGTGCCGGGGGTGATAATGCCCAGAAAGACTCTTTGGTGCCTCTGAAACCCTGTGTGTAGCCCGTTTCCCCAGCTGTAGGAGAAAATGCAGGCATGACCTAGTGGCCAGCCTCCTTGGCACACTGCACTCCTATTTGTTTGTCTTTTCTAGGCAGGGTTTCTCTGAAATAGCCCTAACGGTCCTGGAACTCACTCTGTAGACCAGGCTGGTTTTGAACTCACAGAGATCTGCCTGCCTCTGCCTCCCAAGTGCTGGGATTGAAGGTGAACTGCACTTCTAAAATAAAAGCACGGTGATGTGGGAGTGTCATATATCAATCTGTTGATTTCATTGGTTAAGCAATAAAGAAACTGCTTGGCTGGCCCTGATAGGTTAAAACATAGGTGGGAGGAGTAAACAGAATAGGATGCTGGGAGGAAGAAGAAGTGAGCTCAGACTCTGCTCTGCTCCAGGAAAGACTAGACAGCTCTACTCTCTGGAACAGAGACGCCAGGCTCTGCTCTCCCAGGCAACTCCGACCCAGGATGGACGTAGGCTAGAATCTTCCTGGTAAGCGCACCTTGGGGTGCTTACACACATTAGAAATGGGCTAAATTAATATGTGAGAATTAGCCTAGAAGAGGCTAGATAGAAATGGGCCAAGCAGTCTTTAAATGAATACAGTTTGTGTGTTGTTATTTCGGGCATAAGCTAGTAGGCGGCTGGGGTGCTGGGGACGCAGCCCCGCCGCTCCTATCACTACAGCACGGCACACCATACTCCTGAAGTCAGAACACTGCATTCTGAAGTAGCATGCTGGCAGGTGGCCCATGGACAAGTCTGCACTCTCCACATCTTTAATGTGCTTCTTCCTCAGAGACCCTGGTGGTATCAGCGCTCACTGTCCAGTCTGAGGTAATGTGCTAACCAATCACAGTCAGTGGGCTTCCACCGTATACGTGGTTGTTCATGTTCCCTGAACCTGTCTCTGGTATGGTTTATCTCACTCTATACATGGTTGTTCATGGGCAATAAAGCAGACTCCTGTTCCCTGAACCTGTCTCTGTTTATCTCTGTGTCCTTTATGAACCCATGGCATTGTTGTCTTGTCCAGGATGCCCTGGTAACCAGCACCCAGTTCCATACAGACCTGGGTAAGGGTGGTCTCCAGGGGTGACAGCAAATAGTAAGTGTTGTGGAAATTGTGTTGTGTTACATTTGTTTGTGCTATTGAATATTTGTTATAATGATGCAAAGATGTGGATGTATTGCATTCTTTTTTTTTTTTTTTAGGTTTTTTGAGACAGGGTTTCTCTGTGGCATTGGAGCCTGTCCTAGAACTAGCTCTTGTAGACCAGGCTGACCTTGAACTCACAGAGATCCGCCTGCCTCTGCCTCCCGAGTGCTGGGATTAAAGGCGTGCGCCACCACTGCCTGGCATATATGTGTTGTATTCTTTTATGTTGCATTTGTTTAACTCTGTGAAGCTGTGATACTATGCCTTGCTAAAACACCTTTCCGGTTTAATAAAAAGCCAAACCGCTGGCCAATAGCAAGGCAGGAGAAAGGATAGGTGGGGCTGGCAGGCAGACAGAATAAATAGGGGAGTTCTGGGAAGAAGAGGAGGAAGAGAATAAGGAGAGGAGGATACCAGGGGTCAGCCACAGAGTCAGAGTGAAAGATACACACAAGTAAGGAAAGAAAAAGCCTAGAGGCAAAAGGTAGATGGCTAATTTTTCTCTTCTCTTCTCCTCTCCTCCCTTCCCCTCCCCTCCCCTCTCCTCTTCTTTTCTTCTCTGGCTTTTCAAGACAGAGTTTCTCTGTAGCTTTGGAGCCTGTTTTGGGACTTGCTTTATAGACCAGGCTGGCCTCACACTCACAGAGATCACCTTAGACGGGACAATTTAAGAAAAGCTGGCAAGAAACAAGCCAAACTAAGGCTGGCATTCATAAGTAGTAAGTAGTAGCATCTGTGTGTGGTTTATTTGGGAGCTGGATGGCAGGGCCCCCCAAAGAGTAAAACAACCAACAAGTAAGAGCAAATTGATTGTAGTGCCATCTCTGTTGCTTTGCCAAGGCTGGGGAGTGCCTAAGTCTGCAGAGAGAACCTGGTCACCTAGACTGGAACCTCCAGTGGTCCTGCGTGAATTCCGGAGTATAAGCTACCTACTTTTGGGTAGCAAATTATAATACATAATGGCCTGCAGGAATATTGGTCCCCTCGGCATGTGTCAGGAGTCTCTGGTAGCTTCTTGGGTTGTGTGCAGGGTGTTGGCCAAGGCTACACTCTTGTCTGAAGTGAGAACTCCAGATTTGAGCCTGAGGTCCCCTCCAATCCTCACAGAGGCAGGGGAGAGATTGTGTCCCAAAGATGTACAGTGCCATGTGTCCTGTCATTTCCGGTCCTCCAAGGGATGTGAGTCCTAGGAGGTAGGGTGTTAGGTGCTTTAGATGTCAGCCTGCACCAGATCCCCTCGGGCTGGTTGGCAGGTTCCTTAGCTTTCTGGAAATCTCCCATCACATCTAGAGGGCAGCTGGCTTTCCTGCCACTGAAGACATCCTAGAGAGAGGACGAGCGTCTCTAGTACTCCCTGGAACAGTTTGACTTCTCACCAGTCTGGAGACAAGAATTCCACATAAACACTATGCAAGCTTTTCCTGGGTCTGTTGCCAGCAGACAGGACCTTAGGTGTTAGGGTAAACAGACCTTGCACTGCCCCCTACCATCCGTTCTCATCCAAACCAGGGATCAGGACCACGTGGTCATTTCTCAATCTCCAGGTAGTTTATTTTATTATTTTCTGTACATTGGTGTTTTGCCTGCATGTATGTCTGTGAGGGTATCACAAGCCCTGGAATTGGAGTTACAGTCTTGTGCTGCCATGGCCATGGGAATTGAACCCTGGTCCTCTGGAAGAGCAGCCCTGCTCTTAACTGCTGAGCCATCTCTTCAGCCTCCAGGTTCTTTAAGAAAACCAGCATCTACATAAGGGCTCACAACCATGTTAACTCTAGTTCCAGGGAATCTATTGCCCTCTCTACTAACCACCCTGAGCACCAGGCATGCATGGAGTGCACACGCACACGTGCACACAAAAATTCACAGATAAAATAAAAAAGGGAGGGAGGGAGGAAGGGAGGGAGGGAGGGAGAAAGGGAGGGAGGGAGGAAGAGAGCGAGAGAAATAACTGAGTGAAACTGGGAAACAAAGGCAGAAGGACCTCTTGAGTCTGAAGCCAGCTTGGTCTACATAGAAAGTTCCAGGCCAGCCAGGACTACACTGTGAGACCCTGTCTTAAAACATTTCAGTGATTGTATTTCAGCTTCTTTTCTTTATTCATGTTAAGAAGCAGACATATCTGTAACATATCCATACTAGGTGGTAGTCCCTCATGTACTACTCTGAGTCTGTGCTACACCCTGTCCATCCTCTATTGAACCCGGGGACGACATCAGGGGTCTCTGGTCCCTGAGTGGTCTGGCAGACACCTGGAATGAATATTAAAGGAGGGAGGAGAGGAAGCCCTCCTGTGGAGGTGGTGTCTCTCACCAGGGCCTGGTAGCCTCCCTTTGGAGCTGAGGCAGGGCCTCTCCTGTGGTTCTGCAGTTGAGAATGCTGTGTGACTGCCCTGACTTGAAGGCTCTATGTATCCCCTGAACCTACCTTTATAACCCCCGCCTGACCTATCTTTCCTGGGTTTTCTTGGATATCCAGAATTTTAGTTAAATGCTAAAAGATATTCAAAAGGGGCTGGAGAGATGGCTCAGTGGTTAAGAGCATTGCCTGCTCTTCCAAAGGTCCTGAGTTCAATTCCCGGCAACCACATGGTGGCTCACAACCATCTGTAATGGGGTCTGGTGCCCCTTTCTGGCCTGCAGATATACACACAGACAGAATATTGTATACGTAATAAATATTTAAAAAGTAAATAAAAAATAAAAAAGCTCCCAACCTAAATTTTAAAAAAAGATATTCAAAAGTCTTTTGATCTTGTAACTGAGGCCTTATTTGGTGTGTTACTTCTCTGGTTACTGTGACAAAATATCAGACAGAAACTATTTAAAAGAGAAGAGATGGCTCAACGGGTAAGAGCACTGACTGCTCAGCCAGAGGACTGGAGTTCAGTTCCCAGCACTTCCATGGCGGTTCATAACTGTTTATAACTGTTGTATTAGTCAGGGTCCTCTGGTGGAATAGAACTGATAGAATGAACGAACGAATGAATGAATAAATGTATCTACCTGTCATCTATCTGGGGTTTATTAGAATGGCTTACAGGCTGTGGTCTAGCTAGACTCAAAATGGCTGTTTATCAATGAAAGGTCCAAGAGTCCAGTAATAATAGTCCAGTAATAGTTGAGCCTACAAGGCTGGATGTTTCAGCTGGTCTTCAGTATACACTAGAATTCCAAAGAAGTAAGTTCTGCCTCCTTTCTTCCAGTATTTAGTTTAGTTTTCCCCGCCTAGCTAAATTCTGCCTTTCTATAGGCTCAAGCCAGCTTTCTTTAATCATTAATGGTAGTCACAGCATACAGAGGGGAATCCCACATCAATAAAGTTATTATCATGTAGAATATTTAGCATCTTTGGACAGGAAT
Source organism: Alexandromys fortis (assembly GCF_014885135.2). Classification (NCBI taxonomy): domain Eukaryota; kingdom Metazoa; phylum Chordata; class Mammalia; order Rodentia; family Cricetidae; genus Alexandromys; species Alexandromys fortis. The sequence goes on from NW_026067920.1 coordinate 4,751,689, forward strand.
CTGCATGGGTCTCTGTATATTAGCCCAGACATGTCTGTGATGGAGCAGGTGACAGCCGTTATGTAGAGTGGCTATTGGCCAGCTGGGCTCAGAGATGTCATGCATTTTGGGTACCTGTCAGCTCACTAACGCTCTCTCTGGTCTGACTAGCTTTGCATAGCATAGGAGACAGTAAGGGCAATCTCCAGCAGCCTGAGACCTTTCTTCAGACTGCCCTCCTTATCCCAAGTGCTGTGGCATCTAGACCCCGTGGTGTGCTTAATTATGCTGGGGCGTGCTAGAGTCTGATGGGGTGATTTGAGACGTCCTGGATTTGAGATGTCAGGATGTGTTTGATGTGCATGTTAAGGTGTCTAATGTGTTAGGGATGCTGAGGTGTCCTGGGGTGAGCTAAGGTGGGCTGTGATGGTCCAGGTGTGTTCTTCTGGCACCCATCCTGCCTTGAAGCTGTGTCAGTAAACCTATGTACTGAAATGGCCTGGGCTCTTCCAATGTTCTAGAAGTTTCCCTGAGAGTGGGGAGTGTGAGGTTAGGCCAGAACTGTCTTTCACCTCAGCAGAGCTTCAACCTAGGTAGTATGACCAAGTGGTCCTGGCTTCTTCCAGATTGCTGCATGCAATATTCTCAAAGGGAACTGAAGTTAGGCACTGAGGAAAACAGGCTGACGACATTGCTACTTGGTGTCCCGGGAGGGGACACAATCCCTTGTTAGAGCAGCAGCTCCCTTATCTATAAACCAAGGATAATTTTAGTGCCGTCCCTTGGCTGGTCACCTTTGGGACTGGATAAACACCACGATGCTGGCATCTGTCCTCAGCATCACTAATGTGGCCCCTTGTGCAGGCCTGCAAGCCATCCCCTGCAATCTGACCTGTAGGAGGGTTTGAAGTACTTTCTGGTTTTATGTGAATTCATCAACTCCATGAACATTACTCTGAAAGGGCACAGACTTTCAATCCCTGAAGGCCATGAGTAATTAATCATGCTGAGCTGTGTGGCACGGCATATGTAATTTAATCTGCCGCAGGGCTTGGGAAACACAAGGTGACCGTGGTGATTTGAGAAGGCCACCCTGGGTCCAGAGTGGGGATGAGGACTGTTCTGGGCAGAGTTCCTCTTAGGCACAGGTGCCTGCCAGATCTCTCTCTCTCTCTCTCTCTCTCTCTCTCTCTCTCTCTCTGTGTGTGTGTGTGTAGGGGTGGGGGTGCCAGATGCCTGCCTGCTGTGATTCAGGTCACAAGCCCCCTGTTCTCAAGAAACTTGGAGGAGGGAATTAAAGGCCTGTAGCTGGTTATGTGGCAGGTAAGGACATTCTTTCGAGTTGATCCTGACTGGACTTACTGGGTCACAGCCTGTGGAGGCCTGGCCTGACACCTGGTGTCCCCAGCATCCAGCCCCAGGAATATCCAGTGTCTCTCTTTTAGGTCTTATTCCAAAGCTTTCAGAACTACGCCTTTTCCACCTCAAGCAGCAACCTTTTTGACTTTTTGTTGTTTCTGGACCAGGTTGTCTATGGATTACAGGCATCTGCCATTGCAGATGGGAGTCATCCCGTCAAGTCCTAGACAAGTAAACATGTATTTTCTCTTTGCTGGGCCTGGCCTCCAGCACGTTGGGAAGTGCTCCCCAGAGTCACACCCCCCTGTAGAACAGCCTTGCACCAATATGGATGTAGCGCCAATGTGTGCCTGCCTCCCAGTCACACTACAGGTCCAGAACTGAGACCCCTGAGGGCGTGGACTTGCCCAAGGACACATTAGTAACCCGAAAAAGAAGAAAGAGCTGGGCGTGGTGACGCACTCTGTTGAGTTCGAGGCCAGCCTGGTGTACCTACTGAGTTCCAGAACAGTCCGAGCTACATCGTGAGACCTTGTTTCAAAAAAAGCAAAGAAAGGTAGGGAAAGGAAGGAAGGCGGCCATAGCGAGCCTTGGAGTTACTGAGGGACTACTCGCAGCCTCAGGTCCTGCTGCCAGCCTTTGCCACCCCGCCAAGACCCGGAGGTCAATGTCATACCCTGTGCGCGCCGGCGCACGCAAGGGGGCGGTGCTCGTGCCGGGGGCGGGATCAGCGGCGGCGCATATTGCTCGCGGGAGGGAAGTGAGAGACATGGGGGGGGGGCGGGAAGTCAAGAGGCCACGCCCACAACCAGCCGGGCGTCGTCGTCGCTCCGCCCCGCGGCGCGGCTGAGAATCTGCTGCTTGCGGCAGCGGCTTCCTTGCGCTAGTGCGCGAACGGGCGGCCGAGGGCTCGCGGCGGCGGTAGCGGCGCGGCGGCCAATGAGGACGGCCGGAGGGGGCGGGGCGTCGGCTGCGGTTTTTGTTCCGAGGTGGCTGAGGCGCGTCGTCCTCATGCGCGGAGCGCAGCCTGCGCGGCTGGCGCCCCGCCTCACTCAGGGAGCCGGGCGCTCGCCGGCCTCGCGGAGAGTGCTCCCGGCCATCGTCGTCCTGCGCACCACTACAAAGTCCGGCCGCGGGGACGCCGTGTCCTTGTGCTGTCTATCAGTCCGGAGTCCCCGCACGTCGGCCGGCTCTGCGCAGCCGCACGTCGAGAGCCCGGTGCATCGCCGCAGCGCGCGGAACACCACCCCCTCGGGCCGGCAGGCGGCTCAGCGCCTTAAGGTCCCCGCGCGCCCCGGGCCCAGCGCGGTCCTCGTGTCCCGCGGCCGGGACACCCCAAGGTCCCCGGGGACCCAGCTCTCCAAAGTCGTCGCGCGTCTCGGGACCCCTCCGAGCAGGCCAGGCCCCAAGCACTCCTGTTGTGCGCGCTCCTGCACGCCGGGCGGTAAGGCCTGCCCGCTGCGCCTGGGGCGCGCTGCCACTTGTTGAATCACTTCTCGTGTCGATATTGAGACCTGTTGTCGCCATGCTGAGCCTGTGGGCCCTTGAGCCCACTGTTTCTGGGACTCAATGATTGTTATTCTGTACTCAGGAAGCAGGAAGTTTGACGAGATAGGATGGTCCCTTAAGGGAATCAATCCTAAGAGCAGATACTTCTCAAGGACCCGTGGAAGGTGACTTGGAAGTGTATTCCGAAGGGAATGTAAGCCCCTTGAAGACTTCCTGTGAGTGGAGGATGGAATGTGAGGTGTAGACAGTGCATGTTGCCGCTCCTTATTGGCTACTAACTTTGTAGGTTGGGTTTTATTTTTCCTTAGTTTTAAGTAGGGATCTGAAATACATCACTTCAACTTAAATTCACGGTTGAATTTTTTTGCACTTAAGAATATTTCATTATTGGATATATCTTTTAAGTATGAATTTAAACTTCCATAATTTTTTTTTCTTTTTGGCGTTGAGACTTCTATCCCTGGGCCTGGCAAACCTATGCCTCCAGCCCATTACTTAGTGTATAATAATGTCTCGACTCTGAGAATTTTAAAGCTGGATTAGTTTGACTTTAGAGGTTTTTTGTTTTGTTTTTGTTTTTTCCCCCGAGACAGTGTTTCCCTGTATCTCTGACTGTCCTGGATCTCACTCTGTAGACCAGGCTGGCCTCGAACACAGAGATCCGCCTGCCTCTGCCTCCTGAGTGCATGCGCCAGCTTAGTTTTTGCATTAAGAAATGTGACTGGTCCTTCTTCAAATACATTTTGGTAACCTTGTGTTTCTGATGGAAGTGGGTCTTTAAAGAGAGGTTCAGTATCTCATTCAGAAGCTAGGAGTGAGGATGGTTTTCTTTTGAAAGCCTGAATATTACTCAATAGTGGAAATTGAAATTGTCTAGAAATTGGATTTTCTTTCCATGGATTTGGTTAGCAGAGACCTGTATGTGGAAGTCCTTTCAGACTCTTTCCTGGGTCTGGCACCTAGTTCACTCCTTAACTCCTCTGTGACTATTGGACATAGCAAGCCTGGTCCCTTCCCATGGCTTGATTAATGATTCTGCTAACTGTCCCTGGAACTTAGATCCTTCTAGTATAGGAGCTTGTGGCTTGAACTGAAGCCATACTAATTTACATGGCCTTTTAGTTTTTCTTCACTGAGGTTGAATTTGACAGTCATTGTAGAGACAGTTTTAGTTGCTACTCTGAAACAGAGAAAATGCCAAACAATTTTTTTTTTTAAAATTAAAACATTGATTTCAGCCGGGCGGTGGTGGCGCATGCCTTTGATCCCAGCACTTGGGAGGCAGAGGCAGGCGGATCTCTGTGAGTTCGAGACCAGCCTGGTCTACAAGAGCTAGTTCCAGGACAGGCTCCAAAACCACAGAGAAACCCTGTCTCGAAAAAGAAAAAAACAAAACAAAACACATCGATTTCATTTGTATAGGTGAGCATTTTGCCTGATTGTGTGTCTGAATCACATGCATCCTCGGTGCCCTTGGAGGTGAGAAGAGGGTGTTGGTCCTAAGAAACCGGAGTTCCTGGTGGTTGTGGGGACACTGTGTCGTTGTTAGGGATCTAACACAGGTCCTCTGCAAGAGCAGCCAGTGCTCTTAACCACTCAGTTATTATTGTCCCTCCAGCCCAAACAATCCCCTGCCCCCCTGACAGGGTTCCTCTGTGTAGCCCAGGCTGTGCTGTCCTGCCTCTGCCTTCTCCTGAGTGCTGGGATTAAAGGCCTGCGCTGCCCGACTTTTTTAAGTAGGCGCACTTCTAGGTACAGAGATTCTGTGAATACACACGTGCACTCAGGGACCAGGAATATCAAGGAGCTCCAGTCTGAGAGAAAGAACATGATGTTACTGGTAGAGACAAGACTCAAGAAATCCTTAGGTATTTTACCTTGGTTCTTTGGAAACAGTGGGGAAATTTTTCTTTTATTTAAGAAAAACTTTATTTTAGCTTTTGAGACAAGCTCTCACTGTGTGACTCAGGCTAGCGGCCAGCTTGTGATCCTCCAGCCTCCATCTTCTGTGTGCTGGAATTACAGGCATGTATCAGTATATTTAGCTCAAAAACATTTTCATGACATAATGAACACCTTTATTTTGTATGCTTACTTGAAAAATTAACAATAACGAAGCTCAGTGTGAGCTTAAAATTAGCAATAATGAAAGAAATTATATAAACTATATAGTCTACAATGACATTTCTCAAAGGAAGATTAACTTATATAGTAGAGTTCCAGGTACTTTAACTCCTTGAGGCCTTGCTAATGGGTAGTTAATCCCTCCCCTACCCCAAGACAGTGTTTCTTTGTGTCCCTGGCTGTCCTGGAACTCACTCTGTAGACCAGGCTGGCCTTAAACTCAGAGATCTGCCTGCCTCTGCCTCCTGAGTGCTGGGTTTAAAGGCGAGTACTAGAGTTAAAGGCCATCTGCCTGGGTGGTGGGCTGAGTAATTCATTCTTATTGTTAAGGGTTGGGGTTGAGCTAGTGAGTAGGCTGTCAGTCTCAATCTGCACGTTCCACCCAGCTGATCAGAGCTCACCTGATGCCTTTTGTCTGCGAGGAAGAGCTCAGGTACTGTCTTCTTCCATGTAGTGTTCTCCAGCCTGGACTCACCAGTAGTGATCATTTCTGATGATTTCCTTTTTTAAATTTATGGTTCTTTTATTGGATTTCAAAGGTGACATTACCCAAGAATGGATTCTGTGTGCTTGAAAAAGTAGGTGTGGTTGTGTCTGCCTATAATCTAATACTTGAAAGGTTGAGTCTAGCCTGGGCTATATAAAGAGAATGACTAGAATCAAAAAGTACCTTTATTTCCTGGTGGAGGTGGCACAGGCCTTTAATTCCAGTACTCTGCAGGCAGGAGCTGGTGGATTTTTGTGAGTTCAAGGACAGCCTGGTCTACAGAGTGAGTTCCAGAACAGTCAGGGCTACATCTTTGTTTTTTCAAGACAGGGTTTCTGTGTAGTTTTGGAGCCTGTCCTGGAACTAGCTCTTGTAGACCAGGATGGCCTTGAACTCACAGAGAGCCACCTGCCTCTACCTCCAAGTCCTGGGAGTAAAGGTTTGCACCATCACCGCCTGGCTCAGGGACGCATCTTTTGATGTCTCATTTTAGAAAAAGATTTATCTATTTTATTTTTATATTTATGACTGTTTTGCCTGCATGTATGTATGTGCACCACATGTGTGCTTGGTGCCTGTGGAAGACAGAAGGGGAGGCTGGGTCCTCTGGAATTGGAGTTGTGGATGGTTGTGAGCCACCATCTGGGTGCTGGAAATTGAACTTCTTTGCAAGAGCAACAGATACTCTTTTAAGTGGTGAGCCGTATCTCTAGCCCAGATGTCAAGCATTTTGAATTTTGACTAATGTGTAGCGATAGCATTTTTCATTTTAATGCTAAGCAGAGTGTTTCAATACCCTAAGGCTCTTTGCTCCAGTTCATCCCATCCCTCCCTCTCTCAGCCACTGGTCACCGCTTATCCTTTTTACTGTCTCTATAGTTCTGCCTTTTTTGTCATACGTTTGGCATTCTTTTCATATTGGCTTCTTTCACTTAGACATGAGGTGTAAGTTTCTTCCTTGTATTTCCTGGTTTGATACCTCACTTTTAAAAGGCTTATTTTTAATTATGTGTATTGTGTGTGTTTGAGTATGTACAAGTGTTGTAAGTCCAAGTGCTAGAGGAGTCCAGAAGAGGGTGTTGGATCACCTGGAGCTGGAATAGAGGTGGGTGTGAGCCATACAATGTGGGTGCTGGCAGCTGAACTTAGGTTATCTGCAAGAAGATGTATACTGCATGCTGGCTAGTTCTGTGTCAGCTTGACCCAATGAAAGAGAGATCCTCACTTGAGAAAATGCCTCTCCTAGATTGCTTATGGGCAATCCTGTTGGGCATTTTCTTGGTTGATGATTAATGTGAGCAGTGCCACCCTTGGGCTGGTGGTCCTGGGTGCTATAAGAAAGCTGATTTAAGGCTGGATATTGTGGCACACGCCTTTAATCCCAGCACTGGAGAGGCAGAGGCAGGTGGATCTTTGTGAGTTTGAAGCCAGCCTGGTCTACAGAATGAGTTCCAGGACAGCCAAAGATACACAGAGAAACCCTGTCTGGAAAAACCAAAAAGCAAGCAAGCAAACAAACAAACAAAACCCCAAAAACCTCAAGTTTTGACCATATGAAGAGACAGAAAAAATGGATCTCTACACCAGAAAGGAGGTGAATGGAAGCCCTCGCAGACACCACACCTGTCATTGACATGTTCTTTGATTCCCTAGTCTTTAGAATGTGAGAAATAAGATTCTGTTTTTTTTTTTTTTTTTAAATAAATACTGTTTTATTGAGCTGGCTGGTAGTGGCGCATGCCTTTAATCCCAGCACTCAGGGAGGCAGAGGCAGGAGGATCTTTGTGAGTTCGAGACCAGCCTGGTCTACAAGAGCTAGTTCTAGGACAGGCTCCAAAGCCACAGGGAAACCCTGTCTTGAAAAACCAAAAAAAAAAAAAAAAAAAAAAAAAAAAAACCAAAAAAACAACTGTTTTATTTGTGTGAGTATTTTGCCTATGTGTATGTCTGTGAACAACATGTATGTAGTACCCAAGGAAGCAAGAGGAGGGTGTCAGATCTCCTGAGACTAGAATTACAGATGATTGTGAGCTGCCATATGGGTGCTGGAAGTCGAACCAAGGTCCTCCAGCAGAACAGCCAATGCGCTTCACTGCTGAGTCATTTCCCCAGGCCCCTATGGTCGTCTTTATTTCTTCTTTTCCTTCTTCTTAATTAATGACTTTATTTTAAATTTTTTATTAGATTTATTAATATTATTTTATGTGAGTGTTTTGCCTAATTCCATGTGTGTGCCCAGTGCCCATGGAGGTCAGATCTGGAACTGGAGTTAGGGATGGTTGTGAGCCACCATGTTGGTACTGGGAATGGAACCTGGGTCCTTTACAAGAGCTGCAAGTGCTCCTAACCACTGAGCCATCTCTCCAGTCCCCATCCTGACCCTATGATATTCTTATGGACTAGGAAAATTAGAATTGCCTTGGCTGTATAGATTGAATTAGGACAATTTAGCATTTTGCATGGACGTGGGCTACTTGATTGTTTTGTGTTTCTCTGATTTGTTTCATCAGAGTTTCGAAGTTTTCCTCATAGATGTAGGTCATAGCCTGTTGGATATATATGTCAGTAATTTGTGGAATGCTTGCATAAATGACATTGGGTTTTTAATTTGCTTCCACTTGTTCATTGCTAGCATATGGGAAAACAAATTTTTTTTTTCTGTTTTTGAAACTGGGTCTCACTGTGTAACCCTGGTGGTCCTGGAACTTGTTTTGTAGACCAGACTCACGTTGAACTTAGTGAGCTGCTTGTCTCTGCTGGGATTAAAGATGTGTACCACCATGCTCAGCTGAGATTGCCTTTTCTGTGCTAATTCCAACAGTCTTAACTGTAATGGCTTATCTTTCCAGAGTTACTTTGTTAATTCTTTCAGATTTTCTACATAGATGATTGTGTAGTTTTATTCCTCCTCAAGCTATCAGACTTTTTTTTTTTTTTAAGACAGGCTTTCCCTCTGTAGCCCTGGCTGTCCTGGAACTCCCTCTGTGGACCAGGCTGGCCTAGAACTCACAGAAATCCACCTGCCTCTACCTTCTGAGTATTGGGATTAAAGCATGTGCCACCACCACCTGGCTTTATTTTCCTTTCTTTTTTTTTTTTTTTTTTTTTGAGACAGGATTTCTCTGTAGCTTTGGAGCCTGTCTTGGAACTAGCTCTGGTCAGGCTGGACTCGAACTCACAGAGATCCGCCTGCCTCTGCCTCTCTAGTGCTGGGATTAAAGGCATGCGCCACCACTGCCTGGCTTTCTTTTAAGGACTTGTATTATGTTATTAAGAAATGATTATGAAGGGGCATTTGTTTTAGTCTCAGTGCTTTGAGTTTCTTGTTGTTAATTAGAAAAGTTAGCTTTTGCTTTTTCTTTCTATTTTTGTTTGGTTGGTTTTTTGTTAGGCAGAGTCTCATTTGTTTCAGGGTCTACTGTGTATTCTTGGCTGGTCTAGAAGTCACTCTATACACCAGGATAACCTTTTTCTACCTCCCAAGTGCTGGAATTAAAGGCATGTACCACCATGTCTGTTTTTGAAATTTATTTTTAAGTATTTACTTTTGTGTGTGCGTGTGCCCCTGCTTGTCTATATGTGCACCATGGGCATACAGGTACTCTCAGAGGCCAGAAGAGGATATTGGATCCCCTGGAACTGAAATTACAAATTATGAGCTGTCTGATGTGAGTACTGGGAACTGAACCCAAGTCTTCTGCAAGAGCAATGTGTGTTCTTAACCACTGAGCCGTCACTTCAGAGCTGGGAGCTGTTTTTCTTTGTTGTTGTTGCTTGTTTGTTTTCAAGACAGGGTTTTTCTGGCTGTCCTGGATCTCATTCTGTAGATTATGCTGGCCTCGAACTCACAGAGCTCCCACCTGCCTTTGCCTCCCTAGTACTGGAATTAAAGGTGCGTACTACCACTGCTTGACCAGCTCTTGCTGGCCAGCTGTTTTTTTCTACTTCTTCTCTTTTCTTTTGGAAGATATTTATCGAGTTGAGGAATTTTTTTCTCATTGCATATTTTGCTGTTCTAAAAACATTTGACACTAGTGTTCTTAAAAAATCTTTTTTAAATTTTTCTATTCTCATACTATAGCAATTGACATGAAAGTTTTATGTGACCTTTCCACCAGCAAACAAGTCTTCAGTTCTTCAGTAGAAACCAGTTGGTTACTCCCTAATCCAATTAATTTCTGACACTGTCTACTACGTGGAGGCTGCACCAGCCCCTTCAGGTTGAGGGATCCTTCTGCAGGACTGCCCCTACCTCTCAGACTGTTGTAGTCTGTGTCTGGAGCTTCTCACTGACTAGCTATAAACTGAGATTCTCATACCTTCCTCTTCAAACTTGATTAATCTGTTAGAGGTTTTCACAACAGTTGGGACACACTGCACTTACACCCCACAGGGATGCAAAAGAACAGCCAGGTGAAGATATTCAAAGTCAGGTCTGGAAGAGTCCTGAATGCATGACCTTTCACCCCTGTGGAGGGTGTGCCCTACTCATGGCATGTGGATGAAAGAGGGGGCCATGTTTTCACATAGTGCAATGGAGAAAGGAGACTGTTCTCATGTGGCAGAAGGAAAAGAGAAGGTCGTGCTCTTAATATGATGGAAGGAGGGACCCATGCTTTCACATGTGAGAGAGGAGGCCATCTTCTCATGTAGTGTGACTGAGGGAGAAGGTATCTTTATCTGGTGTAAGAAAGGGAAGTAGTGGGGCTGGAGAGATGGCTCAGAGGTTAAGAGCATTGCCTGCTCTTCCGAAGGTCCTGAGTTCAATTCCCGGCAACCACATGGTGGCTCACAACCATCTGTAATGATGTCTGGTGCCCTCTTCTGGCCTGCAGACATACACACAGACAGAATATTGTATACATAATAAATAAATAAATAAATAATTAAAAAAAGAAAGGGAAGTAGGAAGGAAGGACAGAGTCATGTCATCATGTGCTAGAGTGGAAGGACAAGACTTTGTCCTGGTGGAAAGGAGGGAAGACTGTTCTTACAGGTTAGGTGGGAGAGGAGGACTGAGGGAACTGTAGAAGGAGGTTCAGTCCTCACGTGGTAGGAGGGGAAGAAAAGGCTGTGGCTGCAGGAGGTTCTGGAAGGCTGTTTCCTCCGGTAGGTACTGGAAAGCTAAAGGGTGAGCTGCAGAAGCAAGCCTCTTTTATTCGTCAGGATGTAGTAACATGAAAGGCCTGAGATATGTTACAAACAGTAACAACCTTTCCCTTTTTTCCTCCCTTGGTTTCCACTGGGGGGTGGAACCCAAATCCTTATGCGAGCTAGACAGGCGCCTTGCCACTGAACTATCATCTCTAGCTCATCTTCTGTTTCTGGAGTGTGTGTGTGTTTATCACAAATAGGTTATCTCTTGTATTTTATCAAATGCTTTTTGGCATCTTTTGATCCCAAAATAGAATTTTATTCTTTTTTAGCTTGTCAGTGTGATTGCATGAATTGACATTTACATCTGTGCAGTTTTGAACTAAACATCCTACTGTCCAAATCAACTAATTTAAGGTTTTTAATGCTATCAAGATGTTGATTTGTTATGTCAGGGAGGTTTTGTCTTTTCCTCATGTTTTGAAAAGGCTTTTAAAAAAAAAAAAACAACTGGTACCAACTTTGTGGAACCCCAACAACGCTTTGTCCCAGGCTTTTCAGAATCAGTATGACATCTATGTGTGACCTTTTTAAAAACATATTTATTTATTTATTTATTTATTATGTATACAATATTCTGTCTGTGTATATGCCTGCAGGCCAGAAGAAGGCACCAGACCCCATTACAGATGGTTGTGAGCCACCATGTAGTTGCTGGGAATTGAACTCAGGACCTTTGGAAGAGGCAATGTTAACCTCTGAGCCATCTCTCCAGCCCCTATGTGTGACCTTTTAAAAGAAGGTGATGTCTAAACAAGGCTATATTCTAGTCTCTCTGGGCATCAGTATGATATCTAGATGTAACCTTTTAAAAGAGCAATTGAGCCCCAGCTGATCAGTGACTACCAAAGAAAGTCTGCACTGGTAATCGCACTGGTTTCACTTGCACGACCTCAGTGGCACGTGGGGCGCTAGCCTTTTATTCTCCCTTGTTTTCCGTAACAGTGTGGTCACTGCTCCAGGAAGGGAGCAGGGCATTTGGCTCCATTCTTTGTATTAAGTGTCGTTGTTTGGGCTACTATGGCAGCATAACAAATTACCTCCACAGTTGGTGGCAGGAAATGGTAATGATAATTGTTGTTCATGGTTGCTGGGGTGTGGAATTATTCTACTACATCAGCTCAATGGGGCAGCCCATGTGTAAAGTCTCGGGCAGGTTGATCAGGTAGGTATGGCTCGCATATACACAAGGACTCCCTAGGCCACTGTCCACATGTCTCCTGACATGCTGCCTTTTTGATGTTTTTTTTTTTTTTTAGTTTTTCAAGACAGGGTTTCTCTGTAGCTTTGGAGCCTGTCCTGGCACTAGCTCTTGTAGACCAGGCTGGCCTTGAACTCACAGAGATCCTCTGCCTGCCTCCCGAGTGCTGGGCTTAAAGGCGCGTGCCACCACTGCCCGGCAAAGGGAAATTTTTTTTTAATTTAATTTATTTATTATGTATATGGCATTCTGCCTGCATGTATCCCTGCAGGACAGAAGAGGGCACCAAATCTAATTACAGATGGTTGTGAGCCACCATGTGGTTGCTGGGAATTGAACTCAGGACCTTTGGAAGAACAAGCAAAGCTCTTAGCCACTGAGCCATCTCTCCAGCTTTTTTGCTTTTTTTTTTTTTTTTTTTGGTTTTTCGAGATAGAGTTTCTCTGTGTAACAGCTCTGGCCATCCTGAAACTCACTTTGTAGACCAGGCTGGCCTTGAACTCACAGAGATGCCTGTCTCTGCTTCCTAAGTGCTGGGATTAAAGGTGTGTGCCACCACCACCCTGCTTGTGGTATATTTCTAAAAAGTCTGGCAGATGGAGTACCCTTTCACTTTAGTCTGTTCTGCTTAGCTTCTGTCCACTGTGTCCAAGGAGGTAACTAGACATGGCTTTCCCCGAGAGGAGTGTAGGAATCTTAGGTGTGTTCTAAAGCCTCTGCTCATGACTTGACAGTTACGAACTGATGTGCATCAGATTATTATTTTTGAAGTGCTCTACATTAAAGTTGTGTGTGTGTGTGTAGGAGTCAATTCTCTACCATTTCAGATCTGGGGAATCAAACTCAGGTCATCAGGCTTGGAGGCAAGCCTTTTTTTCTGCATTTCAGCTTTAAAGATTTATTTTTATATGTGAAAGCATTTTTTGTTTTGTTTTGTTTTTTTGAGACAGTTTCTTTATGTTGCTTTGGAGCCTGTCCTGGAACTAGCTCTTGTAGACCAGGATGACCTCGAACTCACAGAGATCCACCTACCTCTGCCTCCTGAGTGCTGGGATTAAAGGAGTGCGCCACCACTGCCTGGTTTATGTGAAAGCATTTTGTCTACATATTTGTATGAGTACCGCCTGTGTGTTTAGTTCCCTGCAGAGACCAGAAGAGGGCATTGGGTCTCCTGAACTGGAGTTGTAGATAGTTGTGACTTGCCACGCAGGTGGTGGGACTAGAACCCAGGTCCTTTGGAAAATCAACAATTGCTCTTAACTGCTGAGCCACCTCTCTAGTCTCCCTCTTTCTCTCCCCCCTCATGTGTAATTTTTTTGTCTGTTGCTTATACCAGTTTCAGTCATTAGACTTGATACTTTTCCTTTTTCAGCCGCTTGAGTACCTGAGGTGTGTGCCATTGTGCCTAGCTTTCAGCTGCTTGCTTTATTTATTTATTTATTTATTTATTTATTTATTTATTTATTTATTTAGCCTGCAGGCCAGAAGAGGGCACCAGATCTCATTTCAGATGGTTGTGAGCCACCATGTGGTTGCTGGGAATTGAACTCAGGACCTTTGGAAGAGCAGGCAATGCTCTTAACCACTGAGCCATCTCACCAGCCCTTTCAGCTGCTTTTTAAAGAGAAAACTAAATAAAAAGGAAACAGAAACCTGGCATTTTGTGCCAGTGTCTTAGCTGCCTGTTGCTTCTTGACTTTGTGATGACCTTGGTTTAGCAGAACTAACTGGTAGGTTCCTCTGTTCTCTCCAGTTAGAATTACCTTCAGGCTACAGTGCTTTTGTCTGTGTAGTGGGAGCTTGGATAATTCTCTGTTGACCAGGTTTTGTGTTTTAGGCTCCGTTCATTGTACAGCAAGCTCTTTAAGCAGGACTTGGAAGCTTTTCTTCCCATGAAGCTGCTGAGCTTGCAGTCCTTTCTCAGCTCCTATCAGACTACCTGTCCCTGGTGTCCTGGGCAGTGCTGGTCAGTTCTGTCCTTTGAGCCAGGTTTCTCTGATCAGGCTGTGTCTTCCCCTATGTCCACCTTGATATGAGTCTTGGCCTTCATCCTGCTCTCCTCTTACTCAGCTGTTAGTCTTGTCGAGCACCAGTCATCCTTCAGAGAGGCTTCTCTGCCCCTCTAAATAGGCCTTTTGAGCTATGTCTCATTTTGTGCATTCAGGTTTCTGTAAGGGGAGATTCACTTGGCGTTGTGGGTTGAATTGCATCCCTCAAAGCTGTATTCAAGCTGTAACCCCAAGATCTGTGAAGTGACCTTATCTGGAAATTGAGTCTTTGCGGGAAAGACTTTTTTTTTTTTTTTTTTAAGCACCTGGCTAGTCTGTTCCCCCACTTGGGAACTTTGTTTGTTTTGTAGTGCTGGGGATGGAGCCTCAAGCATCTAGGGACAGGTGTTACCACTGAGCCACACCCTAATCCCATGAGAGTCTTTTGAGTTGCCTATCACGTGAATTGTACATACATGCCTCCTTCAGCCCAGTTTCCAGCAGGCTCTTTATACCATGTTCTAAACATCTGTGATTATGACAAGGGTGACAGTTCCATACTTACTTAGCCATTATCCTATTTAGCAGCAATGCAGACCTTCCCAGCATCCACACTTTTCCTCACACAGAATGCTGATAAACTTTGGAAAATAATGCCAGTAATGTGTTGTTATCTAACAGTAATTAATCAAACTTTGGATGTTGTCTCTTTGAGGATCAGTATTGCATTTGGTCCCCTTTTGCTTGCATGGGGACTTGCTCTGCTTTTCCATACCTAGCAGTTATTTTTAAAAAATTTAGAGGGGGCTGGAGAGATGGCTCAGAGGTTGGGAGCAATGGCTGCTCTTCCAGAGGTCCTGAGTTCAATTCCCAGCAACCACATGGTGGCTCACAACCATCTGTAATGAGATCTGGTGCCCTCTTCTGGTGTGCAGGCACACATGCAGGCAAAACTGTATACATAATAAATAGATAAATCTTGAAAAATTAAATAAAAAGTCACAAGGTGTGTGAGACCCCTGTGGTGGCACATGGGCCAGGAATGACCTCGTCATCATGGTCCTTGATGGAAGATCCTGCAAAGCTCAGGTTGGGGGGAGGCTTTCAGTTTAGATGAGCAATGAGACCAGGCTGTCTATGGCTCTGTGTTCCTGCTGGCACTGCCAGGTAGGCTGGCCCTACTCTAGCTGCGACCCTTCCCTGGTATAAGTTGGAGATGGTGGTAACCCTGCTAGGGCTGAGTATATCAAGTGCTGTGCCTTTAAGTGTGTGGATGGGATTTCAGGCCAGACAAACTAAACAGGGATGGTATGTGAGTGGTGTGGTATATCCGTGGCTGAGAACAGCACCTATGTGTTGGTGGCACCTTTTAGTGAAGTGACCTCACAGATATGCATGGGCTGGGCAACGTGCTTTCTGCATCCGCTAGTGGAAACTCATGCCAGGCTCTAGGCTAGCCAGTATGTGCTCAGTGTGGAGTTGGTCACGTTGCCGTGTTCCCCATGCTTGCTACATGCTGACCTTTCCCTGTTCAGTTCCATGTTGGCTTTTGAGCCTCATGTTTCAAAGTCACAGAGGAAGTGTTTGTTGCTTTTGTTGACAGCCTATGTATATATTTTCAAGAATGAAAAGTGGGTGTTTGATTTTTATTTGAGGTCTTTCTAGTATCTGTAGAAATGTTGATATGATTTCTCTTTCATTCTGTCACTTTATTCTGTTGACAGAGTCCTCTGCTTGGGTGCACATTCCTTGTGGCTCATACCCTCTGCTCTAGAGACAAACACTCCCAAGGGTTGCTCTCCTTTGGAGTGCCTTACTGGGTGGCCTGTGTTGCAGGGTGTTTTGTTGATTGTGGATACATACTGCAGAGACCCTGATTCAGCTTCTAGCAGATCTGCTCTGTTTTCCTTCATTCTTCTTTCGAGTACCATGCTTGACCCCTTCTGTTGCTGGACAGTGTCTTGTCAAGGGCACTGCGTGCAAGGCTGATTATCTAGGTGTTTCACCTTCATCTTTTGTTTGTTTGTTTGTTTGGTTTTTTTGACTCTTTTGAGGGGTGGCTACCACATAGCTCTCAAATAAATACATATAGAGGCTTATTCTTTCTTGTGAATACCTAGCCTTAGGTTGGCTTATTTCTAACCAGCTTTTCTTAAATTATTCCCTTTACCTTTTACCTCTGGGCTTTCACCTTTCTCTATTTCTGTATTTCTTTCTTTCTTGCTCTGTTGCTGATTGTGTAACTGGGTGGCTGGCCCCTCGAGTCCTCCTCTCTTCCTCCTTTTCTCATTCCTCAATCCCCTCCTAGATTTCTCCTCCTATTTATTCTCTGCTGCCAGCCCTGCCTATTCTTTCTCCTGCCTTGCTATTGGCTGTCAGCTTTTTACTACACCAGTCAGATGTTTTAGACAGGCAAAGTAATGCAGCTTCACAGTGTTAAACAAATACACCATGAAAAAATGCAGCACATCTTTGCATCATTAAACAGGTGTTCCACAGCACAAACAAATGTAACACATCTTAATAGTCCACAGCAGTGCTGAGAACCCCAGCTTCAAAGGCTGGAGTTGGGGGTGGTGTGGCCAACTATAAGAGCTAGCAGGCCCGGGGCTGGAGAGATGGCTCAGAGGTTAAGAGCATTGTCTGCTCTTCCAAAGGTCCTGAGTTCAATTCCCAGAAACCACATGGTGGCTCACAGCCATCTGTAATGGGGTCTGGTACCCTCTTCTGGCCTGCAGGCATACACACAGACAGAATATTGTATACATAATAAATAAATAAATAAATAAATAAATATTTAAAAAAAAGAGCTAGCAGGCCTCTGGTATGGGCCCCAGTAGCTTGCTACTGGTGTTCTCACTGGGTGTGGCTGCCGTTGTCTCTTCTCATGCATTCATTGCACTTTGGGGACATAGGCTTTCTTGCTGCTTCAGGAGAAGCCTTGGTCTTCCTCTAGATCAATGGTTTTCAACCTTCCTAATGCTGTGACTTTTTAATACAGTTCCTCATGCTGTGGTGAATTATTTTCATTGCTACTTCATAACTGTAATTTTGCTGTTATAAATCATAATGTAAATATCTTTGTTTCCTGATATTCTTAAGCAACCCTGTGAAATGGTTGCTCCACACCCCCTCCAAGTGGTTGTGACCCATAGGTTGAGAACTGCTAGATGTTCTAGATGTTACAAGAAAGTTATTGGAGATTAAAGGATGTTACTAGAGGTTCTAGGAAGGAACATGCTTGCTTGTTTTGGAATTGGGAAGGTATTTTCCAGAGGGATATTAGGAACATTTTGTGTACACAGAATGTCGTATGTAACAGAAATATGGATGGAAGCATTCTACATATGGTCATGTGGCAATTTCTCTTTACAGAGACACAGCCCTGATGAGTCCATGGAAATGGGTCAGCAAAGTTAAGTCAGAGCTATAACCCTGAGTTTTAGCTCAGACCTGATGACTTGAGCCTGCTGATGTCCAGTGTTCTGGAAATTCAGTGCCCATAGATGTGGACCAAGGAAGAGCCCCGGCCATGGTCACTCTTATCACAGAGAAGCTGCAGAACCAGAGTTTGGATGACCTTACCCGAAGGGCCCGTGAGGCTGGCCCGGTGAGTCAGCTTGGGGGTCAGAGTGGGCACAGCCCACTGTGTGGAGACATAGACACGGAGATAGTACGCTTAGGGTGGAGACAGAGCTGAGTGGGGGCGTTGGACAGAAGCCAGTGTCTGTCTAATTATCACCACAAACAAATCAACTTCCAATGCAAAGCTGACCAACACAGATTTCTGTGGCCTGCTTACCAGATCTGCCAGGGTAAGTGATCCTGTGGTCCTGCTGCCTCTTTCCAGGGATGTCTCAGATTTATCAACTCAGATTCGTTCATCTGCTTTAGTTTAGTAGGTGGGTCTCTTTTTATTTTTTTAACCATGAAGTCATTTATTTTATTAATTCATAGTTAATTTATTGAGTTTTTTTTTTTTTTTTTCAGAGACAGGTTTTCACTGTGTACTCATAGCTGGCCTGGAACTAGCTGTGTAGACCAGGCTGGCCTCAACTCAGTCCACCTGCCTCTGCCTCCTGAGTGCTGGGATTATGGGTGTATACTGTCATATCCAGTGGTTACTTATTTTTAATGTTTTATGTTTGTAACTACTTATTACATGACTCCACATGCACTTTAATGTTTTGTCTTTGGTTTTCAGTGCCATGAAACTTGACACTAACACAGATACACTCTAAATACAGCTAGGGATTCCAGAAACACAAAACAAAGTATGCAAACAACTCTTGCGCTCTTTCCTTCAGCTCTCGTATGATGATGATGTCCGTGTTGGGCCATGTTCATGCCCAGACTGTAGGCACGAGTCTTTCTAAACTTGGATGCCTAAAGGACGTTTTTTTTCCTAGTGAACTTTTCATAAAATTTACACTTGGAAAAGTAGATTCACCTAGTCGAGGCATTCTAAACATAATTAACAATTTTCTTTCCTTTTTTTTTTTTTTTTTTTCAAAACAGGGTAACTGTGTAGCCTTGACTTTCCTAGAACTAGCTGTGTAGACCAGGCTGGTCTTGAACTCACAGAGATCCACCTGCCTCTGCCTCTTAAGTGCTGGGATTAAAGGCATGTGCCATCAGCCATTGGCAATTTTCTAATAACAAAACTGAATATCAGTTTTAAAAGTAAAATTTTAAATAATTAAATGTTAATAAAACTCAAAGTCGTTAAGCATTCAGTGCCTCCATTGCTATTATTGTGGTACTAGTCTGGGTTGTTTGTGCTGCCTGCTTGACCCTCCATGTGCTGGGTGGGGACAACTTGTGGT
Organism: Alexandromys fortis; assembly: GCF_014885135.2. Lineage (NCBI taxonomy): Eukaryota > Metazoa > Chordata > Mammalia > Rodentia > Cricetidae > Alexandromys > Alexandromys fortis. The sequence continues at coordinate 4,770,316 of NW_026067920.1, forward strand.
GGCCACAGTTCTGGCTCTTGGGCCACAAGACTGATGCAGTTTTTTGAGCTCAAGGTCAGCAGAACTAGAGGAGAATGCAAGGAACCTCCCCTAGTCTTAGGGCTCTGTTGTTGGGACAGATGCTGATGTTTGCCACTATGGACTCTGTCATCATGGGCTCACAATGTGTGCCTGATCCTGCACCTTTGGTCCTCCTCTAAAGCCAGAGTCCTTCAGTACTCTTCTGATTCAGCAGGACTGAATCCTCCCATCTTTGCTATCTCTATTCATTTTATTTGGTCATATTATGTACCCTCTGCCTGAGGCACACCCAGTTTTTCTTACTTTGCCTCTCGTGCTTGAAGGATAGAGAATAGTCTGGCTGTTGCAGAAAGACCTGGAAAAATGTGTGGTTGTATCTGAATGACTGCTACCTCAAGGGTGGAGAGGCATAGATGGTTTGTGACCATAGGTGGAGGATTGGTGAAGGCAGTGATCTAATGTATTGCTGGGTTGCCAGAGCAACAATGAGTATCTAGGATATGATTTGGGATGTACATTGAAGATGGGAGTTTTTTGTTGGCTGTGAAAGTAGGTTTGGGGGCAACAAGGACAGGACAATTGACAAGTAGTTGGGCCCTGCTGTCACATGTATTTGGACTTAGAGTATTCTCAGACAGCAGGGGACACTGGAACCTGAATTTCACATATGCATTTCAGTTGTGCATTGAGGCTTCTGATGCAGAGCTGGGAAAGTGTTTATTTACCTCCTAAGAGGCAGGGAGATAAGGAACCAGTGTAGCTGGAGAAAGTGGGCAATGACCTGGGCAATAAGTGCTTTCTGGGATGAGGGCTTGGTGGCAATGGAGATACTATGCTGGTTGGTTTTTGTCAACTTGGCACAAGCCTGGTCATCTTAATTGAGAAAATAAGGTTAAGCATTTTCTTGACTAATAGTTGATGGTAAGGGCACAGCTCAGTAAGGATAGTACCACCCCAGGTAGTATAAGAAAGCAGGCTGAACAAGCTGTGCAGAGCAAGCCAGTAAGCAGCATTCCTCCATAACGTCTGCTTTAGTTTCTGCCTTCTGGTTCATACCCTGATTGAATTCTTGCCTTGGCTTCTCTCAGTGGACCGTGACTAGGGATATGTAAGCCAAATAAACCCTTTCCTCCCCAAGTTGCTTTTAGTCATGGCATTTTATCACAACAGTAGAAAACATAACTAAGACATATGCCTTGGTCCTAGGATTTGACTCTTAGGTGCCAAGGGATTGAAGTAGAAGGGCTGTGATCCAGATCAGAGTAGCAGTCCCCTCTAGCTATGGGAAGAGGATAATGGGGTCAATGGAAGCAGAGAAGGCCAGCCAAGACCACCAGCACTAGCTTGGTCCAGGATAGATGCAGTAGAGCTAGAGTAAAAGGCTAGTGTTGAAATAAGGAGCGGCGGGACTGCGTCCCCAACACCCCGGCCGCTTGGCTAGCTCATGCCCGAAATAACAACACACAAACTGTATTCATTTAAGAACTGCTTGGCCCCTGAACTCTAGCCTTTACAGGCTAATTCTCGCACCTGGACTAGCCCATTTCTAATGATGTGTGTAAGCACCCCAAGGTGCGCTTACCGGGAAGAGTCTAGCCTCCGTCCATCATGGTGTCTCTGCTCCAGAGTGCAGAGATGTTGAGTCTCTGCGGGAGCAGAACAGAGTCTGACCTCACTTCCTCTTCCGCCCAGCATCCTATTCTGTTTTCTCCTCCCATCTATGCTTTAACCTATGAGGGCCAGCCAAGCAGTTTCTTTATTGCTCAGCCAATGAAATCAACAGATTGATATGACACTCCCACATCAGGCTAGGAGCTAGCTGTCGGGAAGAGGAGAAAGGAAAGTGTGATGTGACTGAGCTGGAAGCAAGAAGCATGGAAGGTTTATCATGTCACTGGTTTAGATGGTATAACATGGGCGGTTGGTGCCCCTAGCCATGTCCATCTGGGCAGGGCCAGGCTTGAATTGGCCCAGTGGGAGCCTGCTATCTCAGCAAATCTACCTTCTTGAGTATCTCTCAAGGAGGCCCAGAAGCTGCCATGTCTCAAGGTCCTGGATGTGGTATGATACAGAGACTGAGCTCTACAAATGGGTGTGGTCAGTGTTAGATCCACTGTATTGAGTGTCTGCACTCATGTCCTTGGGTTCTTCACCTTCTCATCCCATCTCTCATAGATCCCTGTAGATGCCTTCTGTGAAGAGTCTGGCTATTCTGCACCAGTCCTTGCATGTGTGCTGAAAAAACATCTGGTTAGGTACAGGCCCACAGCTCCTCAATTATCCCAGGAACCATTTCTGTTGGCTGAGAAAGGCCTGTCCTTCCTGGAGTGTATTAGGTTATTCTGGTGGGTGCATTCTTGTGCATCCTGGGGATGCAGGCCCAGGGAAGGTGGGCTATGAAAACAGATCAGGTACTTGCTCTCAGCAAGTGGTTGGACTGGCTGGCTAGTGGAGTGGCTATCAGCCACCTGGAAGGAAACCATTGTGCTGGCCCAAGACTGTGGTCTTTTGCAGCTATTCGAAAGGTGTGGGCAGTCCACTAACTATGCACAGTGGCATGAGAGCTTTCACCATTTGCAGTATCTCTAAAGCAGCCTTCTCTATCCATCTTAGTTTGAGGTTGTCCAATGCCCACAGAGTCCAGGTTGGTCATGTGTTCACCACCTCCATTCAGCAATGCTCGGGGAAACATAATCCACTGCAGAGGAAGACCTGTCTATCTCTAGACAGGTACCTGTTGTTAAACGGTAACTTTTTGAGTCATAAACCCAACTTTTAACTTTTTATTTTTATTTGTTTTTTCCTTTCTTTTTCTTTTTTTTTGAGAATAGAGTTTTACTTAGCCCACCTGACCTTGAATATGTTATATACCCAAACTCCTGATCCTTCTTTTTCTATCTCTATGAAATTCCCAACTGCTGAATTACAGGCATATATCACTACACTTGTCTTGCTTATTGATTGATTGATTGACTAGACAAGGGTCTTGCTAAGTAGCTCAAACTAATCTGAAGTTTGGAGTATTCCTCTTGCCTTGACCTTCCTGACTGCTGGGATTATAAGTATGTGCTAAACACCTGCTTTCTCTTTATGTGAAACAACAGTAGTTCTCCAGGACTTCTGGTACAGTTGCTATGGCATTTCCTGCTAATCTTTGAGACTGTCAATGGCTTATCTGCCTTCCTGGAGGGTTTTTTTTTCTGCTCTCTGGACCCTTCTCAGGACTGGGACCATCAAGCTAGGACCATCAAGATACTATATTTGGACTGTCATGACCAGTAAAGGGTTCTTGGGTCTTGGCTCAGTCTTTTTTTTCCTTCATTTTTGTGTTATGGGTGTTTTGCCTACATGCATGTTTGTGCACCACTTTTGTGCAGCCGCCTGTGGGACCAGAAGAGATCATTGTATTCTTTGGAACAGGAGTTATAGACAGTTGTAAGCTGCCATGTGGGTGTGGGAATTGGAATTGAACCCAGTTCCTAGGTTCTCTGGAAGAGCAGCCAGTGCTTGTAACCAGTGAGTCATCACTCCAGACCCTCAGTCTTTTTTTTTTTTTTAAAGCTTTATTTTTATTTTCCATGAATTAGTGTTTAGCCTGAATATATGTACACCATGTCTACCTGGTGCTGGAGGAGGCCTGAAGAAGGCATTAGATCCCCTGGAAATTGAGTTACAGATGGCTGTGAGCATCTGTGTGCATGCTGGGAATTGAACTGGAGTCCTGAAAGAGTAACCAGTGCTGAGCTGTTTCTTAACTGCTGAACTGTCTTTCTAGCCCCTCAGGATCTTTCTGAAAAGTAACTGGGTGGTGAGGTTTAAAAGACCATTAGTATAGACCATCCAAAAGGAAAAGGCCAAAACTTAAAGAGCAAGTATGAGCTAGTTCCAGGACAGGAACCAAAAGCTACGGAGAAACCCTGTCTCGAAAATCTAAAAACAAACAAACAAACAAAAAAACCAAAAAAAAAAAAAAAAAAACCCAAGTATGAGGAAGCACGTAGTGGGTCTGGATGATGTCTGTTTGTTCAGGTAGATTTTGTTAGGTTAAAAAAAAAAAAACTTCCAATGGGCTCAGTGGGTAAAGGCATTTGTTGCCAAGCCTGGCAACCTGAGTTTGATCCTGGAACCCACATGGTTTTAAAGACATAACTGACTCCCATAAGCTGCTTCTCATTTTAACACGTGCACTATAGCTATACATAACCACCCCATACAGAAAATAAATGTTTAATAAAGTCTTCAACCTTTTTATTAAGAAAAAGGTATTTTCTAGAGGTCAGTACCTGTAATTTTAAACACCAATGGAGGTGTTCGGGAGAAATGACATTACTGTAGTGAACGCTTGAGTTTTCACATAAGTACTGAGACTTCTCTCTTGTCACTTTCAGTATTCTGCTGAGAAACTGAACAAAAGTGGCCATTTGTTCCCTTTGGAGATTGGCGGTAAGTGTCTCAGAAGCACAGGTAGGGTCTTTCTAGGGCTGAAGAGGCTGATGATGGAGCAAAGTGGTGTTGGGTCTTTGGCCAGGAGGGGATTTTGGAGCTACACTGAGTCAGATATTTAGAGCAAGGTTCAAGGAGGCCTTTGTGTGACCTAATGTGGGACAGGAAGATCACAAGCCACCACCCTCCCTGCTCATGATCTAGAAGTCAGAACTGGTCTCTAAGCAGGATGGGCCAGGGTCAAGGCTCAGCAGGGCCTCTCTTTGCTGCTGCTGCTGATGTGGGAGGAAGCTAGAGAGTGCCTTACCCTTTACATAAGACACAAGGCCCACTCTGTGGTTTCCTTTAGCTATCAGGGGAAGGATAATCAGGTGGTACGTGTTCTGGCTGTCATTCTACTGTGATATACACTGGCTGAACAAATACTGAACCTACCTAGGCTTGCCCTCACTTCCTGACACATTGCTCTTTAGGAGTTACAGAGGACAGTGGTCCCTAAGTGTGGGCACACTTCTGATAAATCCAAGCAAAGACCCTGAGGTTAGAATCACCCTGTGTTGGTCTTGACAGTCTGAGCAGCATACATGGTAGAACCATGTCAGAGTCGCCTTGCCGAACACCAGATTACAAAAGTAGAGGTATTGACTAACCTTTGCATGAACAGTTGGAAGTAGGACGTGAGGTCTCAATCCCCATCTCACTGGACCTGTGTCCTCACTCCCGCTTGATTTTGGCTCCTCCAGTCCCTCCTGCATATGGGACCATGTTAACTGCCTCAGGCCCTCCTCAGAGTTCCTGGGGGCCTCTTATGTACTCCTTTCTTCCCTTTTTCCCTCAGTTGGCACTCTTGCCTTCTTGCTATCTCAGGTCATCCCAGGGCCCTGACTGTTTCCTGTTGGTCTCTTGGCCCATACTCCAGTGTCCCTTAGTTTGACAGTGACTGGAAGAAGCAAGGAAAGGCTGAGTGACCCGTGGGATGCCTTCCCATCAAGAGTGTCCAGAGCATCCTTTGGTCAGGTCCCTGGATATTTGGGCTTCACAGCTGGGCTAAAACTATATGAAGACACGCACATACCTGACTTTGCACATCTGTGAGTGAGGGCTGGAGCAGGTGCCTGCCCTTTGCAGCCAACAAGAGGAATAGAAGCTAGGGCCATGGTAGCTCTGAGAAGCTCATGCAGGGTCTGGATGCCAGGTTGTACTGAGTGCTTAAACTGACCCAAGGAGAGTTGGACTAGTCTGGGCAGTGATATGGAGAGCTGTCATGTGGGTATATCCCCTGGGAGATATAGATTTATGTTAGTTCCTGGGGTGCTGAGACTTGTGAGCTACAGTCTGGGGTCAGATGTCTTAAGGGCTCCTAAGTCTTCCTCAGGGGGCTTGATGGAAGGGTCAGAAGAAGTACCCCTTTTTTTGTTGCACTTAACCTGTGATGTCTTAGGTACATGGCATTGCAGGATGACCAGCCACCATGGGGCTATTGCCAGCACCCTGCTTTAGAACTGAAGAAGTGGAGGCTTGAGGATGTTGGGCAGGGTCACAGTCCAATGTCCAGCAGGCAGATGTCCAGGCCAAGTCTTGTTTTGTTTGAGACAGGGTTTCACTGTGTTTCTCAGACACAAAGGAAAACTCTAATTTAAACGCTTGTCAGTTCTGCCTTTGCCTCACCAATCCTGGGATAACAGGAATGAGCCACTATACCTAGCTTCAGCCACAGCCTCTATCTGTAAGATTTGAAACTCTGATTTGGTCATTAAGAAATGTGGCAGTTTCTGTGAAGTAGCGTCGTCTGACTCGTGGCTGGCAAAGGTCCACCTTTAGAGGCCAGCCAAGGACAGGAGTAAAGCATTTTGATGACACAATGTATTAGTGAATGGGGGTAAGATCGGAATCAGATTATTTTCAGGAAACACAGGTGGAGAGACAACTCCTTAAGACCAGGTGAAGCCAGGCATGGTGGCACGCACCTTTAATCCCAGAACTCAGGAAGCAGAGGCAGATGGATCTGTGACTTCAGGGCCAGCCTGGTATTCATAATGAGCTTCAGGACAACCAGGGTTATATAGAGAGACCCTATCTCAAAAAAGGAAAAAAAGACCAGGTGGAGCTTGGTGATTCAGGTGCCAATGGCCATTGAAGATAGGGTAGTACCAACCATGTGAGCAGGGGTATTTTATGTTCAGATGTGTCTGTGAGCCTGGGAAGGGAGGCAGCAGTGTGACTTCCTATTGCTCACCTGTTTCTTCATACACCTTTGTGTTTCCTTAGTGGACAAAAGTCCCTGGAAGGCCTTACATGGAGGATGGCCCATTGGAAGCCAGGTGGCCTCAGGCCCTTTCCCATTAGGCCCACTTGGTGTGTCTCACAACGAAGGTCTCAAATGGCAGCTGGCATCTCCAGGGCCTATGAATGTGGGCAGCTTCTTGGACCTCCGTGAGAGCACAGGGCCACCTGCAGCACCACCAACCAAGCGACACTGCCGGTCCCTGTCGGAACCAGAGGAGCTGGCTCGATGCCGCTCCCCATGGCGCCCTGGCAGCTCCAAGGTGTGGACTCCCATCTCTAAGAGGAGGTGCAACAGTGGTGGGAGCGCCACCCTGCAGTGCTGCAGCGCTCTCGGGAGCCCTGCCCTGCAGGGGCGTTCAGGCCTGCCCAGGAGTTCTGTGTCACCGCCGACGCCCCGGCCAGCTTCAGCCAGCAGTGGCTTTGTGGATGTCAGTGAGGGCAGCGCAAGCTCAGGTCCGCCTTGGCTTTCTGCAGGACCCTGCCCATTTTCCTCCAGGCGCCGACTGTCTCTCTCACAAGAGCACCTTGTAGATGCGAACACTTGCCTGCCTTCAGCTAGCAGCACCCCCACATCCACACCTGAGCTAGGCCGACACCATGGCCTGCTCCGGTGCCGCTCACAGCCTTGTGTGTTGGATGGGAGGAGGGTCCGGCGCAAGCGGAGACGGGAGGAGGATGCCAGGTGGACACGGCCATCCTTGGACTTTCTGAAAATGACACGGGTGAGGCTGCGTTCTGTTCTGGTTGCAGGGAGCTATGTTCTGCCTTGTAGTGTGGTCTTGGAGTAAGGCTGGTTATGGCCAGCAGCCCTCTTAATCTTACTTGAGTACTTTCTTCTGAGATGAGATGCTGTGTAAGGCCATCTTGTCAGGGAACATGGCATAGCTTGGTTGATGGGAGGATGGTTTGTCCCCGCTATCCCCAAAACCTCAGTCATACCCCACAAGCAGAGCACCCACATAGGGAACCTGGATCCTGGGCCCTGAGGAAGCAAGGAGGGACTGAGTGTGGAAGTTCAATGAAGCTATTGCATTTGGTGCAGCCTCATCTCTTGGGAACCCTCACTACATTTTGGGCATGGCAGTTATTTATAAAGTAAGAAGCCTTTCCTGGAAGCTGAGGCAGAGCTTGGTACCACTGAAGGCCTAGACCCTTGGCTTGTGATGACTGCAGGAGCCAGGGCTTGTGACTTGGGCTGTGCCTCATTCAGAGACCAGCAGGTACCTAGATGTGCTGTGCTATCACATTCTGGACATCCCTACACATTCTGGGGAGTTGTTTTGTTGTTGTTGTTCTTTTTGTGTGTGTGTGTTTTTTTTTTGGTGGGTTTTTGTTTTATTTTTGTTTGTTTGTTTTTGTTTGAGACAGAGTTTCTGTGTGTAGCCCTGGCTGTCCTGGAACTTGCTCTGTAGACCAAGGCTGGTTTTGAATTCAGAGATTCACCTGCCTCCCAAGTTCTGGGATGAAAGGCGTGAACCACCACCGCCTGGCAGAGCATTGGGTTTTAATTGGTGTAATAGACCACTGTCTGCTCTCATGTGGATCACAGAGAGGTGCCGGCAATGGGAAGGAGGAGAAGAGAACAGTGAGAATGGGCCCTCACTGTATCTAGGAGGGTATGTCTACTTGGACGCATCTGGGGCTTCTGTAAGGTTTCTTAGCCCCCCTGTGGGAGCTGGAGTGGAGCCCAGCAGCTCTGCTCCCTCTGTGTTGGTCCTTAGCTAGAAGCAGAATTGTAGGCCCTTCTGCTTCCCTCCCACCCCCAGCTGGGGCCGCACTAAGGAGCCTTGGCTGTTCTGTTATGTAGATTAGCCTGGCCTTGAAGTTCCAGAGATTTGCCTGTCTCTGCTTCCTAAAGGCTGGAATTAAATGTGTGGCCTCCTTGGTACTTCTTGCAGAGTTGTGCCTCTCTTCTCTTGGTGACTGGCATTGGCAGTTCCCTGACTCCCTATCACCCATACCTGTCCCAAGGCTTCAAGCCTGATTTGCCTCCTGTAGGCACTGCTGTGAGTGCACGTCAAACTCTGGGTGTTGTGGGTGGTGCCAGGGCTGTCCTGAAAGGAGCTGCTTTAGTGTGTCTGGTGAGGCCATATTGGGACAGTACAGATGGGACAGAGTGCCATTGGGTTGGGAGAAGCCTGTCTGGCAGTCCCAGGCTTGTGGAAAGTAGTGTAGTTCCTGCTGATGTCTTATTTTGTATTCTGCTGGTGTGACTGTTGATCTTCCTGACAGTCAGGTTTTCCAGGTCTTCCTGGTCACTATGAGGGTTGAAAGCCCAGTCTCCCTGGTGTGACTGTAGAGGTCTGATAGAAGGGAAGTGGTGGTGCCTTTAGTGTGATGTCGGCTGTTGGAAAGTTAACAAGTTTTGGATACCCAAGCTTCTCCTGCTAGCCAGTGCTTTGGGTGTGGCATATGGCATCATCACATATGCCAGGGTGACGGCAGCGTAGGATGAGGATGCCGGCAGAGGAGTCCTTGACTTGGTACCTTTTGGGGAAGGGGATAGTGTATAACAAAGACGGGGTGATAACCAAGGGATAGTCCTGCTCTGGAGATGCTATGAACACTCTGGGCTCCATAGGAGGTAAGAAAAGTAAATCTGTCCATGGGCTCATTGTGGAGGTAGGGTGTCTTATGGGCCCCACCTCATCTCTGCTCCATTGTGGCTGTCCCTTCTCCCTACCCCAGCTGTCTGCTTCAGGATTCGGATGCCCTCTGTTCTAGTCAGTCTCCACTTAGTCCCCATAACCCTTGTGACTTACAGTCAGCATCACTGGATAGTTAGCTGTGGAGTCCCCATAACCCCTTGTGACTTACTCACTGGTCAGCATCACTGGATAGTTAGCTGTTGCTGGGTAGCAGGTGAGCCCAGTTCAGCTGGAAGAATCTGAGCTGTGCTGTCTCACTATCCCGTGACTTCAGGTCACAGGACAGGAAGCTCACTAGGAAGGTCCTGGTCATGCTTGCCTGCAGGACCTGCTTCCCAGCTCCCTTCTGTGGTTCCTGACCGTTGACCTTTGTGGGACACATTAATGTTCTTAATCTTTCCAGCGTGTGTGTTGTGAGGAGCTGGCAAGGAGGCACTGCAGTGTTTCGCGGCAGCTAATTTCTGTGAGGTCCGTTGTAGTCCACATGCACCATGATGCATTTGCTTTATGGGACTGGCTTGCAAACCATTTGCAGTGACTGTGTACTGAGCAGGCACTGGCTCAAACACCTGGGATTGTGCAGACAGATGGTGTTGTAGGGGCAGGGGGAGTAGTATAGGAGGCCAGGTGAGAATAACATTGTGGATTTTGTGTATTTGCTTTTACTTTTATTTGTGTGTGTATTTACATGTGGGCATATGTGTTCATGTGTACAATGATCTAGACAGAGTTCAGCCTTGGATGGTATGCTTAGGAATGTCACCCACTTTATTTTGTATTTTTTAAACTATTCTTTTATTTTTGAGATTATAATTACATCATTTCCCTTTCCTTCCCTTCCCTCCAAACCTTTGCTTATACCTCTCCTTGCTTTCCTTCAAATTCATGGCCTTTTTTTCACTAATTTTTATTAATGCATATATATACCTGTAGTTTTTTTGTGTGTGGGGTTGAGGCCTTGTGGTCTTTTCCCTGGTTCTCTTTGGCATGTCTGTTGTTATTGTTTAACTCGTGTTTAGACAGTCATGTTGGTGAGAAAAAAAAGCATACAGATGCTTTCTGACATTAGTAGGAAACCCAGTCTCACATCAAACTCCTTGGTCCTCTGACTCTTATAATCTCTCTGTTCCCTCTTCTACAGTGTTCTCTGAACCTTAAGTGGAGAGTTGTAAATGTGTCCATTGGGGCTGGGCTCCATGATTCTGTATTTTTGATTGTTTGTAGGTCTTCGTCTGTTGCAGAGAAGTTTCTTTGATGAGGGCTGAGGACTACACTTACCTGTGGTATAAGAGCAAATATGCAAATATTTATGATGCAGTAAGGGATTATGCTAGTTTAGGAACCACTGTTTTTTTTTTTTTAATTGAAGCAAGGTTTCTCTCTGGGACATGGGCTTCACCAGTTTGGCTAGGCCAAGTGACCATAGGCCCAGGAACCTTCTTATCTCTGTGACCCCAGTGCTGGAATTAAAAGTATGTCACATACCTGTCAAAAAAAAAAAAAAAAAAAAAAAAAAAAAAAACCCTTAAAGTCCTTGTGAGGACTTTTGAAAGCATTCCTTTAAAAAAGGAATGCTTGAGGGCTGGGGAGACGTCTCAGTCAGTAAAGTGTTCACTATCCAAGCCTGAGGACCTGAGTCTGATCTCCAGCACCTGTGTAGGAAGCCAGTCCCACCCAGGGAAGTCTGCCAACTGGGTGTCCACTTCTGGGATGATCCTTTGAGTTTCCCCACTGTGTCTTTTCCTGTCTCCTTGGTGTTTGTCTGCCAGTCCAGTGAATCTTCTTTTGAAAGGCTAGGGATGTCTTACCCCTCTGAACTCTGCATCTTGTTGAGAGAGGGAGAATTATTTTTTGGCTCTTGTCCTTACAGGGTGTCCCTACAGGGTGTCCCTCATGGTTATTCTGATCTGTCTTCAGGTGAGATGGTTCCTCTAGTATTTGGTGCCACCTTCCATTTGCTCCTGTTTGAGACATGGGTCTGAGCACACCTCAACTTTGAGTTTTCTGGAGTAGTCTGGTGTTGGGACTCCTGTGTTTCTGGCCATTTCTTTAGAGACTGAATCCCTGGGAAGACTTGTCAATCTGCCTGGAGAGTGGAGCCCTCCAGGGTCCTGGAACTCTGCATTTGGGGCACAGGGCTTTATTTAGTCCCCCTATCCCCACTGTTCCTAGAACCCTTATCTACTTTTGAAATTTTCTCTTTCCTGAGCAGAGGCCTCTCTTCTTGAGCAGAGCTGGGGCAGGCACTGCAGGGTGGTCAGAAGGACTGGACTCCCTGTGACATATATGGGACATACTCACACGTGTGCGTGTGTGCTCTGGCCATCTTTTGTCAAATACCAAGGTATGGATGTTCTATGTTCCTCAGGCCTCTGTAATGTGGAACAGGCTGATGTTTTCCCTCCCTGACACCTGAGGGAGGCCCTCCTGGTTATGTCCAAAAGTCAGTTGATGTTTCTTGGCCATACTGGGATCTTGGCCTGGCACAGACACACACACAGCTAGACTCTAGGTGTGGCTTATTCTACCTGACTCAGACTCTGGCTTTGCCTTGGCCTGTAGCGCAGTTTTGCTAGCAGAAAGTGGAGCTTGTGGACACAGGTTAGGTGTCTTTATCTGCCAGGTGGCTTCCTCAGCATGTGGTCAGTGCCGGGGTGGAGAGGCAAACCCTGGGATGTCAGTGTAGTTGTAGGAGGCACTGTTTTCCCAGAACCTGCCTGGCTCACTATGGCTGAGGAGGCTTGCAGTGGTGGTCACTGGACACAGCAGAACATGTCGGTGTCACTGCACTGTAAGGATTTCTGGCATGTGTAGCTCCTGTCAGTTTGTTTACTTACATGCAGATCATCATGAGTGGCAGTAGGTGTTTGGTCCTCCTCTGGGGACATCCTCTGGGGATGTTGATGTTGCCAGTTCAAGTCAGCATAAGTATGACCTGTGGCCCCTATTTTCTGGTTTGGCTTTCTCAAAGATGCTGGTTTTGTGTCAGGTTCTTTGTTGATTGGTAGTTATTTCTTGTTGAAATAGGAGCGGCGAGGCTGCGTCCCCAACACCCCAGCCGCTTGGCTAGCTCATGCCCGAAATAACAACACACAAACTGTATTCATTTAAGAACTGCTTGGCCCATGAACTCTAGCCCTTACAGGCTAATTCTCGCACCTGGACTAGCCCATTTCTAGTAATGTTTGTAAGCACCCCAAGGTGCGCTTACCAGGAAGATTCTAGCCTATGTCCATCTTCATCGCGTGTGCCTCAGAGAGCAGAGCTATCGCGTCTACCCGGGAGAGCTGAGCATGGTGTCTCTTCAGGAGCAGAGCAGAGTCTGACCTCACTTCCTCTTCCGCCCAGAATTCTATTCTGTTTACTCCTCCCATCTATGTTCCAAGCCATGAGGCCAAGCAGCTGGTTTATTATAACTTAACCAATGAAATCAACAGATTGATATATGACACTCCCACAATTTCTCTGTGAATAGAGGAGCTGACTCGGAGGGCAGTGGGGCCCAGCAGTGTTTTCACACGTCCTGAGGGCAGGCTTCTGACTGCAGACCCAAGTATATGTCTTGTCAAGACAGGATCGGGCTGCTGGTGTGTGCCCATGGTCTACTGTCCTGCACTTGGATGTTTTTATTGTCCAGGAGGGGCACAGGAAACAAACTGGCACAGGTCTTCCAGCTGATACAGTGACATGGATAGTCAAATTTATCTTGATTTGAGTAAAATATAAATTATGCCTTTTTATTTTTGTGACCAGAATCTAGCTGCTGATATCTTTAAGGATTTGCTCTTTAGAATATTACTTCTCGGGGGCTGGAGAGATGGCTCAGTGGTTAAGAGCATTGCCTGCTCTTCCAAAGGTCCTGAGTTCAATTCCCAGCAACCACATGGTAGCTCACAACCATCTGTAATGAGGTCTGGTGCCCTCTTCCGGCCTGCAGGCATACACACAGATAGAATACTGTATACATAATAAAAAAAAAAAAAAGAATATTACTTCTCAAATTGGTTTACTGTTTTTGAGACAGGGTCTCTCTGTTTGCCCCACCCCCAGTTAGCCTAGAAATTGAGATCCTCTTACCCTCCAGCTCCCAAGGACTAGGATAATAGCTGTGTACACTGTCAAATGTCACATGCTCAGCAGGGTGTCACTCTTTATAGTTGAACAATAAAAACAAAAGATACTGCAGCTTGTCTTGTGGAGACAAGTAATTCCCATAAAAGCACTGCTCTGTTCTCCACAGGACTTGTGTATCTCTGTCTGTTTGTGATAGGACCGTTTCTAGGGATCTTCTTGTCAAAAAATAGATTTTTGCTCAGAGTGGTAAGCACATGCCTGAAACCCAGCATTCAGAAGGTGGAAGAAGCAGAAGGATCAGAAATTCAAGGCTCAGCTACATAGCAAGTTTTTTTTTAATTTATTTTTATTTATGTACATTGATGTTTTGCCTGAATGTGTGGCTGTGTCAGATCCCCTGGAACTGGAACTACAGAAGCTGCCATGTGGGTGCCGGAGAATTGAACTCTGATTCTCTGGAAGAGCAGCCAGAACCCTAACTGCTGAGCCATCTCTCCAGCCCCTACATAGCAAGTTTAAGCCACCCTGGGTTACTTTGTTTTTCTCTGTGTGTCTCTATTTTTGTGACTCTGTGTCTCTCAGTCTCAATTAGGAGGCACTTAGAAAGGCTTTTTCTGTTGTCTTATAGCACTGTTTACCTTGTGTTCTGACGGCCAGCGTGGCTTGCATGGTCTGTGTCATCTGTGTTGCTGTCCCTGTACTCACACGCCTTTTAGACTCCTCAGCCATGGCACCTGTCAGAGGCCAGTTCAGAGGAGCCTGCTGGAGATTGCGGGGAGAACATAGGGCATGTGAAAGGGACTGGGCACTCCTGGAAGGGGAAACAAGGTCATACCAGGGAAGGGGCAGGGAAACAAGGCCTAGCCATGTCAGAGGCAGTTGGTCTGATGTAGCCCTACTGTATGTGCATCTTGAGGATGTAGGTGACTTCTAAGAGACGTGTGAACAGTCTAAGAAGCCCTCTGAGTAGGCAAGGACTATTGGAACTGGGAGAGAACTCTGGTTTGGGGCAGAGACTGACAGTTGAATTTCCAGAGGACATGCAGACAACACAGCCTCTCAGCTGGCCCTTATGGCTCTGAGCCCTGGGTTTGTCTTGGATAGCTATATACTGGAGGCATCCTAAGATGCTGGCAGGCCTCAGAGTGCATGCCTGGAAAAGGGTAATCAGAGGCCTCTTCTGTATATATGTGTGCTTTTTTCTTAGATGATTTAGGATGATAAAGCTTTCCACATGTTGTATTTGAGGAAGGTTAGCCTTTAGAAGATGAGAGAGGAAGGTGAGAAGCAGGGTTGAGGCTGTTAGGATTTGAGGAATGAATCATGGGTGTTTGGGGGTCTAATGAGTTCCAACTGGCTGACCTTGCCTGAGGTCTCTTGGGAACAACTGGGTGTTGTTGGAGATGGGCTGCATTGGGATCTTCCTGGATAGTCTGTCTCCTGAGAACTAGATGGGCTCTGATGCAGTCCTCTCTGGGTGGGTCCAGTACCAAATGGTCTTCCCAGTACCAACCTAGTAGGTACTATGGGAACTCTGTGGCCCTGCTTTCTGATAAGGCCAGGGATGGGGATGAGCAGAGTCCAGGAAACAGCCCAAGTAACTGGTAACTGGTGCTTGGTGGCTGTTTGGAGTGGGCTGGACACTGAGGACACAGTGCTGTGGCAGGCAGAATGTTGTCTTGCACACGTATCAGAAATGCCTTCAGCCCCTGTCTTTTCTATTGCAGACTTTAAAAAACTCAAAGAGCCTTTGCTCCCTGGACTATGAAGATGATGAGGACGATACCCAGGCGAAGACTGTTGTGTCCTCCCCGTGTAACTCTCAGGGCCTTGTGGGCATCATCACACCTGGCTCCAGCCCAAGGATCCCTAGACCTGGCCCAACCAGCCCCAGTGCCTGGGCTTCAGAGGAGCCAGAGGCCAGCACAGGAGAGGGTGGGAGCAGTGGGGAGCCCAGTGACTGGGACAGTGCAGGAGAGGAGGGTGTCTTCCCACTGGACCACAACGACCTGGACCTGGAGCAGATCGAGAACAACTGAATTTTGACTGAGCGTAGTTACTGTCTTGTCACCTTGGTGCCTGACCAGTGGAAATAACTTGTGTGTTATTTTGAAAATTGAGGCGTAATTTTGATTCAGTTTTTCCTAAAGAAGTATTTTGCATTTTTATGGCTTCTATAGTTTGGGAGAGCTTCTCTATTTTGAAATGGGTTTTCAGAGGGCATTGTATTAAACATGGTTCTGCCTAGATTCTGACTAGTTCTGCTTTTTTTTTTTTTTTTTTTTTTTTTTGTCAGAAACCTACTGTGAAAAGAGAGTATGATTTGCTTGACAACTTTGAGGCTGATGGTTGCAGGTTCCCTGTGGAGGGATCACAGCCTTGGGTGCTCGGGGTGGTCTGCACCCTTGGCCCTTGGTGTCTGTGGTTGACTAACTATGGCTTGGTGACCACCTGGCCTTCTAGCAGCTGGCTGGGCTGATGTATGAGATCCCACTGCTGAGTCCTGAGTCTGCTTTTCTGTAGCCCCATGATGTTGAGCTTCTGGGATGTGAAGTGGCCATACCAGTCCCCAAAAGTGATGCTGCTGGCAGCACAGCTAGCTCCTCTTCAGGGATTTCCTCCCTAAGATGTCCACTGAGGACCACTATTACTAGGAAGGGCTTGAGGACAGCACAGGAAATGATCATCTCTGGAGAAAATGGTTGTTTTTGTTTTTTTTTTTTTTTTCAAGAAAATTTATGAAAGGTGATTGACATTAGTCCTGCTTCCCTGTCAGATGATCTGGGCATACATCAAGTTTTAGTGGGGTTTGACTTTCAGGGTCTCTTATCTTTCCTGTCACTGGAAACCAGTGGTGTGTTCCCAGTCCTCCCCCCATCAGCAGACAGTGGCACCCGTGTCAGTGAGTGTGTGTTCAGTGGTGCTTGTCTGACACAGTCGCTTGCACAGCTGTGACATGGCCTTAAAGGTTTCCTTTCCATTGATGGCCCAGAGCTTTTGTTGCTGTTGGAACTTGGGCTGCATCTGCAGAGCCCTGTGAGGCAGGCAGTGGCCCAGCTAGTTCACATGGCCACACCAAAGCTTTAGTGTTTAGTTCCAGGACAGTCTGGTCTGGTTAGTGGCCCTTATCACAGTGTGTGTTACTCAGACGACTCACTCAGGCCAAGGATTGCCAAATGTGATTTCATAATTCTGCAACCAGCTGTGCAATGTGGCATTTCCAGGGCTGATGAGGGTCAGCACTGCCAGGTACTCAGACCCTGCAAGGCTTGTGGCTTAGCACTGGGAACTGCCCTTCTCTGGTTTCTGATCTCAACTCTGTAACCAGTGTCCTTGCTCCCTTGCTGTGGACCACTAGAATCCTGTGTGAGCTCACCCAGTCCTTGGCCTGTCACCCTGAGTACATTTTTCTAAGGCTGCTCAGTATTCCCTGTGTCAACACGGGCCTCTTAGCCACCTGGCCTACTGAAAGGGGGTTAATCTCATAGAGGACTATAGGGACAATTGGTTTCTTTTATATACCGTCTGCATGCCTGAGTGGCTACCTGCTTAGTCAAGCCCAGCTGAGGCTACCTATCACCTGCCTGCTTGTGATAATTCCATGTGCCTTTAGTTCTTAGACAGAGAACTCAGGCCTCACAGAGGCTACTAGACCTGCTTACCATGTCTTCTGTTCCCAAAGCCCTCCGCTGCCCCTGCCTGCCTCCCCTCAGTTGCCTGTTTCCTGCTCTGGGCCTCTGAGCCCCACCCTAAGTCCTCAGCCTGGGTGGGGCCCTCCTCTGGACCTTCATTGGTGCCTTGTTTCCTGCCCCTTGACTGCAGCTAGGCTGCTGCTAGCTACAAGCCTGCCAGACTTCCTCCTGCATCCTCACCTGTGCCAGCAGCATCGAGATGGGAGTACAGCCCTGCCTCTGCCCTCCACATCTCTCAGTGAGGCTGATTTCCCATCATCCTCAGAGCTGTCATTTGGCAAGTGTCCTGCTTTAGGTACACAGTTCAGCGACATCAAGATAATTGTGTGACTTCCATCTCCAGAACTTTGCATGTGCTCTTTATTTTTTAAGCTTACCATTTACTTATGTAATGTGTATGTGTGTTTTGCCTGAATGTGTAACTATGCCTGGTGTCCTTGAAGGTCAGAAGATGATCTCTAGGACTGGAGTTACAGAGGGTTGTGAGCCACCATGTTGGTGCTAGGAACTGAACTCAGGTCCTACTACAAGAGCAGCTAGTGCTTTTAACCTCTGAGACGTCTGTCCAGCCCTAAAACTTTCAGTATCTTGAAGCTGAAGCCCTTTCCCCTGTTTATCACCCTCTCTACCTTTCTAGTCCACCTTTGTCCCCGAACAATGGAATCGTGTGGGTCTTGTCTGATTTATATGTCTCAGAGGCACTTACATGTTAGAATCTGTTAGACTCACTGTTTTTCAAGGACAAACTGAGGCTTGCTTATTCTTGAATCCATTGAGATAGATGTTGACTCTTATTGCTGTGAGGGGCAGAGACATACCCTGGCAGCCCTGTCCAACCTGCTGTGGACCCTGATGCCCTGCTCAGGCGAGCAAGCTCCCCTTGCTCGACTGGCTCCTGCTTCTTGAATGCCATCTTCATAGGAGACATCCTCCCCTTGGCCCAGACACCTCTGCCTGTCCTGTGGGGCTCAGGTGGAGCAGGTCCTGCTGGTGTAGATACGGCAGTGGATCCTGAAAATAATGTAGCCTTGTGGCCTGACACCTCACTCAGGTCTGGCCGGCACAGACACCTCTTCAGGCTCACCAGAAAACCTGGTTTCAGGCATCCGTCTTGTGACTGGTCCCTGCTCTTGTCTTGTGGGGAAGCATCTGAGGAGGCGTGTTCTGCTTAGGGAGAACAGATGGTGCAAAGGTTCTGGGGACAAGCTTGGGGTGCTGGATGCAGCAAGGGGACCTGGGCTTCAGAGAAGAGAACAGGGTCTGGGGGCACAATAGTATGGTAAACACGAGTTCAGATACATAAGTGCAAACAGACTAAAATCTGAATAGGAAGAAACCACAAATGTAGCTATCCTCAGAATCTGACTTCCATGGCAAAACAGGGCAGATTAAAGGAAAAAGTCACCAGTTCCCTGTCCCAATGGGGATTCTGGTAAGCGGTAAGACAGACAGCTCACGTGTGTCCCAGATGGTGCTCCTAACAATGGGAGTCACAGCCTTTCAGGCATGGGGAATCTTAGTCAAAGTGTGACCATGCATAGGTCAGGAGGATGTATCAATACATGTCAAAAAATTGATACTTATCCGTAGCTATCTGATCATACCTCTATAACAACAAAGAAAACTTTATTTTAAAAAAAATTTATAAGAAGGGCTGGAGAGATGGCTCAGAGGTTAAGAGCACTGGCTGCTCTTCCAGAGGTCCTGAGTTCAATTCCTAGCAACCACGTGGTAGCTCACAGTCATCTGTAGTGAGATCTGGTGCCCTCTTCTGGTATGAGGTAGAATACTGTACACATAATAAATGAATAAACAAATCTATAATAAAAAAATTGATAAGAAGACTGGAGAGATGGTTTAGCCATGAAGACCACTTACTGCTCTTCCAGAGGACCTGAGTTCAGCCCCAGCACCGTATCAGGTGGCTACCAGCTGCCTGTAATCCTGCCTCCTGGGCATCCAACACCCTCTTCTGGCCTCCACAGGCACCCACACAAGTGTCAAAAGTGTTTTCATGCACACATATAAATCCTAAAAAAGAAAGTCACTTATGTAACTCATAGGTCAAAGAAGAAAATGAGGAATTAGAGAAGACACTTAGAACTAGCTGGGTTCCATGACAAAGCACTTGCCTAGACTCCTCCAGTGAGGCCTGGGCATAGCTGGACAGTAGAGTACTTGCCTGGAATCCATGAAGGGCTGGGGCATTGACAGTAAATGTCTGTAACTCCAGTTCCAAAGGACCCAGTGCCTCTTCTAGCCTCTGTGGGCACACAGGTGGTGCATAGACATGCACAATACCCATACAACAAAGCTGAAATAAACCTTTAAGGGGAGAGAAGAAATAAAATGAAAGCAGAAATACAAGAGACTGACCACCATGCAGCAGGAAAACTGACCAGCAGATTATGCCTATGGCTGAACAAGACTGTCTTATTCATTATCACGCCTTTAATTCTAACACTCAGGAGAGAGAGGCAGGCAGACCTCTGAATTCAAGGCCAGCCTGGTCTACAAAGCAAATTCCAGAATCCAGGACAGTCAGAGCTGTTACACAGAGAAACTGTCTCAAAAACCCAAACTAAAACCAAACCAAGCAAAACAAAACACACATACAAAAAAAAAAAAAAAACTACAAAAATAAAATACTACAAAAATAAAAGCCCCTCAAACATAAATAACAAACAACAAAAAACATCCAGAGCCATGCTTATCTTTTGATTTATTTACTTTATGTGTGTGAATGTTTTACTTGCATGCTGTAGCTATGATAAAATACCACCACCACCAAAACAAAAGGGTTTATTTTGGTCCACAGTTTCAGGTGATGGTCCATTATAGCAGGAAAATCAAGGAATCGGAAACAACAGTCACCTTACATCCATGTCAGGAGCAGAGAGATGTTAATATGTGTGTATCTACTGCTCAGCCCACTTTACTCTTAACACAACTCAGGACCCAAAGCCAGGGTGTGATGCCACCTACAGTGACTGGGCCTTCCTAAATCAACTAAGAAAATCAAGACAGTCCCTCACAGGCCAACCTGATCTAAATCCTCCATGAGACTATCTTCCCAGGTGATTCTAGCTTGTGTCAAATTGACATCAAAACTTAACCATCAGACTGAACAAGGTTTCAAAAATGATCAACACTTCTAGGAATGGAAGGAGGGGCAGTGGCAAAAAGGTAGGTCACAAGAAAAGGAGAGGACATCAGAGACCGCTCAGAGGAGATGGACTTTGTGCTGTGGGATAATGCTTTTGTACACTGTAAAGATTTGTCACTTGTATTGGTTTAATAAAGAGCTGGTTGACCATTAGCCAATCATAAAGTATGGACGGGACAACCAGACTAAGAGAATTCTGGGAAGAGAAAAGGCAGGGATGCAGTCACCAGCCAAATGCAGAGGAAGCAAGATGAGAATTCTACACTGAGAAAAGGGACCAAGTCACGTGGCTAAACATAGACAAGAATTATGGGTTAATTTAAGTTGTAAGAGTTAGTTAATAAACCTGAGCTAATAAGCCAAACAGTTTATAATTAATATAAGCCTTGTGTGTTTCTTTGGGACTGAGTGGCTGTGATACCAGGCAGGACAGAAACTTCTATCTACACTTTGAGAAGATACTGTCAGAAATTGACTCCAGAGGAAAAAGAACCCACAGATAGTCCTGTGGCCATAGGCTTGTATGAATGGTAGTTAGAAATCTTATTATAAAGAATGCCTGACCTGAGCTGGGTATGGTAGTGTATACCTGTTAATATCAGCATTCATCCCGAGGCAGGAGAATCATGAGTTTCAGGCTAGCCTGAGCTACAGAGTAAGACCTTGTTTGTTTATTTTAGAAAAAAAAGGATACAGTGGGCTGGAGAGACAGCTCCACAGTTAAGAGTGCTTGCTCTTGCAGAGAACACAGGTTTGATTCCTAGCACCCCATGGTGGTTCACAACCATCTGTAACCTTAGTTCCAGGGGCTGACAGGCATGCACTTGGTGATATGCATGCATTCAAGTAAAGCATTCACATACATAAATAAATAAAAGATAAGCGTAACTCTAGATTTTTTTTTATTTGTTATGTTTCTTTTTTTGAGAAGGTTTTTTTGTTTTTGTTTTTTGGACTTTTGAGACAGTTTCTCTGTGTAACAGCTCTGTCTATCCTGGGTCCTAGAACTTGCTTTGTAGACGAGGCTGACCTCGAACTCAGAGATCTGCCTGCCTCTACCTCCTGAGTGCTGGCATTAAAGGCATGCACTACTACCACCTGCATGATTAAAAAAAAACCTTAAAAATTGCATTTATGGGGTATAGAAATGGTTTAGCAGCTAAAAGCACTTGCTGCACTTTTAGCGGACCTGGATTTGATTCCCAGCACCTATGTGGCAGCTCACAACCATCTGTAACTCCAGTGCGAGGGGATCCAACATTCTCTTCTGGCCTCTGCAGGTCCCAGACATACACATTTTTTTAAAATATTGCATTTATGTGTTGTGTATGCTCACATGTGAGCATGCCACACATGTGCATGAGTGTCTAAGAACATGTGTCCTATTGGGCATGTGGAAGTCAGATCGTCCAGCATCAGTTCTCTCCTTGCACCTTACAGTTTTTGAGAATTGGACTTAGTTTGTCAGGCTAGTGGGTGGCGCCTTTCCTGCTCAGTCATCTCACCCACCTGACGGTGAGTTTATGGCCTCGTCTACAAAGCAAGGAAATCCTGATCATTTACAAGGGTGACCTTGAATTCTTAATCTCTTTCTCCTGAGTGCAAGGATTACAGGAATTCACCATCAAGCTCAACTAATCTTCACAGTGTCTGAGAACAGAGAAAAAGAAGACTCCTCCCAAAGCATAGCACACGGCACATATGATATCCATGTGAAACCAGACAGAATCTGTGAGCTGACTCAGAGGCTGGTCCTCTCTCTTTGTTGTGCTCCCTGGTATCTGGACAGTATGTGGGGATTATGGCCTCATACTCAAATCCATGGGGGACGTGAATAGAGCTCAGAGGGTATCTAGAACCGCCTCAGTTGGTTCTCTCCTCCTGCACACTTTGCTCTCTTCCCAACACCTGAACAAGGGGTTCTGGTTGCACAAAAAACTCAGGCCCCTCCCATCATCCCCCAAATCAAGGCCACAGGCAGATGGTGTCCACCATGGCCTCAGGTCCTCAACCTCCAGCTCAGCCATCTACATAGCCAGGAAGAAGCCCCATCCCTCACAGGAGTCACCAACCAGTGCCCCAAGAAGGGGCTCAGTCAGTTTCATCTGCCATTCACCTCCCACTGCCAGAGAGCCCCTCCCTGAGGTGTCCTAGGTCCCACAGAGGTCGTTCTGAGGGGTGGGCTCCTACCCCATCACCAGCTGGAGGCTCACGACACACCTCCTATTGCTCTGCCGTTATGGACTTGGACTTTTTTTTTTAAGCATCTTTAAGTTAATTTTGGTAATATATATTGTCCTAAAATTGTCAATTTTGTCAAGAATATCAGCTGTATTAACTTGTCACATTTAATCTCCTTTGCTGCTCTGACTCCCTCTCTGCATCCTTGTGGGCCTCTGTGTGTGTGTCTCTCTTTGCTGATTAGACTGGCCCAAGGTTTGTTTATTTTATTTATTTATTTAGAGGAACCAGCTCTTGGATTTACTGACAGGCACTCCCATTTTTCTTGTTTCCAATTCATTAATCTGCCTTTATCTTTACCCCCTCCTGCCTCCTGTGGATTTACTTTATTGTTCTGTTTTTCCCTCCTTGTGTCGAATGTTTAGTTCATTTATTTTCAGTCGCTCTTGCTCAGTAATAAAAACATTTAAGGTTGTGAATTCTCCGCCAACTCCCTGAAGCTGCTCCATGAATGTGCAGTTGCTCTCTCACTATAATTGTAAAATCGCCTGTCACCGTATTTTATTAACTCTCTGGCTTAGGAATAATTTAGGAGAGCATCTCCGGATTTCCAGACCATCTGGCTTAGTTTAAGATCCTCTTCTGAACTGTTAAGTTTCTTGTGTTAGTTTAAATAATGACGTCTATAGAGAACTGTGTGTACGCATGAAAGTGGGCACTCACACACTATTATATGTACATACATAGAAGTATCATGTCCATCCTTGTGCCTCTGTGCTTGTGCATGTGTATACACTGCACAGCCCTACACACATAGCCACAAATATGTGCCTGATGGCTATGTGCCTACCTCTGTGAGGGGTCTATAAACTTATATGTACCTATTTGTGTGTGTGAACTCAGATATATGTGTCTATGTACCTATGTGTTTGTATGTGGATCTGTGTGTGTTTCTGTGTATGTACTATGTGCATCTATGTAACTGTGTAGATTTATATATACTCAGGTGCAGTCTGCATCCATATCCAGGCACATGTGTATGCGTATGTGTAGAATGATCTGTGGTTTGGGGTAAACATTTTATCTGTGCAGTACTAGGATCTGTGAATATACAGACATCTGTGAGAGGACTCACTCCAGTTTAGTTCTCTTGGTTCAGGGTCTCTGGTGAAATCCATGCATCATTCAGGATGGTCTAAAGACTGGCCTTCCCAGGTTGAGCTGGAGTCTGCATCCATGCTTATAACACATGTCCTAGGCTCACTGGCACTATGGTGATCAGGGCTGAGGGTGGGACCAGAAACCCTCTAACTCTGAATGGAAGACAGACACCTTTGATGTTACTGGGCTCACCCCAAGGACTGTGGGGTCTCCTGCACAGAATGTAGTGGAGGTGGGCTTGCCCTGGGGCTCAATGCTCTTTTTCCAGCCTTGTAGGGGCTTCATGCGGTTAAATCACAGAGCCCCAGGAAGGCACCTTGGGAGATTTTCAAATAGAGCATTTTGGTGTCTCCTGAATTTGTTAATTAAAATTGTAGATGGAGCTGGGATTTTACTCCTGTTTTATTTATCCCCTAAAGCCATGTGGCAGCTTGGTCTGTCATCACAAAATGCAACAAACCAGGCTGGACTTTGGTAACCTCTTCATTGAAAGTAGTGGTAAAATTTGCTACTTTAACCATTTTTAAGTGTACAGTTCGGTGGTAATGAGTACACACAACTTGTGCAACCACGACCATCATTTAATCTGTGTTCTACCATGTGACTTTCACCTCTTTCCCATTTTGTGTGTTCCACTCATCCCACATCTCCGTGGTGTCTTCTGCATGGCTAGATTCATCTACTTCCTTTCTCTCTGTCCAGAAGTCCCGCCTGTACCTCCTGCCTAGCTATTGGCTGTTCATCTCTTTACTAAACCAGTCACAACAATATATCTTCACAGTGTACAAATATCCCACAACATTCCCCCCTCATTTTTAAATGAAAAGGAAATGTTCTAACTCTAACATAGTAAAGCCATATATAGTAAGGACAATTATTAGGTAAGAATTCTGTTTACAATGTCCAGTCCATTAGTATTGGAAAATTCAACTAAACACTCCATTATATATCCTATCTTGGTGAGTCCAAAGTTTTGTACCTAATTTACTTTCTATCCTAACCTGTATTACCACCCCAAAACTGTTTTTAGACCTCAAGTCATTTTCTTAGATAAACAATTTAAGCTTTTATGTCTCCCAACCCTATATACTTTACACCTCTTTTGTGAGTTTCTTTTCTGAATGTGGTAACAGGGAAAACTGTATCTAATATTCAAACCCATAAAAGATATGAGAAGGATAGCTATTACCTGAGTAAACAGGAAGTATAGAATGAGCAACTTCTAAAACTATAGAAATGACAAAGACATCTGACTGCCTGGGCAGTCACCCACATTTCCTCTGCAACATTGGAGCATCCATCTTCAGCCTACAGGCGTAGACTATCTGGCAGACATTTTTGTGAAGTAGGAATTTTGAAGGACTGTCCTGCTTTGCCTTGGCGAAGTTTGGCAGTCACTTTCTTTTGTGTCCTGCATGTCCAGTTTAGACAACATACTATCAGTAGTCTAGGAAAGGGCGGTTTCTTGCAGAAATGGCTAGCTTTGCCACATTGAAAACAACTCCATATAGAAGTTCTTTGATGTCTATCATAATCTTTTGAAGTAAATTGGTACTTCCAGGAGCAGACTTGTCTCACTGTCATGAAAAGACTTACATTATTAAAACATTTTAAATGCCATATTCTGTGGGTCTTTGAAGTGTTTGAAGACCACCTATCCATTTAAAATATATCTCTGTTTAAAAAAAATCTCTGTTTGACCTCCAAAACATACCTAACATGATAAGTTTGATTATTATAGGATTATATTTAGGATAATAAAGAAATACAGGTTAGTATCTAGTGGACCTAGATTCATCTCCTATTTCCTCTTTCTCTGCCCAGAAGTCCTTCCTATACCTCCTGCCCTGCTATTGGCTGTTCAGTTCTTTATTAAACTGATCACAGCAATATATCTTCACACAGAGTACAAATATCCCACAACACTGACTCTGTATTCTTCATGTATTGTCATTCTTATGACTGGCCCACTTTATTCCACACAATTTCTCAATGTTTATTCATATTGTGGATGTGTCTGTGTTCTTTTTCAAATGGAGTAATATTCCCTCAAATGCAGCTTTCTATCCACTGTTGACAAGCACTTGGGTCTTGGGTCAGCCTTCTTTTTTTTAATTTTTTTAAAAATATTTATTTATTTATTATGGATACAATATTCTGTTTGCATATATGCCTGTAGGCTAGAAGAGGACACCAGACCTCATTACAAATGGTTGTGAGCCACCATGTGGTTGCTGGAATCAAACTCGGGTCCTTTGGAAGAACACTCAATGCTCTTAACCACTGAGCCATCTCTCCAGCCTGTCAGCCTTCTTTTGGGTTCTTGTGAACCTACAGTAGTGGTGTTCATGTGTCTTCTTGAGACCTTTTCCCATTCTGTTCAGTCTATACCTAGGGATAAAGTCACTGGGTCCTGTGTGGTGGTTACATAATTGGCATCCTGGCTGTGCTGTATGGCTCTGTCCTCTGAGCAGAACCACCATCCTAAGACCAGCTGTGTCTGCTGTGCAGGATCATCATAGCTGGGCTTATTACCTGTTGACATTTCCTCAAACGGAAGGAGCATGAAGGGTCATTGTACTCTCATCTGACTATTTAGCCATTCCTTCTAGCCAGTTGTATGCAATTCTGCCCAAATTGCACCTAGCTGTTTTGTTGGAGCGATAGTGTATACAGGCTGGGGAAGACTGGGAGGGGCTCCATCTACATAGCCATGGGAATGTCATCATCCATGCTAGGTGAGAAACATTTAGTGTGGCTGCTTTTTTTAAATTAATTAATTATGTATTCAATATCCTGTCTACATGTATGCCTGCAATCCAGAAGAGGGCACCAGACCTCATTATAGATGGTTGTGAGCTACCATGTGGTTGCTGGGAATTGAACTCAGGATCTTTGGAAGAGCAATGCTCTTAACTGCTAAGCCATCTCTCTAGCCCTAGTGTGGCTGCTTTAAGGTCAACCATGCTCCTGTGTAGCCAGCCCCATTTAAGCTCTGTAAGTAGCCTAATAAATTCATTGCTTCCCCAGGGGGACCATCAATTTGGAACTAAACCTTGGTTTGTCATTGAAACCACATAAGGGTCTGGGAGGAAGTGTTGTGTAGTGGCATTCATTTGTATTTTAATAAATAAAGCTTGCCTGAAGATCAGAGAGTAAAACAGCTCTGCTGGTCAGTCTACAGAGCAGGCAGTGGTAACACACACCTTTAATCCCAGTAGCCATACTAGCTGCCACAAAACCTGATGGTGCATCCTTTAATCCCAGTAGTACACACCATTAATCCCAGCCTTAGACAGGAATATAAGACAGGAGGAGACAGCTCACAGTCTCAGTCTCATCCTGAGATTCCCGGGGGCAGGATTGCTATTTCCGACTGAGATAGAGGTAAGAGCCAATGGCTGATTGCTTTGCTTTTTGGTTCTTCAGGTTGAACCCCAATTTCTGTCTCTGAGTTTTTATTAATCGTGCTTCAGTGTTGCTTAGCCACCCCACCCCAGGAGAAAACTGTTACCACAACTGGATTTGGAATAACAACAGAAACACATCTGCTGTGTCCATGAAGGAGTTTCCAGAAAGGTTTACCTGAGGCAAGAAGACTTAGCCTTAATGTGGGTGCCATCGTCATTAGATTGGGATCCTGGACTGAATAAAAAGAGAAAAGCAAGCCGGCTGCCAGTATTCATGGCTCTGCTTCCTGACTGTTGACACAGTGTGACCTGCGACGTGGCCAGCCACATGCACCCGATGATATACTTGCTCCTCCAGAGACCAAATAAGCCCTTCCTTAAATCACTTCTAACAAGTCTTTTGTTCCAGCCTGGAAAAAAGTAACTAACACTATATTGCCAATAGCAGTTTTTAGTTTTTGAGGTACCAACTGTCTTCATGGTGACCATACCACAGTGTGCCACCATCGTGCGCGAGGGCTCCTGCTGGTCCGTGTTCTCGCTGCGCTAATGTGCTCTGATTTTGTTCTGTTCCCTTTGGCATCCTAATGCTCACTCACGCCATGGGAAGATTTGCTGCTATCTTACTTTTATTACAACAGCAAGCTGTTTTCAACTTTGTGGCAATTTCTGTGGACATTCTGCATGTACTCAGTGCCCTAGTTTGCTTTCTGTGGCTGTGATAAACGTCATGACCAACGGGAACTTGGGGGAGTTAAGTGTTTATCTGGCTTACAGTTCGTCACTGATGGAAGCCAAGGCAGGAACTCAAGCAGGGACCACAGATAAACGTTGCTTACCATGCTCCCAGGCTCACGCTCATACTTCCCTTGACCAGTAGGGTTCTCTCCATAAACCAGCAACCAAGCAAATGTTCCACAGAAGCGTCCACAGTCCAGTCAGGCAGAGGCAACTCCTCACTTGGGATTCCCTCTTTCCAGATATGTCTAGGTTTGAGTCAAGTTGAGGAAATGACCAGCGCACTCGGAAAGCCTTTATTTTGAAGAGACATCCTGCTTTCTATGTACACCTGTAATAGCTAATGTTGTACAAATCTACACCCCTGCTTTCTTGTAATTTTTTTGAGACAAAGTCTCTCTATAATACAGCCTTGGCGGTCCTGTAGTTCACTATACAGACCAAGCTGGCCTCAAACTCACAGAGACCCGCCTGCCTCTGCCTCCGGAGTGTTGGGTCTACAGGCGAGAGCCACCACACCTGGATCTTCATGGTTCATATTTTTTTCTGTCAGGATCTGTCTATATAGCTCAAGCTAACCACTAGCTCTTCTTTTTACTGGGCTGACAGGCACGTGCTGTCATGTACTTCCTGATACATTAGTCATTGGTTGCTGAGTTCGATTCTTCACTGGCTGTTTTCTCTGTTTTCCCCCCACAGTTTTGTTGGCACATAAAAGTTTAGAATTATACAATTCTATGGGTTGGAACTTTAAGTTGACCCTTTTTTGTCTTTTTAATAATTTTTACCTAAATTCTCTTTTGCCCAAGGTTATCATTTTCCTGCTTCTGATTCTTCCTGGCAAACTTGAGCGCCCTCTGCCCCTGTTTCTCTTCAGCTTCAGTCACTTTCTCAGAATTCACTGTGTTTGGGTCTGGCAGCTCTGCTCTCACGGCTCTGACAATGACTTTATTTGCCTCATTTTGGAAGGGTGTTTGCTACGTAGAGCTTGTTTCTTCATTAGTTTTAAAAATTACACTTGTGGGCTGGAGAGACGGCTCAGCAGTTGAGAGCACTGGCTGCTCTTCCAGAGGTCCTGAGTTCAATTCCCAACAACCATATGGTGGCTCACAATTGTAATGAGATCTGGCTCCTTTTTCTGGCCTACAGGCACACATACAGACAGAACACAGCATACATACATAATAAATAAATAAATAAATCCTTTTTTTTTTTTTTAAAAAATTACACTGTTTATTGTGGGCTTGTTGGGGGCATGCATGCCACAGCACACACAGGACTTAGGAGCACAGCTTGTGGGGAGTCCATCCTGTCCTTCTGCCCTGTGAGTCCCGAGGATGGGCTCTAGCTGTCGCCAGCCCCTTTCTGTGACTGGAAGAAGTGTCCCCATTGCCTGGCTTGCATTGTTTTGGTAAATACCAGCTAATCCTCACCACTGCAGCTTTGTGTGTGAGGTTCTCTCCTCAGCGCTGGTTCCCTGGATGCTCACGCTGCTTTGCTGTCCTTGGAGTCCTCCTCACTGAGTCTCTGTGGGGAGCTCCCATGGGTCACTTTTGGAGCGACTTTGGCTGTGGATTTGGTCTGGCACAGCACCTGCGGTCTCTACCATGGGCCCTGCTAGGGAGGCTCTGCAGCTGGGAGCTCTTGCCCCTAGAACTGGCCCCTCAAGGTGTTCCTTGATCCCACAGCTAACTGGCCTTGCTGTTCTCGGTGCTCCAGCCTGGGGCGGAAGTTGCAGCGCTTCAGTTAGGGCCTCCAGCTTCCTCAGCCTCAGGGACAGAAGCCTTCAGACAGAGAACTTTCTTATCCCACCCGACCAGTTCTACATTTTGCTTTTTGTCACTTCTGTAGCCTTGTTGCGGACTTTCCATTTCTCCCTGTTGGTGACAAGGGGAGCTCCAGCCTTTAGCCCTTTTCCTAGGAACTGCAAGGGCTTCACTTTCTCAGGGCCTGGGGCTCTGGAGTCCTCACTTTCCTTCCTGGCAGTGCCAACGACTTCGTTAGGCCAGCCACTTGCCTCTCAGCTGCCCTGTCAGGCCTGGACGCCCATGTGTATTTTCTCAGTTGTATGAGCTGTGACCGTTTTCATGAGTTTCCCCACTTGGACGAGCTCCTCTCTCTCTGCCCTTTGGATTGCAGACGATTCCTCCAGGGTCAGTCACACTCAGCTCCCGCCGCTCAGCCTCTCCAGAAGGACAGCATGGTTCACAAGCAAGTGCCAAAGGTGGAAGCCAATCTTTGTCGCCTTCTTCCCGCAGGGACCTGTCACATCTGTTGATCCTGTTCATAGAAGTGACCCTCCCATTCAGGAGCAAAGAGGTCATGAGGAACATGTTTCACAGAGCTGGAAGTCACAGGGCTGCATGACAGAGGAGACCCAGGCACTGTCCTTGGCATACATAAGTGAACATGAGTGTTACCTGCGCTTCATGCCAGTCCAAGTCCCCTCTCAACTCCCCTTGCCCCTGCCGTGAACAGCAGAGGTTGGGGCCTGGGCAGAGGCGTTTCCTGAAGTTCCAGAGGCTCAGGTGCCGTCCTACCCAACTCAACTGCTCCCCAGGTGGAGTCTGTCCTGGCAGCTGGGAGGGGTGGGGCTGAGGTCAAGTGTCAAGTTTGTCTCCCCTACCATAAATGTTATCTTGAACAGTTGGGAGGTCTTACCAGGAACGCCCTTTTGCTAGCACGCATGAAGCTCCCTGATTTGGGATGTTAATTTTATACATTACTACATATATGAACTGCCTGTCTTCTTAAAACTCTAAAGCAAACTTCCTATAATATAAAGTTAACCATTTTAAAGGGCTCAGTTTAGTAGCATTTAATTCACAAGACTATGAAGACACCACTTTTGTTGATTCCCAAACGTTTTTCCCTCGAATGAAACCCCTGAAGAAAGTCCCCTGGAGTACCCTACTTCAGCCCTGATGACCACTAACCCCTCTCCATCGGGACACTTCCTCAAAACAGCATTGCTCAGCTTGCAGCTGTGAAAATGCACACATTTGCAGGTTTTTAATCGTATTTTTTATGTTTGTTCAGAGACAGAGTTTCTCTGTATAGTCCTGGCTGTCCTGGAACTCTCTCTGTAGACTAGGCTGGCCTCGAACTCACAGAGATTCACATGCCTCTGCCTCTGAAGCACTGGGAATAAAGGTGTGTGCCCCCACTGACTGGATAGTTTTTTTTTTAATTTTTAAAAATTTTATGCTCATTGGTGTTTTGCCTGCATGTATGTGTGAGGGCATCAGAAGCCCTAGAACTGGAGTTATAAACAGTTGCGAGCTACCATGTGGGTGCTGGGAACTGAACCTGGGTTCTCTGCAAGAGCAGCCAATGCTCTTAACCACTGAGCCATCTCTTCATCCCCTAGTTTTGTTTTATTTCTTTTTAAGTTTCACTGAGTGTGTGTGCACCTCTGTCATCGTGTGGGTATGAGCGCCAGGGGACAATGTTGTGGAGCCAGTTCCCTCCTTCCACCTTCACACGGGCTCCAGGGATTGGACTCAGGCTGTCAGGCTTCATGGTAAGGACCTTTATACTCTGAGTATCTCACTGACTGCACATTGGTGTTTTTAATTATATTTATTTATCTATCTATCTGTATTTAATTACATTTATTTTTCTATCTATTTTTATTTATGTGTGTGTGTGCACATGCATCCAATGCGCGTGCTTGTATCACAGGTGTGTAGAGGTCAGAGGTTAACCCGTGGGAGTTGGTGCTCTCCTTCTACCATGTGGATCCCCGGTAGGAAGTGGGTTCCAGGCCCGAGATGTGCTGTGGGTCAGGTGTGTGCTGGGTCCTCACCAGAGAGCTGTGGGTCAGGTATGTGCTGGGTCCTCGCTGGAGAGCAGTTGGTTAGGTGGGGGTGGCTGTGTTGTGCTGAGTCAGGCATTGGATCAGAATGTTCCAGAAGTAGAAGAGGCTCATTGGGCAGAGAATGTATGGCCGGAGGATTTGGGACATTTGGGGCCTTGAGTGCTAATGTGTCCTTGAACCAAAGGAGTCCTGAAGAGATGCTGACCCTTGGTGGCAATTTGAGTCTTGTGTGAGCCGCTCAATGGGACGAGGTGAAGCCTACGTGTCTAGAGCCACAAAGAAACCATCCCTCATCAGTGCACCCGAGGACATAGTGAGGACAGGCCTGGCCCTTCCTGAGGCAGCCCAGCCTGACACCATTTGAAATCTGACAGTTCAGGGACTGAGAACTTGGCCAATGCAGCCTGGCCTCGTATGTGGGGCCCATGTCACACTCAAATGTCAGCCGTTGTAAAGCTGAGAACTATGGTGAATGAGCATTTGGACACCTGACGCTGAGGTCAGGAAGATCTCCAGACAGATGGATGGACCACGGCCAGAAATCACCCTGACCTCCGAGGCTCCCATCTCCTTCCTGTCCAGGCCCAGGACTGACCTTGGACCACCATTGGGGTTGAGCCTTGTGGCTCTACCTACTTTGGCCAGTCTTCTGCCCTCAGCAGCCACTGGGTGGCAGCAGAGATCAGCCCTGGTTATGGCTGTGCATTGGCATACTGTAGCTGGCCTTGTAGACTGAGGGGCCTCAGAACTGGAGCCTGAGTGGGTGCCCTGACCTTCTGGACTCTTGTGGTGAAGAGAAAACTATGTTTATCTCATCGACCTTGGTCTCCTACTTCCTAGCTTGGTCTGGGCCCTGGGATCCCCTGAGGACCTCAGTGCCTCTCCCAGAAGAGAGCACTAGGCATCCTATAGAGCATGGATGAGAAGGGGACCACCGCCCATGCCCCATGGAAACCAAGGCATCAGACACTGGGCATAAGCTTGGGGGTGGGCCTTTGTGTGTGGCACCGGGTGTAAACCCAGGACCTGAGGAATCCTCGTTCCTCGCTGCTGGGTGCTCCGGGCTCTGATCACAGAGACGAGGAGACTCTTGCCTGTTGCACACAAGCAGAGCTGGGGTGTTTGTGGGAGTCATTTCACGGTGGGTGGGGAGCCTCAGTTCAAGGCCAGGCCCCCTGATGTGCTGCGTATCCTAGGAGATACTCCTCAGAGTGGAGACCTTGGTGGCCGCCGATGGCACTACAGGGGAGTAAGATGTGGGTGTGGGGAGAAGGCCTGTGTATAGCCTAGGCTACCTCTTTGGGCCCTGGGCTTCCTCCATGACTCCCTCACCAGGCTGACCTTGGATGTGCTCTGGGCCATTCTACCCATGTGGACCCTGCCTTTAGCTTCAAGGATTTGACCTAAGTGCTGAGAGTAGGACCAGGCTCAGCCTAGACAGAAGGCCAGGGACACCCAGGACTTACCGGGCCATGTGCAATGGAGGGCTGTCTGGGCTGGGATACAATGGGAAGTCATGACTGGGTGGGCCTAGTGGCACTCAGTGGACTCTGGCCTGAGTCCCCTGATCCATCCACTCTTAGGTTATTAATAAGCAACCACAGCATATGAGGTCTGGAGACTCGCCCAGACACGGGCAGTTCACAGCTGACAGCTATCTGAGGCCCTGCGCTGGTCAACAGTAGAGCCAGACCAGCCAGACCAGACAGGGTGCGTGGGATCAGAGTGTAAAGGCAGGGTCCCCTCTATGTACTGAACCGGACAGAGCCCTGGGTGCTGCTCTGGGGACTCGAGTCCCCACTTGAGTCCTCACGGGAGGTTGTGTGAAGGCACACATGCGGGTTGACCAGACTCCTGGGTACAGATATGGTCAGGACTAGCGACAAAACTCAGAGTAGGGGCCCTGATGATCAGTATAGCCTTTGACAAGCCCTTGGACCAGAGTCTGGTCTCTCATGGGCACTGTTCACTGAAGGCTTTGGCCTTCCCTTTACATATGATCTGCACCTGGTTGGTGGCACACCTTTAATCCCAGCGCTCAGGAGGCAGAAGCAGGAGGATCTCTCTGAATCTGAGATCAGCCTGGTTTACAGAGTGAGTTCCAGATCAGTCAGAACAACACAGAAAAACCCTGTCTCAAAAACCATAAATAAAATAAAATATAAAGACGGTCCACAGTACCCCCACCCCCATACTGTACCTAACTTGCAGACAGCTGGCTCCCACCTCCCCCATGGGATGTACAATGAAGTGGTTTGTGGAAAGACTTGGTGAGTTCGGGCTCAGTCGTCTTTGTAGGCCTTGGAAGTCCTGTCCCCATAGTCCTGAGTCCGTCCATGCATTGCCCACCAAGATAAGAAGGCCTTTCCTGTTCTGCCCCAGCCTGTCCTTGCTTTGTAGCAGGGTGGTGATGGAGCTTGGTAACCAGTGGCACTAATCCCTCAGTTCCAAGTGTCTGAGTCAAACCCCTGCCGTCAGCAAACGTGAATGGCTAGGGCAGATTCCAGCATCCTTCCTGGCAGATGTGTCAGCTCATCTGTGCCCTGCAGGGGTCAGGGACGCCTGGGTCTCCTTACCTTTCCATCTGCATGGAGGATTCTGTCATTGCTTTTGTGGGTGCATAATGTCCCAGTGTGTTTGCGGTGAACGTTCCACATGCAGGGGTTTCCTGGATGACTTTCTCAGATCCCCGAGGTGGTTGCGTTTGGCCACTTACCATCCTTGAAGCACTGGATGTGTGGAAGCATCTCCCCACTGGGATCCTGCTTTGCCTGGTGCCAACAGCTGCCCTCAGGAATACCTTACACCTAAGGCTCTGGCCACCTTGCAATCCTGGGCCGCTCTTTTGGATATTTATCTTTTCATGTGTAGAAGAATGTTTACTGACTGCCCCTGAGTACCTGGTGAGACCTTAGCTAGGTCCTGGCAGGGGATGTGGCCACCTAATTTCAGATGAAGGGACAGGGCCCAGAGAACTGACCAGACAACTGGAGAAGGCATGAGCCAGGGGCATTTGTCCAGTCTTGCTGGGCACAGTTTCTGTTCTTCATTGATGGCAGGGGACCTGGCAGGAGGCCACCAGCTATCCCTGCAAACAGCAAGGCCCAGTAGTGACATAGACTGCTCACAGCTGGCCTGGAACCACAGACAGGAAGTTTGAGTTCTGAACCCTTTCTCCAGCAGTGCTAGACCTGGACTCTTGGACATGCCTTGCGGGTCCCTTGGGATGGGTCCCTCGTCCTGCCTGGGGACTGTGTTTAGCTGGTTACAGCGCTCTGACTACCACTGGAGACAGAGCCCGGCAGTGCTGTTCTCCTCAACTTTTTTTCTCCTCCCCAATTAATTAATTTAAATTGACCATTAAGTCAGCCGAGTTTTTGATTGATATTTTCATTAGTAGCCCTGTCCGACGCCCCAGGAATGTATGGTGATGTCCAATCCAGGGGCGGCCATGCTCCTCCCCGTGCTGAGTTATGGCTGGCACCAGCGTGCGGCTCCCAGGGTAATTTGAATTCAGATGAGCTGCAGCAGCGTTCCGGAGGCTGGCGGCCGGCTGCTGACGGATGGCACTTGGGTTACTACAAGGTCACCGTGCAGCCGCCACCACACTAGAGGAGTGGGCCAGGCCTCTGGGGGAGATGGGCAGTCTCAGGGTAGGCTGCTGCATAGACCCTGAAAACTGCCTCGCTTCTGCCCCTGTCCTGGTAACGTGCAGTTGAACTCCAGGCTCTCAAGCCTCACGGCTACTGTTCATAGGGTGCAGCCTCTTCTGTGGAGAGCCAGGCCAGGTCACATCATCAGGAAAGCCAGGCTGTCGCCAGGAAAGCTGCCCACAGAGCGCCTGCCAGCGATGGCAGCTGGGATGTACTTGGAGCATGACAATACTGTCTGTAGCCAGTATCATGTCCTGAGGAGGATGCTCCATGTCCTGTCATACCAGGTGGGCAGCTAGACCAGCTTCATTCTTACTGTCCAGCGTGACAGAATGGAGGCACGGAGTCCTGTGATCCGCTGTGTAGCTGCATGGCTGTGGCACCCCGTACTGTGTTCCTCATCTCTACAACAGTGAGACACGATTTAGCAAAGCACACTCAGCCCCTCCTGCTCTGAGTGCCTGGTCACCAGGAGACACTGGCCAGTGGAGGTAGATCTGTCCAGTCCCGTTTAGATGTAGTTGCCCCCAGGGATGGAGCTCCTTTGTCCTTGTCCCTGCCTCCTTCCCACATGAACTCTGTCACATGGGCTAATCTGCGGACTGAGCCGGGAGGGAGGCTGGGCAGGGAGGTATGAGTGTATAGCAGGGATCTCTGTCATCCACCCTCTGGTTTTCGTTGCCTGGTCTCAGAGTGTGGTGAGAGGATGAAGTTGCAGGGTCATGTCAAGGACCCGATGCCTCAGACCCATGAGAGGGGCAAGCCTTCCTGGGTGAGTTTCAGAGGGATGACAAGGCCTTCCTCTTGTCTGAGTGGAAATGCTGGCAGTTATGCAGGAGCTACCAACCACAGCTACCCCCTCTGGGAAGACTGCAGTCTGAGACTGCGCCACTACAAAAACACCTACCGACATTAGCTAAACCAACCTCCTTGTTCATTTGGACACAGTAAACCTGCCTCCTCTATTCAGATGTAGAAAACAAACTCACTGAGTTTCTGAGTTGTTACTGTCGTTGGTGGCCTGTCTCCATCAGAGATCACACAGCCCACCTGATCCCAGTTTTTCTGCACATGTGTCTGCGTGCTTGTTCATGCTTCATCCCTCCATCACTTCAGTCAGGTTTCCAGGACCAGTCCATGCAGGATGTGGCAGCTGAGGTTGCCGAACATCCAAACATATGACAATGGAAACACCAACTCCTAACTTAAATTGTGAACCATCCCTAGCGGCCTGATGACATCTTGCACAGTCTCGTGCCCTCTCACCCTGAACGAGACTCCTCCCTCTGCCTACCATGTCCACAATACATGTGCCCTCATCCTCTAGTTTCCTAGTTTTCTAGTTACCTGTTATCAGGATTAGCTATTTTGGTATCTCTGGTGTGCACAAGGCTTGTATATTCATTGTCCAAGGCACTTGCCAGGGTTTGGAGCCCATCCCTCATATGGGGACACAGTGAGGAACAGTTTGCCTCCAGAGATGGGGTGTTGGGGTATCACAGTGGAGGGGCATCTGCAGGGCCTGTTGGTGTGCCCAGGGGCTGGTGTTTTGGGCAATGATGACAGTGTTGATTATGGTTTTTGTTAGTATTGTTTTGTTGTTGGTGGACTGCTGCTGTTTTATTAGTGACACTGAAGGTGATAGGTTTTGATTGTTAGTGATACTAATATTGGTGGTGGTGAAGGACTCTACCAGGCCCGAATGTGGCAAACACAGGCCTGAGCATGGCAAGCATTGCAGACAGGTTTTGGCCTTTTACCCCCTTTCCTCCTCCTTGCTAAAAACCGTTACATTCCTAGAGCTATCCCCCAAGGTCTGTTCCCTTATTTGGTCACTGACTCATTCCTGAGACAAAACACCAAGGTCCAGTAATCAAAATTCATTATTTGGCTAACATGTGCAATCAGGATTTCCCAGCTCACCCTGGCACAGACCCCCCTTCCCCTTAAAAACCCACTCCTGCAGAAACACTCGCTTGCTCTCTTGCTTGTTGCTTGGTTGCTGCTTGTTATTGCTGCTGTTGCAGTTACCGCTGCTGTCCAGGGTTATAAATCTCCTTTGGGAGGAGAATTGGTGTCTGCATGTGCCCTGTACTGACTCCGAGGGGGCTGGCCTCCCTTACAGGTGGGGCAGGTGGGGTGTTAAGGGTTAGTATTGCTAGTGTTACTGGTGGTGATGGTGGTGTGTTAGTTGTGTTAGTATCGATGAGGATATATTGTTAATTTTGCTGTTGGGTTGCTGTTAATGATATTGGTGTGCTGAGACGCTTTGTTGGTGGTGGTAGTATTACTGTCGATGCTGTTATGGGCTGTGTGTGAGCCTGTAGCCCTGAGATCCTCCCACATCTAGGATCATCCACAAGGCGAGGGGAGAGGCCTGAGGCAGACCCTGGGGAACATCTTATAAAGGAGAGTCATTTCATTCAATACCAGCTACTGTAAACACTCAGGAAAGGTTTGTTATGGGAGCAAGAGGATGACACTTAATAAAATATTATCTTGGAACCATGTAGACAAGAGATGAGAGCCGAGGTGGTCACGGACAGAGGGAGTGACAGAATCTGCGTGAAGATTTCGTCCCTCTTCGCCTGGCTGCTCAGTCTGCCCAGCCCGCTTACCTGTTTGCGTTTGTTCTGGTTAGGACCCTGGATCCCTGCTCCAGCCTCCTTCCCAGGGTTTCTGGCTGGACAAGGAAGGGAAGGGGTTAGGCCATTGGTGTGAGCCCTGTGTCCTGTCCCACCTTCCCTGAGCATCATTACAGGCCTCTTCCCCCAATCCTGACCCACACAGGGTGGAATGGTGAACTCTTGCCTGTAATGCAGTTGCAGGCAATGGTTGATGTCACTGAGCTACTTGGTGTAGAAGCTGCTGGAGCGGGAAGTGAGTGTGTGAGTGTGTCTAGCCCCGGTGCCCTGCTGCCCAGCGGGACCCTGCTCTGTTTGGGTCTCCATAGTGCTCAGTCCCCTTCTTGTTTCCAGCTCTAGTCTGAAGGTCTGCTGTTTCACAGATCTCACCATGACTTTATTGTAGCTAGCTGAGGCAGTGGTTCGCAACCTGTGGGTCATGACCCCTGGGTTGACTGACCATTTCATGGGAGTCACCTAAGACCATCAGAAAACACAGATATTACAATTCTTAACAGTAGCAAAATTAACAGTTATGAAGCAGCAATGAAAATAATTTCATGGTTGGGGGTCACCATAATGTGAGGAACTGTGTTAAAGGGATGCAGCATTAGGAAGGTTGGGAACTGCTGATTTAAGGGTTATCACTCTTGCTCAGGGGTTGCTGGCCTGAAGACCAGAAGGCAGTCTTTTCATCCTATAGCTCTGTAGCCAAGGTCGGGCCAGGTTCACAGCATGATCATACTCCAGCCTACATCTGCTGCTCAGAGGCTGACATCTACCCACCTCTGTCTGGCCAGGGGCCTTCCCTCCTGTCTTCCTTTCTGAGGGAGTGGCTCAGAGTACCACCTTTACTGTCTAGTCCTAGCCCAGAATCCAAACAAAGCAGGGTCCCCAAGGGACCCCAAGTTCTATGACCAGGGTATCTGGGACACCAGCCTTCTCCTTTTACAGGCATACGGGGTACAGAATTTCTCTAGGCTGCTTTCCCTTGAAGCTTGACTGTTCTTTGCCCACCAGTCCATATTAGGGTGAACTTCTTCCATGTCTGCCCACTTAATGGCAGCACTAGAAGCCCTGGCTCAGTAAAAGTAACTCCTTAATAGGGTCCCGGCTACCCTGTCTGCCACTCAAAGGTGGTGGTTGCTCCACTTCTGTCCCTACATCCAGGACTTTGCTTGCCCTCATCTTCTTTCCAAGGAACTCACAGGGCATTTTGCTTTTCTTTTAATTGCTGTTTATTTCGTTTCTGCTGAGGGTGTGCCCTTCCCATGGCAAGGTGACACGGGCTGCATGCAGAAACTTTCCTAACACAGGCTCCCTCACCCCATGGATCTGTTATTTCCATTGCCGATAGGAGGGTGTGTCTGCAGGATGTGACCTCCCCGTGATGCTGATGGGAGGGTGTATCTGCAGGATGTGACATCCCATGATGCTATCTTTCAGTATATCAAGATGATCCCCGGTAACAGGAAGCCCAGAGGGCGTACCTGGCAGATCACTCTAGGAGTGTGGCTAATGATGTCCCTGGAAAGAGGTGAGAGTGGGAAGAGAAAGAAACTTGGGCTGTGGAGAAAGGAGTCAGTTACCGGTGAGTGCTATGACCTCTTCATGCTTGGCAACTCTCTAGAGTAGCCGTTCTCGACCTGTAGGTCTTGGCCCCTTTAGGGGTTATCTTAGTTGGGGTTTCTATAGCTGTGAAGAGACACCATGACCTCAGCAACTCTTATAAAGGAAAAACATTTAATTGGGGTGGCTTATAGTTTCAGAGGTTTAGTCCATTACCATCATGGTATGACGTGGTGGTGTGCAGGCAGACATGGTGCTGGCGAAGGAGCTGAGTCCTCCATTTTGACCCCAGCAGGCAACATGGAAGTGATCGGAGACAATGAGTGTGAGAGCTCAGAGCCCACCTCCACAGTGACACACTTCCTCCAGTAAGGACACACCACTCCAACAAAGCCACACCTTCTAATAGTACTGCTCCTTTTGGAAACCATTTTCTTTCAAACTACCACAGGGGTTGAATGACCCTTTCACAGGGGTCACCTAAGACCATCGAAAAACACAGATATTTTCATTGCAATTCCTAACAGCAGCAAAATTACAGTTATAAAGTAGCAACAAAAATAATTTTCTATTTTGGGGTCACCACAACGTAACATGAGGAATTGTATTAAAGGGCTGTAGCGTTAGGAAGCTTGAGAACCTCTGGCCTGGAGCCTGCATGGGGCTTGAGGCAAAAATCAGATGTGGTTTCACACAAATCCTGGATTGGGCAGGGCAGGCCAAGGGACACTGACGTGGCTCCCACACTTCACTCGAATGGTACAACGCTGGCAGCAGAGGGCTGTGGACTTGGCATGAAAGCAGCTACAGACAGCTGCAGCCCTAATGTGCCATAGACTCAAGACTCCAAGTCAGCGAATGGCCAGAGCTATGAAGGCATTTTGAGAATTTTCTAGAAGAATCACAGGCTTTTGCAATGAGGTCTGAGTTCATTTTTGGCTACTGTGGACAGGCACTGGTATTCAGCTTCTGCAGACCATTAACTGACTGCAGCAGCACCGTTCTTGGGAGAGTTCTTCCTTACTCTATTAAAGAGCATTAATGTCTTGTCACAAATAATTGACTGTGTGTGAAGACCCCCGCAGCTCTCTGCGTCCTCTGTTCTCGCCTTTCTGATCTGGGGGCGTGTCTGGATTCTACTGTCTTGATTGCCTCTGTGACCCTGTAGCCCCTACAGTCTGCATGGACACAGAACCAGCATCACGGGGGTGATGTCAGCGTCCGCTGACAGCCTGAGCGTTTGCTGGACCCCTTAGACCCAAGCTTTCGTGATCTAAGTGCCTGAGGGCTGAAATGGGAAAGCACCGTGTGACAGGCGATCTGAAGGTAGCTTTCTTCTAAAAGCAAAGTCTCTTAAGTGAGTTCATAATGTTCGCCGTGGAGCCTGCAGGGCGTCTTCTTGGTTCCTGAGATGCCCTCAAAGCGTATTCCTGTTGTCCCGAAGCAAAGATTTTGGCTCCTCCCTATCCTCTATGCTGAGAATTGGATTTAGAGCTAGGCTTACTCGGTCACTGAGCTATATTCCCAGCCCTTAGGTTCTTTTTTCAGGGGAAAAAAAAAAGGCAACCGTGCCTTTTTTAGTTCCACTTTTACGTAGACTTTTCTGGCCAAACTACAAGGCTTTTTTTTTTTGTTGTTTTGTTTTGTTTTTTGTTTTTTTGGTTTTCTGAGACAGGGTTTTTCTGTAGCTTTGGAGACTGTCCTGGAACTAGCTCTTATAGATCAGGTTGGTCTCAAACTCACAGAGATCCACCTGTCTCTGCCTCCCGAGTGCTGGGATTAAAGGCATGTGCCACCATTGCCCGGCCAAACTGCAAGTTTTCGAAGTCTGATTTTTCCTCTGTTGCCTTCTGCAATCCTGGTGTGCAGAAATGAACACGGCACAGTTGGAGCGCCGCACTGCCAGATGTTCCTCTGTAGGACTTAAATCTCACAGCGTTTCAGGATGTGGGTGCCGTGCACAGCTTTGCCAGCGTACAACAGTAGTGGCCTCCAGCCTTGCTTCTGATAGGGTCCTTGTCCCTGTCCAAAGCCTTAAGATGGCAGTCTTCACTGCTGCCTTTCTGTTGGCGTTCTGCTCTGTGCCTCCACCAGGCTGCCGCTGAGTTGTGCTGACGGCATTCTAGGGGCTTTCTAGACAACGTTCCAAATGCTTCCACATTCCTCCCACAAGTCAGTTCCAAGGCCTGAGAACCCTGTGGTCGGGTTTATCACAAGAACAGCCCCACTTCCCAGGCAGTGATTTCTGTATTTGTCAGACTTTGGTCACTATGACCAGAATATCAAACCTGCACAATGTAAGGGAGGAAAGGTTTATTCGGGCTCAAGGTTTTAGAGGCTTCATTCTATCATGGTAGGGAGACAAGACAGGGCAGTTCACATTACGCAGGGAGAAAACAGAGAGGGATGGGAAGGAGCCAGGGACAAGGTCCCCAAGGACCAGCTTCTAGTGATCTGCTTCTAACTAGCAGCAGCTCCTAAAGTTTCAAGAACTGTCTTGTCCTAAATAGCATCACCAGCTGGGGACCTGGACTTTACAGCACCTTGTCCTGTGGGTGCTACTTCACATTTTAGCAGAAGAGAGGATCTTAGAGTAGGAAATGTTAGGCCTCTTATCCTTTTTTACAAAAAAATTTAGGTTATTCTAGTCTTCCCTCATAGCTCAGCAAGTTTTACAAAGAGGCCATTGGTATTTTGATTGGTATCATGTTAGATCTATATACCAACTTAGGGGATAATTTACATCTTGACACTATTGAGTTTTCCATGACCTTTGTCCTACTTCTGTCTTCTGTAGTTTCTCTCAATTATCACCACAGCACTCTTGCACACATTTGTTCAATTTATTTCCATGTGTCTTTCTTCCTGGTGTTAAATTAGTACTTACTTTTTAAAATTTTTCTGATCGTCTTCTAACTTATGTAATGGAGTTGATTTTTTTGTCTATTTAGATTATCTGATATTGTAGATTCCTTAGCCCTTCTCCCCAGAACTACTACTACTACTACTTCTTCTTCTTCTTCTTCTTCTTCTTCTTCTTCTTCTTCTTCTTCTTCTTCTTCTTCTTCTTCTTCTTCTTCTTCTTCTTCTTCTTCTTCTTCTTCTCATTCTCCTTCTTCTCATCATCATCATCATCATCATCATCATCATCATCATCATCATTATTATTATTATTATTGAGACAGGGTTTCTCTGTGTAGCCCTGGTAGTCCTGGAACTCCCTTCGTAGACCAGGCTGGCTTGGAACTCACACAGAGCCATTTGCCTCTGCCTCCCAAATGCTGGGATTAAAGATGTGCACACCACCACCTGGCCAGAACTTACTATTTTTTCCCCCAAGACAGGGTTTTTCTGTGAAACAGTCCTGCTGTCCTGGAATTCACCGTGTAACCCAGGCTGGCTTTGAACTCATAGAGATCTGCCTGCCTCTGCCTCCTGAGTGCTGGGACTAAATATATAAGCTACCACCACCCGGTCCAAAATTTACTTTGTAAACAATTTTTATAATTCACTTATTTGTGTATATGTGTGAATGTCATGATGTCTATTTGGACGTCAGCCAATAACTTGCAGCAGGCAGTTCTCTCCTTCCATCATAGGGGTTCCAGGGAACTCAAGTAGTCTGGCTTGGTAGCCAGCTTGCCCCTCCCCCAAAGTTATTTGCTTAAGACATTAACTGTTGACCATGTTGTTGTGCCCAAGGATGTGCGACAGTTTGTAGTCAACAGAGCCCTGTCCCAAAGTCATCAGCTGTGGCCCATCTGTGGGCGGCATCCTGGTCTCATCCAAAGACAGCTCTGCAAGAATGAAGCCCAGGGAGGTGTTCTGTGGAGGGTGGACCAGCCAGGGTCAGTGTCCACAGGGATGGCAAGAGGCCAGAGAAAGAGGAGGTGTCAGAAGGAAGAGTCACAGTTGGCTTGTTGATAGAACAGGGCAGGGTGGGGACCCTAGGGAGCAAAGGACAAAATACGGTCTGTGTCGGTGTTATGGTGACTGTCATGAAGGAAGTGACCTTAGGGCTAGCGGCAAGGACAAGGAGGACTGGCTCTGAGCTAAAAGAACCAAGCAGAACAAAGAGCTATCTGTAGATGGA
Source organism: Alexandromys fortis (assembly GCF_014885135.2). Taxonomy (NCBI): domain Eukaryota; kingdom Metazoa; phylum Chordata; class Mammalia; order Rodentia; family Cricetidae; genus Alexandromys; species Alexandromys fortis. Next base: position 4,813,895 of record NW_026067920.1, read on the forward strand.
GGCTGCTTGTTTGTTTCCTGGCTTCCAGACCCAAAACAATCACTCAGAAACTATATTAATTCCATCACTGCTTGGCCAACCACTTAAAGTGATTTGTTAGCAAGCTCTTATATCTTAAATGAACCCATTTCTGTTAATTTGTGTCTCGCCACGTGGCTGTGGCTTACCTGGCAAAGTTCTGGCAGCTACATGGCATCTCACTAACTCCACCTACTTTCTCCCAGCATTCAGTTTAGTTTTCCCACCTAGCTCTATTCTGCCCTATCACAGGCCAAAGCAGCTTCTTTATTCTTTAACCAATAAAAGCAACACATATATAGAAGGACCTCCCACATCAGTTATCAAGGGATGAGATGGGACCCAGAGGTCTATGAGCACCTGACAGTACAAGCCAAGGAGTGGCACAGATTTGCTGGGTGACATCTACAGAGGCCTGCAACAGAAATACCTCCATCAGTGCCTATCCGCTGTGGGTTTTAAGCTTCTGTGGGACTTTGGGCTGGCCCTGGACCCTTGCCTACACAACTCTTGTGATGAAGTACTGTGTGTGACTGTGCCCCATTGGGTGGTCTAGGTACTGTGTGCCTTTCACAATAGTGAACACTTGGGTCTCTTGAGCCTGGGTTCCACAGTAGGAACTTGAGGACACCCAGCATCCTGAGCCACCACCTGCCTTCAAGGCTTACTGCCGGTATCTGCATGGCCTGGGCCTCCTGTGTCTGCCTATCTTAGACAGGATCTAAGCATTGCTGTCTCTTCTCTTCAGGGCACAGTGTGTCAGGTTTACATCTGTGGGGAGCATCTGATGTGGGAAACTCTTCATCAGGGAGTGACCTAGCAGTTCTTTTTTGGGATTTTTCTGACTTTTTCCCTTTCCTCTTTTAAAAAATTATTTGCTTATGTATTGTTTTTACTATTGATAGGAGTAGTAGGGTGTGTGTGTGTGTGTGTGTGTGTGTGTGTGTGTATGCATGTGTGTGTGCTGATGTGCATGAGTGCATGGCTGAGTGCTGCCATGTGCCTGCCATGGTACCCATGTGGAAGACAGAAGGACAATTTTCAGAATTTTCTCCTTTCACTGTGGGTGATGGGGTCTGAACTCAGTGGTCAGGCTTGTGAAACAAGTGCTTTTACTCACTGAGTCAAAAGAGAGAGACAGGACCTCAGTATCCAAGAATGACCTTGAATTTGATATGTAGCTGAGAATGACTTTGACCTTCTGATTCTCCTACCTCACCTCCTGTGTGCTGAGATTACTAACGTGTGCCACTGAGCCTGGTTTCATGCAGTGCTTAGGTTGAGCCTGACACTTTAGACTTTTAGGCAAGCATCCTACCTCTGTGTTACCATCCCCAGCTCTGACTCTTCCCATCAATTTCCAAAACTTTCTGACAGGCTCTCATTAGAGATCTTTGCACTCAATCTGAGGAAGGATATAGCTATATATTTTTCTCCACATAATAATCCAATTCACTTTCATCCCTACGTTTTGATATATATATATGTTTTTAAAAGATATCAAGGTCTGGAGATAAAGTGTTTACTGAGCAACTGTGAAGCCCAGCGTCCAGATCAGCAGAACCCGTGTGAGAGCCAGGCGGGTGTGCTGGCCACCTGCAAGAGTCCAGACCACCAGAACCCGTGTGAGAGTCAGGCAGGTGTGCTGGCCACCTGCAAGTGAGAGGCAAAGAGGTGAGTCCTGGGTCAAGCTAGCTAGAGAAGGTAGAATTGGTAAGCTTTGGGACCAGCGAGAGACCCTGCCTCGGTAAATAAAGTGGAGGGTAACTGAGGAGGACAATTGTTGTCAACTTTGACCATCCACACACACCTGAATACGTATACCATGCACACACACACACACACACACACACACACACACACAAAACGAATCCAATACTAAACTTCATGAAGTACATTTTGAGACAATTGTATGGCTTGTTCTCTCTAGGCTCTTGACAGGACATGTGTGTGTGGCATATTTTCTGATGTGGAGATGTCTGAGGATAGCTGACCAAATTTATTATGAGGTGTCACTTAAAATACTCCATTGGATACAGTTAGCAGCATCTCATTTAAAATATATACATCACCAGATATGGTAAAACATCCAGTAAGCCCAGCAGTCCAGATGCTGAGGCAGGAGGATTGAAAATTGGAAATCAGGGGATGGAGTGATGGTTCAGTAGTTAAAAGCACCTGCTGCTCCTTCAGAGGACCGGGGTTCATTTCCCAGAATCCACACGGGGCTCAGAACTGTGTATAGTTCCAGTTCTAAAGAATCCAATACTCTCTCTGGCCTCCTCAGGCAGTGCACACACATGATACACAGATATGTATCCAGGTAAAACAGCCACACATGACATAAAAACAAATAAATGTAGAAAAAGGAAATTGGAGACCAACTGTCTAAATGGTAAGCCTCTATCTGAGAGAGAAAGGGGGGGAGAGAGAGAGGGAGAGAGAGGGAGGGAGGGAGAGAGAGAGAGAGAGAGAGAGGGAGGAAGGGAGAGAGGGAGAGAGGTGGGGCCAGCGAGGTGGCCCTGGAACACACATGGTGGAGGGAGAGAACTGACTTCCACAGGTTTTCCTCTGGCCTCCACATGTCTACTGTGGCGTGTGTGCCCACACCCCGACACCCCCACACTTACAGATTAATAGATATAAAAAGTACTTTAAAAGAAGTCTGTGATCTACACAGTCAGGCACATATGGGAATGTATGCACACGTCTGCATGTGTGCCACAGCTGAGTGTATTGTCTTGCATGTGCCGTGTTCTGCATGTGCCTTGACGCTGGGCCCCATGGCTGGAAGGATCATGTCCCTCCAGCAGCCACATCGAAACTTAATCTACAGTCACAAGGACTCTGTCCTCGGGAAGCAGGACTGTAGAAAGCCTTGAAGGAGTGGGCTCCCCTCCGCCGTGTGAGGCAGTCATCAGGTACCATGGGCACAGAGGCCTCAGACAAAGACATGCCAGTGTCGGTTCTAGACCTGTGACGAGCGTGTGACAATTAGAACTCACCTACCTGTGGTAGTTAGTGACAGTCAGAAAAGCTGAGATGAGGGTCATCCTGTCTCCTCCACAAGGTAGGCATGGCCGACACCTGCTCTTGGGAGCTGAGCTGACAGACGACTGGGACATGGATGTGAGACAGCTGTCCCGAGTGCTGTGACAGAGAGGGCGAAGAGGTCCTGGTCTGGGACATCTGTGGTGGCCGAGGGAAGAGTGGGGAATGAGTGGTGAGGTGGCTTAGCGGGGAAGGACCCTGATGACATAGTCTATCCCCAGGGCTCACACAATGGAAGGAAAGAGCCAACTCCCAGAAGTGTCCTCTGGTCTCCATGTGCACACAGATACACACAAATGTAGTTTTAAAATTAGAGAAAGAAGAGAATGCAGAGAGAGCTACCAGGGGATGCTCTACTTCAGGGAAAACTGTGTTTGCCTGCAGTGGGGCTGGGGAGGGGGTCTAGTGTGAGGCTGGATGGTTCTGGATGTAAGTACTGGCAGGTTCGGTTCTGGAAGTGACTCCGGAGAGTGCCGGGGTGAGGAGGGGGTTGTTCTGGTTGTGAGACAGGAAGGGTCTGGGGCACTCCGGGTGGAGGCAGAACAGAAATTCTTTAAGGGTGAGAAGAGGCTGAGGTGGGGTCAGCAAGGGCAGATGACAGCCAGAGAGGAGGTGACACCAGAAGGGACATGGAGAACGTCTGGGATGAACATGGAAGCCGTCTTTAAGTGACAGTGGCACAAACACCACACAAACCCACGCTCTGGTCATTCTTTTTATTTTGCGGGATAAAGTTTTCCTATTCATCCCAGATGGGATTCAGACTTAGAAACCTCCTGTTTCGGCTTTCCCAGTCTGGGCTTGTGATCATGGACCTGGATACAGAGCTACTTTGGGGTGTTATGGAAGGAGGGGCTAGGTCTAGGAACCCAGTGAGCAGGTGCGGGGCCGTCTGGGTCAGGCTCTCTGGTTGGTGGGCACTGCCCACATGTGGAAGGACTTTTGGCTGCTGGACATGTGTCTGGAACTTGCCAGGCCTGGCTTTGAGCTCCTTGTAAAATAGTGGTCTCCAAGAGGTCTTCCGTGGTCTGCATCTCTGGAGAAGTCCTGTGCAGCATCCAGGGATGAGGGATTTCACTCTTCTGGGGAGGCCAGCCAGCCCCAATGGCCTTGCAGAGCACAGGGGGAGGGGGCCGGATGTGCAGAGGAGGGAAGTGGAGAGGGAACCCTGCCCCTGATTCTTGTCCTGACTCCTAATCCTAACCACTCCTCTCCATCCTCAGTTTTCTCATATGCCCTTCCCAGACACTCATATCACTTAGGGCAGAGCTCTCTGTGGCCTTTCCTTCATAGTAAGGTTTGTACCACAAAGCCTCCTTCTGCCAGAATTGCCGTGAGGTTATGCACCCAGCAGGCTTGACCCGACATGATCAGAGATGGGCGGCCAACAGGACCTAAGGTAGAGAGGCCAGTGAACCTCAGGGGAGGATAAGGGCAACCTTTTGTGAGCTCTACCCAGGTGTGCCCGCTGGCAGGGGTCCAGATTCATCATCTGGGGACATCTTAGACTCCAATGTGACTATTACCTCCAACAGGAGAGCCTGGTTCAAGGAGGGAGGAACTGGCAAGCATGTGGCTCCTTGGTGGCTTCTTCCTGGCACAGAAACAGGTAACTGCTGAAAAGGAAACTGCCCTTAGTTCTGGGCAGTGTCAACACAGGTGTGGTGGGAAAGGGGCCAGGCTTTCTGATGTTCAGTGGCTCCTGCAGAGAAGCAAGTGTGCATGTGTAAGAGGTGTGTAAGCACTGTGATGCTCACGGTGCACAGACAGACCATGCTCACTTTCATATTTTAAATATTCTATCTGTTGGTTTATTTATGTGTGTTTGTGTGAAACTGTGTGACTTTGTGTGTTCTGCATGTGACTAGGGACCTGTGGAGGGCATAAAGTGTCATATTGTCATAGTCCCTGGAGCTGGCATCCAGGTAACTGAGAGCCCCCTGATGTGGGTGCTGGGAATTGAACCCGGGTCCTCTGAACTCTTAACTACTGAGCCATCTCTTCAGCTCTAATATGTTCATTTTTTGCATCTGCGTACTTTAGCTTTTTGGAAAGAGTTTACTGAGTAGCTCAGGTTGTTTTTGAACTCCCTGCCTCAGACTCCCAAGTGCTGAAATCATAGGCTTGGGCCACCATGCCCAGTTTATTGGTGCATTCTTGCAGAGATGTACATGTGCATATCTGGCCATCTGCCACATATGTGTTGGGCACAGGTTCTAGGTGGCATTGTATGGGTTTGCTTGTACATGTGATTGTGTACACATATCAGTGTGTACATGTGTGAATCTGTGGCTTTACTCCATGTGCATGTTCTAATGTGTGCCCGCTTCTCTTCACATGTGTCATGTGTAAGTATGCATGCTTGTGTGTGGTTATAGTCACGTGTGCATTCACAACGATTTGCATTCTTGTCTGCATGTACCAGGTGCATGTTTATACATTTGGGTGCTATGTGAATGTGGATAGGTGTGCCAATATGAATGTATGTGCCTATGTATGTGCATGCACAGGTGTGTGTGTGTGTGTGTGTGTGTGTGTGTCTGAGACAGAGACCCTTTGAGTTCACCATGGTGGATCCTACCACAATGGCCTGAACTCAGTGCCATTGCCCCTGCCCCTGGACTCATCAGCAGCTTCTGTGTGCTTAGGCTCCAGTGGCCCTCTGAATTTAACCTTCACCAGCCAGGGCCATCAGAGGACTGTGCAACCTGGTGTAAATACAGCAATCCACACTTCAGATAAATACAAGATGCATCAAAAGATTTAAGGCACCTGTTGTGTATTTAAAAGAATTATATCTTGTTTATGGTTTGGTATAAAATGCGCAGCTGATTTATATAGTGGCTGGTCCATTGCGGAGGAAATCTCATTTCAATCATAAATGGCAGGGTTTGATTTAAGAATTCATTCTTTAATGGGTCTGCAATGTTCAAATTTAAACCCATTCAATTCATCAGCCAAATATTCAATATGGGCACAGGGAACTCATTTAGGCAAACAGAGACTTTTAATATAAATTTTCCGGGAGATTTCTCCATCGATTCCGCAGTTTAGTGCAAAATGATTTGTGCGATACATTCTTGGGGATCAATGCTGCCGGTCAATGGCTCCTATAAAACTGCCTCCCCCACATGCGGGTCAAGGAACTTTGGCTCCCAGGGAGTGGCTCCAGGGCTTCCTGTGCCACCCACTGACGGAGGAGCTGCCTCTGCGCATGCACTGAGAATCTTGGGTGGGGACCCCTTACCCCTCCAGTTGATTTACTGTTCAAGAGGCCGGAGACCCTGAGACCGGGAGTTGGTTCCCACGTAGCATGGCCCTTGTTCTGTGGCTGGTGAGCTGTTTCCCAGCAGAGCTCTCTTGAGTACAGGCCCATTTGCGTCTCAGGACCAGTGGGGGACTTGAGACACTGTCTTCATCTGTGCCCGGGATTACATGGGGGGTTCTATTAGCTTTCCTAGCTATCACTAGCTGTGGACTAGTAAAGAAAGGGTCTTTGGGTAACTACTTCTGTGGCTGTCTCTGGAATAGATGGAGATTGGAGTGTTCTCAGCCGTGGAAACCTGGAGCCTCCTGGGATGGGGCCAGACTGATTGGTGAAGGCCGAAGCATCAGATAGGATGGATGGGTTGGGTTTCACCACTCAGGGGTCTCTAGTGGTCCAGAGAACAGGACTCCACATTCCTCAAATCCCAGTTCATGCTGTGCTCCACAGGGTAAGCTGGGCATTAGAAGCAAGGGACATACCAAGGCTGGCAGCGTCACGCTCATGAGAGAAGAGGCCACTGCCTCTGCTGGTTTCTGTGGCAGGTACAGGGGCGTTCATGTATGAATATGACTCTGCTCTGTACTCGTGACAGTGTATGTATTCTTTCTGGGGTTGAGGGATCAAGATGGATTATTAGGATAGTTCGTGGACTCCATTCTGTAAACACAGATGAGGCCCCGGGGATGTCTCCAAGGTCCCTGGGCAAGGGTCAAAGCTCTGTGGCCAGGCATTTTATTTTCCTGCAGCTGGGAGAAGCTAGGTTATTTCCTCGGGTATCAGGACGTGAAAAGGGAGGAGTCACAGGCTCCTCCTACACAGGTCTGACTATGGCCATTTCCTCCTCAGTACCCTCAAGCAAGGTGGGGTCCCTGAGCCTTGGAAGCCTGAAGGGCATCTGGTCTGTTCCCTCTACCTCCCTGTTGCTACTTCAGGGTACAGGTGGTAGAAGGATGTCTGGAGCCTGGGCTAGATCTCGGTAGTGGTGGTAGGCCAAATCACAGGCATGGGCAGGGCAGGGTATGATTGGGATGTAGGTTGTGCGGGCACAGTGATGGCCTGGGAAGTGCTCCCAGAGTCAGACCTGTAGTCACCAAAGTCAGCTGGGTCACCTGACCACTTTATCCTGACGGAAGCTGGCAGCAGCTCTTTGACAGGAAGGAGGAAACATGACTGGAGACTTAGCATCTGACCTAGAGGGAGCGACTGGCCACCTAATGAGGACTAGGGAGATTTGGGGGAGCAGTGTGGGTGTGGTGTCACCCTGGGGATGGGGTATCAGGCCCCAGAGTTATGGTTAGGAAAGCTGGTGGGAAACTCAGCACCAAAGAGCTGGGGGTTGTGGGTGATCACAGGGAAGCCAGGTGGGTGTGGCTCAGCTACCTGCCTTGTTGGAAGATGAGGCTGAGGGAAGGGTGATGAGCTGGTTCTACATCCAGGAGGGCAATGCCTACCATGGGCACAGCATCCCTTCTGCGAGGCCTGAGAGGCTTGGACCAGGTGGTCTGAGTCCCATAAAGCTTCTGCTCCAGCATACAAAGCCATGATCATCTGGGGTGGGGCCATTCACTTCTCCAGCAGGCGGTGGCCACCATGTCCTGCTACTTCCAGGCCAGGTGATGCCTGCCCCCCGTGCCTTGTCCCTGTGTCCTAAGCCTGCTGCTTCCTCGGCCAGCCTGGTGCACAAGGACCCTCCAGGAATGAAAAGCAGAGCCCATATTGATTTAATTTCCAAATTATTAATCAAATTCACAGCTCAATAGAAATATTGTATTGTTCAGCTTGGGCAGATCTGAATGGCTCTCCCTCAGGCAAGGAGCAGAGGGCGGTGAAGGACAGAGGGTGATGAATGGGGATGAGGCCGCTGGGTGCTGTGGGGGAACAGGCGCTTCCCCCCTGCTTTCCTATGACCTTCCTACCTGCCCAGAGTACTAGCAGGCCTGGGCGGTGGGCGTGTACAGTGCTGCTAGGCCAGCAGAAGCTTCTGTAGCTTTCTAGGGTTGGGAGTTGAGGGCAGGATTAGACTCAAGGGCTTAGCTGAGTAGCCCTTTGGCCTGGCCTGAATCTGGAGCCATCTAGTCTGTCCTCAAGGGGCCCAAATGTTTCCTGTGTCTCTCCTTACCTGTTACCACCATTGCTCCCTCCAGGGAGGTGGGAGATGAAGTGCCCATCTGGGTATCACCCCTGCTATTCTTCTGAGGTACACACACTTCCCAACCTCCCTCTTGTGCCTGAGCCTTCCTGTAGATCCCAGGGAGACAGCACCTTGCTTGGTCTGGCCTGCCCACCTGCTGGTTCCTCTAAGGAAATGAGCCTACCACTGACTACTAAGTCCCTTATGAGTCCTGGGGAAGGATCCTGGGACTCACACATAGAGAACTAAAACCCTTAGCACGGTGACGCCTGGAGGGAAAGATGCTGTTTAACAGGCCATGGTTAGGGCCCGGGAAGGAAAGGATCAGACACAGCCATTGTGGAAATCCCACATTTGCATCTGAGGGTGAACAGGGCCCGGGGGCAGGGGCAGGTGGAGGTACCAAGTAGGGGTATAAGAAAGATCAGGGGACAGCAGAGCTCCTAGCAGGCACCTGCAGGAGGCACAGGGACTAGATATACTTATCTTGCCTAGGCCTGGTCTGAGCATACTAATTATGTACAGATAAGACAGCCAGGGAGGTCCCCTCATGGGGTAGCCTGGCTGCTGATTGTGGGGACACTCAGGGGCATGGTGCTTCTTGCCTCAGAATATTATCTGGAGCAGAGAACAGTAGGGAGGTAGGGTCAGGGTGTCCCTTTGTGTCTGCTGGAATGGACTTCTCTAGAGTGGAGATCAAAAAGTGGAGAGACAGGGGTCCTGGGTGTCCCAAGGAGAGGGCTCCCTGTGAAGGCACTCCCATGTGATCCAGTTGGTGTGAGCTGAATGATCTGAGCATTTGGTAAAAGAAGAGAGAGGCACTGGCAGTGGTGGCGCACACCTTTAATCCCAGCACTCGGGAGGCAGAGGCAGGCGGATCTTTGTAAGTTCGAGGCTAATCTGATCTTCAGAGTGAGTTCTAGGGTAGCCAGGGCTATTATACAGAGAAACCCTGTTATGGAAAAGAAAGAATAGGAGGAGTAGGAAGAAAAGGAGAAGGAGGAAGAGAGGAGGAGGAGAAGGGAGTAGCAAGACCAGGGCTGAACGGAGAGCTTGAGACTCCTGGGACACTGGGGGAGTATTGATCATGGGCCCTGCTTTCTCAATGACATACATATAGTGTCCCCTAACAGGGTCCCTCACTAAGCCCCTCCTTATCCACAGGCCCTCCATGTTTCTGTCATGAGCTTCTTTCCTGCCTTCTCCTGGAGTCCCTGGACTTGGTCCTTCCTGTGCTATCCCTTAAGGCTTGCCTCTCCAGGAGACCCTCTGAGGAGCCTGCTTAAGTGCACTGCCAGAGGGCATGGGAGTGTGGGAGAGCACATGGCTGCTCAGCTTGGATGGCGGAGCTGCCCTAGGCTCAGGTATCTGCAGGTTCTCACTCTGATGCCAATGTAGTGCTTAGACAAGCGCTTAGTTGGGACCTAGGCATCTCATGGCCAGTGCAGTCCCTGGTCACTCCTGCTGATCAAGACCAGGTGGGTCTCTCTCCAAGGTGTGGAATCTCTTCTTGAGTACTTCTATCCCCACCCCAATACCTGGAGTACAATGGTGGCGCAGGGGCCCTTCTCTGAATCACATGATAGCTCCCAGAGTCAAACTTGGCCTTGAGCATAGAAGGGGCATGGACTATGTACTGGTCACTAGGCAGTGGATGGGCTCTGTTGACTGGGCCATTTCTTGCTTCATACCCAGCTGGCCAGGGAGGCTGAAACCAATAGGAGGAGGTTGTTGCCTGCAAGGCTTCTAACCATGATTGGTTTGGGGCCCCACCTTCAGGTTCCTGTTTCACATTTTAGGATGCTTACTTATCTGTCTGTGTGTCTTTCTGTCTTACTGTCTGTCTGTCTGTCTATCTATCTGTCTGTTTGTCTGTCTTACCGTATGTCTATTTATCTGTCTGTCTTACTGTATGTCAGTCTGTCTGTTTTCCTATCTATCTATCTATCTATCTATCTATCTATCTATCTATCTATCATCAATCATGTTTTTGAGACAGAGTTTCTGTGTGTAGCCTTGGCTGTCTTGGAACTGGCTCTGTAGATCTGACTGGCCTTGAACTCACAGAGATCTGCCTGTGTTGTGATAGGAGCGGCGGGGCTGCGTCCCCAGCACCCCGGTCGCCTGCTAGCTTATGCCCCGAAATAACAACACACAAACTGTATTCTTTTAAACACTGCTTGGCCCATTATATCTAGCCTCTTCTTGGCTAACTCTCACGTATTAATTTAGCCCATTTCTAATAATCTGTTTGGCACCGCTAGGTGCGCTTATCAGGAAGATTCTAGCCTACGTCCATCCTGGGTCGGAGTTCATTGCATGTGCCTCAGAGAGCAGAGCTATCGAGTCTCTCAGGAGAGGGGAGCATGGCGTCTCTGCTCCAGAGAGCAGAGCTGTCGAGTCTGAGCTCACTTCTTCTTCCTCCCAGCATTCTGTTCTGTTTACTTCTCCCACCTATGTTTTAACCCATGAGACCAAGCAGTTTCTTTATTACTTAACCAATGACCTTCCTCCATGATGCCTGCCTTTGCCTCCTTTAATTCTGTTGGAATTAAAGGTGTGTGCTATCATACCTGGCCTTGTGGAGGCCTGCTCTTGGGTGGCTGAAGAGCCAGGAGCAGGAGATGGCCTATCTGTGTCCTGTGTGCCAGTAGATGGGAACTGCTGCTTCCCAGGAGTCGGGGAGAGCGGAAGACAACAACAGAGCTTCCAAGGCAGAAACCTGGTCCGTCTGGCTTCTTGTCGCTGTTACCAAATAACTGACAAGGAAGCAAATTAAAGGAGGAAGGATTGCTTTGGGCTCACTAAAAGGGCAAAGTTCATCATGGCGGGGAAGGCTTGGTGGAGTTCTTGGTGTTGGAGTACGTGGTAAGACTCATCTGCAGAGTAGGGAGCAGAAATCCAGGGCTAGAATGGGGCAGCCTATACTCCATAAGGCTCACCCCCAATGACCCACTTCCTCCAGCAAGGCTTCAAAGTTCCAGTCCACACCATGCTCTGGGGACGGACCAAGCATTCAAGAACCACATGAGCCCGGGAAGGGCATTTCACATCTGTAGTGCAGCATCCACCTATCCCTGCATGCTAGAGTCTTTTTGTTTGTTTGTTTTGTTTTGTTTTGTTTTGAGACGGGATTTCTCTGTGTAGCTTTGGAGCTTATCCTGGAACTTGCTCTGTAGACTATGCTGGCCTTGAACTCACAGAGATCCTCCTGCCTCTGCCTCCTGAATGCTGGGATTAAAGGCTTGAGCTACCACCACCCAGCACATGCTGGAGTCTCTCTCTCTGGGGAAGGAGAGATGACGGAGTGGTGTAGAGCTGGATGAGGAACCGCAAGAGTCTCAGGAAGCAACTTCAGCACCCCAGGGAAACTTTAGGGTCTGTGCATCTATCGGATGGCGGCCTGGTTGGTGGGGTCCTGTTGGAGAGCTGAGCCAGGGACTCTGGGAAGAGGTGAGATCAGACTGGGTACCTGCAGAAAGCCTCAAGTGCCTATGACCGCGGCCCTGGTATTGCTTTGTAGACTGCCCACTGGACACGATTCCTGCCTCCCTACCCTTCCTGGGCATAGAGAATCCTGTAGAGGCCCTTTTACCACTAAGGATGGGATTGAGACCTTTGGGATGCCCCACATCCACTGCCATGGTGCCCTACAAGGGGTCTCCTTGCTCAGCCTGGCCTTGCTGTTGCAGCTACAAGGGGAGGGGGCAGCTGACGACTCGGACCGGTGGCCTGAGATAATTCACTTTCTCCCCCAGTGTTGAAACGAGTCAATTTTTCAAACCACATTTGCTCTCTTATTGTTTATTTTCGGGCAGCAGCAGCAATTTTCGAGGCGGCTGCTACTGCCCACCCCAGCTATCTTGCGGGTCACCTGTCATTCCAGAAGGTCAGCCGCTCATTCAGAGTTCCATCATTCTTCCCATAAGCAGGCCAATACCATTTCATCTCCACAGCCCTCGCTGGGCTAGAGGACCCCCACCACCCCTTTCCTGGCCTGGGATTGACAGCATTTCATTGTGCCCTGCCCCACAACCAATTAAGAGGTTTCTGTTCTGGCCTCTCCGAGAGGCGGGGCTCCGGACTCAGCTCCTGCAGACCTTCCTTTTAGGGTGGAATTATCTAATTACGATTGTCCTGCATGGTTGGGCTCAGTCACTGTGGCCAGGGTGCTACCCCCCACTCCTTTTTCCCTGCCTGAGGTGGGCCTGGGCCTGGCACTGAGCTTCACATCACTTTGGCCTCTCCTTCAGGGACCAACTTACACTCCTGACAGCCATTTCTCTCCATTGGGCATCTCGGGCAGACCCATCAGCAGAGCTGCTGAATTCTAGGAGATTCTCCCTCAGGAGATCGCTGTATCCTGTCTGCCATCCCTCATGCCCTAACTCATGGGAGCCAGGGACTTAGGCCCTTCTGTGCAGTTTAACTCAGCCCCTACCTGTACTTTAGTGCTAATGCAGGACCCGGGGACTCTCAGCTCCCACTGACAGGGTACAAAGGGCAGCTGGGATGCCCCCAGACTTCTACATACACATACAGCAGCTCCTGACCCTGACTACTGCCTTGGGTAGTTCATAAGCTCTGCAGAATGAGTGTTCAGTTATCTACCTATCCATCCACTCACCCTCCCATTTCTCTACCTACCCATTCACCAATCTGTGCAACCAAGATCCACCCAACCATCTACTTATCCATCTACCCATTCACCCATCTATCTACCCCATCTATTTATCCATCTATCCACTCATTATCAACAATAAATCCACTCATATATACATCTAACCATCCATCTACCCCATTCAGCCATCTGTTTACTCACCCACCCACCTATCTACCCACCTATTCGTCCATCCGTCATCCTTCTATCCACCCACCTATCCACCCCACACCATCTATCAATCCATCTATCTATCCATCATATTCATCTATCCACACACCCATTCATCTACCCATTCATCTACTGATCCACCCACCATCTGTATATTTATTATTCACTCATCTATCTGTTTATCCATCCACCATCTATTCATCTATTCCATCTATCCACCCACTCATTCATCTACCGTCCATCTATTGATCCATTCACCATCCGTGTATTCATTATTCACTCATTTACCTGCTCATCCATCCATCTTCTATCTATTCATCTATCCTATCTATCCTGTCATCTATGCATTCACCTACCCACCTACTCATTCATCAAACCACACATCCACACATCAAGTAACTTCCACCCATCTATCCTGTCATTCATCCATCTATTCCCATCCATATATACATCTACCCATTCAACTATCCATCCACAGCATCCATCTACCTGTGCACCCAATCACCTGGTCATTCATTTATATATCCACCCACTCATCCATCCTCTCACCCACCCATTTATACCTTCATCTACTCAACCATCCATCAATGATCCATCCGTCTCCTCCACCAACCAACCCATCCATCCATCCATCCATCCATCCATCCATCCAACCATCCAGCTATCCATCTGCCCATCCACCCACCTATTTTTTCATAGGTCCACACACATCTACAGGACACCAGTGAGATTAGGTTATTGTCGTCTTGGAGATGCCTAAAACGCTTATCCCAGGATCTCAGTGCTACAGGGAACCCCACTTCTGCATTCAGGTGACACCATGGTGTAAAGCAGATCAGCAACAAGGTTATCTGGAAACTTCCCCATGGACTTGCTAGAGCCCAGCCTAGGGACTCTGGCATATTTGCTCTGATGCGGCTCCAGGGAAGAGCCTCACTCTCCCTAGTAACCCTCCTTGCCTCATTCCCTACTGTTCCGTAGCCTTCTCACCAGGTTCCTGCCTTCTTGGGATAGATGTTCGCTGGGCATAGATGGAGCTGAGTGAGGGGGTACTGCCCCCAGGCCTCCTCTCAAGACCCTCAGAGGATCATAATATCCTTGGGGTTACCTCGAGCCCACCCCACCTCTGCACAGAAGGACACCCATCCCTGTATGCCCAGTCTTTGTCTTCTGCCCAGTGCCGGGTAGATTTGCTGCAGCTGCTCAGTTCCAGCCTTGGAATGGTCTAGGCAGGTTTGTAAACAGCCTGAAGCCCAGAAAGGGATGGAGGCAGAAGCATGGGTGGGGAGGAGAGGCAAGCAGCCCGCATGCACCCCTGCACTTGCATGCTGCAGCGAGAAGGAAAGATAACTGATGGGCCGTATTTTAAGGCATATTAACCCAATTACAAGTATATTTTTACAATCGTGGCTCGGGCATTCATCATGCCGCGTTTATTAGCCCCCGAGCTGGGCTGTGTCAAATGAAGGCTGTGAAACAGGAGTGTTTCATTACGCTCTGCCTGCACTGGCTCCATCCCGTGACTCCTAAACCGCACGATTTTATCAAAATCTTCGGAAATTGAAGCAATCACTAAAAGGTGTCGGGGAATTAAAATGTTCTGTCTTGGTGAAAGAGATACACTTCTTGTAACATATATCAGTAGCTCTTTTTTTAAAGACACATTACTATGCAGAGAAAAGGCATCAAACGCAGGAGGGGGGCTTCCAGAAGGATCTGCAACAGCAATTCTTCATGCCTAAAAATCGTCTTCTGAGGGACACGCTGCTGGTGAGGGCTTTCCCCTCTCTCTCTCTCTCTCTCTCTCTCTCTCTCTCTCTCTCTCCCTCCCTTCCCCCTCCCTCCCTCCTTCCCTCTCCCTCTCTCTGTTTTTTGATTTTTTTTTCACCCTCATTGTTTGGTTCGGGGGTTGGGGTCTGATAGTCACTATGGGAAAATGGATTTCAACTGGCCAGGAATGGGGTCCCACCATCTGCACCCCTTTCGGTGAGGAAGTTGTCAGGTTACATGTCTGTGTATGTCTGCCCCAGTCTTTCTCACCATGGACAGTCTTTGGTCTATTTTTCTTGCTCTCAGGTTGAGGGCTGTGGGTGTCACAGCCTGGCCCAGGAACCTTCAAACATGCCCGTCTTATCTTACCAGCTCCCTGCACCATGTGTGCATGGGGGTGCATGCTTGGCTGCTGGTCCTACCTGTGCTTACCTGTCCCCGACAGTGGGGTGTGGGAGGGGTGGAAGCCTCGTTGTGTGCTCTGTGATGGGGTTTGGAGTGCAGCGGTGGAATCTATCAACTGGCACCTTCTGGATCCCTAGGGCTGTGTCACTCAGCACTCGGATTCCTACAACCTAGCCCAGGACAAAGCTTCCCCAACTTGCCCCCATCACCTTTGAAGCCACTTTGCTATTGACAGCAGGGACAGACATGCTGGTGTGGCCTCTGCAGCTGCAGTGACCCCACAATTCATGGTTTGTCATTTTCCTGCCAAGGTTCAGGGCCACCGAAGGTTGCTGCTGTTGGGTGAGTGTTGAGGGAGGGTCACCCTGGGCATCTGAGGGCGGGGAGGAGCCTGCGGGGCCTCTGTGGATTTAGTGTCTGGGGTCTGCATCAGCTCAGTCTCTGTTCAGAGGCTGCTGGTTTCTGCCTGAACATGACGGCTTCCAGGGGGTTCCAGGATGGGGCTGGCAGGGGTCTGGGTAGCTCTCAATTTGATTCTGCTAGGTCATCTGGGCTTGGAGCCTGAGAAGGGCGAGGGGAGCAGGAGGGACACGGGAGCCTGTGATCCTAGTGTGAGTGGCCCAGGCCTTGCTGCAGGTGTTTGATTGGAATTGAATGCTGTTGAGGGTTAGGGCCTTGGGCTGGGTCTGCTGCACAGTCCCCAGGACCAGAACTCTGTCTGTGAGCCCCACATATGCCTTTCAGGGCTCTGTTCTTGTCCCTCCTATTCCCGTTTCTCTGCTCTATCAATCTGCTTTGTGATGAGGTTTCATTTTAGAAACATGGAAAAAAACAACACATCTCTGATAGACGAATAAACCAACCCTGGCATCTGTCATGGAATAGTAGGCAGCCGTAGAAAGGGAGGAACGTCAGCTCTCCAGAGAGCCGTGCCAGGCAACAAAAGCCCAAAGGCCATATCTCTATGGATTCTTGTCTACAATACCATTTTAATTTACTATGCATTCATTTATCTCTCTGTGTATGTACGTGTGTGCGCACATGCAGTCATGCCACAGGGTGTGTGCTGAGGTTAGATGGCCACTTTTGGGAGTCTCTTCTCTCATTCTACCATGCGAGTTTTAGGGAATGAACTCAGGTCATCAGGTTTGTCAGGAAGAGCCCTTACTTGTTGAGGTATCTTGTCAGCCCTAGAATATTTTTTTCCCAAAATATTTATTTGCTTGCTTCTATATTTTGGTGTTTACATATGCTGGGCAAACACATCACCAATGGAGCCGCAACCTAGTCCTAGAATAGCTTTAATTTTTTTGTTTATTTAAGTGTATGGGTGTTCTGAGTGCATATTTATGTATCATTTGTATACAGAATGGTACCTGTGGAAACTGGAAGATGGCATAGGATTCCCTGGGACTGGAGTTATAGATGATTGTGAGCCACCATGTGGGACTGGGAACTGAACCCAGGTCCTCTGGAAGGGTACCAGTGATCTTAACTGCGGAACCATCTCTTGAGCCCCTCTGGACTGTCTTGAAATGGGAGAGAATCACAGTGCTGGAGGCTTCTCCATCTCCTGAGAGGAGGGCAGTGGCGCTCTGAGGAATCCCGTGTCTGGATGAAATAATACTGCTGTTCTGACTGAGATGCTCTGCAGTGGTCCCCAGATACCTGCTCGGGGACACTGGTCAACAGTCATGATGGATCCCCATATTGTTTCCCATAACCTGTGAATCTACCATTTCTTCAAATTCAAAGTTTAATTAGAAGCTGTGTCTCAAGTCCTAATGGCAGGATCATGTAGGGGAAGCATCCCTCCCATCCACCTACAGCTGCACCCCTACCCTCATACCATACCCTGAGAGCCCTGAGTTAGCTGTGGCATAGTCCAGAGACCCAGAGCGCTGGACACATCTGGGTGATGTGCAGTGCAGCCCCGAGGAGAGGAAGCGCTTGCTGGGCTGTGTGGCACAGTTTGGATAGGCTTGCTAGCTCTGATGGCTCAGTACCCGGGGATTCTGGGCCTCTTCTCAGGACCTCCCTGCTGCCGTCTGCCTCCTTTGTGTGTGTTGGGGCTGTGTGGGCCATCACGGGTGGGAGTGGGGGCAGACAGACACTGCAGGCACCATTTAGCATGCTCTAGTGAGGCCTTCACTCCTAGATGCTGGGCGTTAGTCCTGTTCAGTGTGGTATGGAAGCAGCTCAGACTGGGCAGGGGTCACACAGAGAGAGTGTGTATGGAGAGGGTGGGTCCAACTCTTTATCTTGATAGAGTGGGCCGGCCACCAATTACCTGTGGCTGAGCCTTTGCAGAGTGGGTAAGGGTTATGCCCTGGGGTGTGGCTTGGGTGGCCTTCTGTCCCCTATGCCCTGTCACTCCAGCATTGCAGTGACCCCACTTGTCACATTGGCAGGGATAGGCTCCAGAAGTCCCTGGGTGCCCTGGGTGCTCTGTGGCCCTCAGCTTGAGTCATACCTGATCTGTAGGGTCCCACCTAGAATCTGGGCCACCAAGAGCAGTAGCCTGGGTTCTAGGCTGGCTCTTCCCGAGCAGCACACGCGAGAGGAGACAAAGGGCTCAGGCGCACCTCGGTTAAGCTCAGCTGAGGCCTCTCAGCACGTCAGAGTGGGAGTCCGGGTAGAGCTCCGCTCTCCAGGCTTCTCCCTACCCAGCCAGGACCAGGCAGTGAACCAATGGCTCCAGCCAGGCTGGGGGCTGCTCTTCTCTGAGGTTGTTTATTTATCTGTCACCAAAACCACTATTTCCCACCAGCCTGGTTCTCAGGACTCCTGCCCTCCCCAGCCCCTGTACCTATGGAGCCTATTTCAGCTCCAGGTGCCTCAGTACCTTCATGCTTAGGAGGGATGGCCCCAGGAGAGAGGTGGCTTTTCTCCTCACAGGTGCTCCTAATACTCCTCGTAAGTATGGCTCCTAGGTCTGCATGTCTGTTTTCTCAGCTCTCCACACACGGTCCTCCCCATCCTAGCCCAGGGTGTGCTGGTTCCCGTGGTCACTGTCCAGTGGTCACCCAGGGCCCTGACCTAAAGGAGACGACCCTCAGGACTCCTGCTGTAGCCTTTAGCCCTGTAGGGAGGACAATGTCTGAGGTCAGAGGGACCATGTTTTTATTTTTGCAGATGCCGTCACCTTACTCTGGGCTCAAGGGTCCCCATGTCAGATCTGCCCTCTGATTCCAGCGGGGTGTGAATACTCTTACCCTCCTCGCAAGCTTGCCTTGGCTGCACTTCACGTTGCGCCTCAGGGGGTCATCTGGGAATGAGACCGCTCTCCACCCCGAGGGATGGCAGCGCCACCCTGCTGAACAGGGCTTCATCCAGAGGGCATGCACAGGACCTCAAGCAGGGGATTTTTGCAGGAGGGGGACTTTTCTTTAGACTCAGGGTCCACTCCGGTGCACAGTGCATGTTTTGGTAGGAGTGTGAACTTCTGGGACATCAACACCTTTCCAGACCTGCACCTAGGACCGTGGTGTTGAAGAGTGAGAGAATAGGGCCCAAACAGCAATGGCAGCGATAACTACCTTCTTGCCTGGTTTTCTCCATGAACATGACTCTGAAGGTCATGCTCTCTGAAAGGAAAACTGAGGCCAGTAGTGGTCAGCTTCTGCCAAGTCTTCTCAGGGATAGCACATTCTAGCACCACCTGAAGTCCATCTGTGTCTTTGGGCCACAGTGTCCATGATGCATCTGAGTCCCTTGTCCGTCACCAAGGCCTGCACCTTGATGGGGCTAGCCCTGGCAGCTTACTAAACGGGGATGTCCTCAGTGATCTTGGCTGCAATTGGCTGGCCTGGGGAGGCGTGAGGGGTCCCAGATTCTCCTCCCCCTCTAAGACCAGACTTCCCACTCCAGCCTGGGCCCTGCAGAAACAAGCTGGGTAAATCTCGGAGGTCGGCTGACTGCCCATGCTGTATTTCCTGCTTGTTGGTGTCACTGACTTCACCACTCGGGGTCAAGAGTTATCCTACCACGTCTTTTGTGTTCTAAATTTAATTGTTGCACTCCTTTTCTACCTTAAAAAGATCAGTAAAAACTGTTAATTTGATCAATACTTAATTTTTTCACCCAGAACGCGTTTCTTCTGCTGGCCCGTGATAAGCAGGCGGCGGGGCAGAGGGACAAGTAAATTGTCAGGAGTCCCCCGCTCGCCAGCGGCCACTCCACCACTTAGAGCCCTGTAATTTATACCCCAGCAGTCGCTCTGCAATTACCCTGTCTATTGCTGTCGACAGTATCACACTATCTTTTAAATAGATCCGGCTCGGCTGGTCCAGACGAGCCAACAGGACAAATGACGCCATCCCTCATCCCGCAAGTCCTAAAGAGATAAGTCCCTTAAAGAGGGGACCATTTATCAGCTGATACAAGCTGGATACTTACAAGCCACTTCTTTGTTTGGGTTCTTTTCAGAATCCAAAGCTATTGATCTGCTGGGGGGGAGCATGGGACAGGGTGTCCAGGAAAGCTTTGGAGCTGCCCTGGGGCCTGAGCTTGCCCTACCCCTCGGAGCATCTGAGAGTGACCATGGAACTCCAAGACCGACCTCCGGCCACTGCTGGCCCTGGCTGCAAGTGTCTCCTTGGGTCTGGTCACTATTTTTAGATGGGCTTCCCTTCTTGGGTCCCACGGAGGCTGCCAGGAAGGGCTGTGGAGGAATGACCTCAGTCAGGCCTTGGAAGCTACTGAATCCAGGGAGGAGCAGGAGACAAACAGAAGGGTCTTGGATATCACTGACCCCTTACCCAGGACCTCTGTTTGTGACTACCTGCTCTGTGTGGAAGAGTAACCATGTCCATTCTTCCTTGAGTACCACAGTCTTCTGGGGTCTAGTGTAGGCACAGGGTAGCCAGCTAACTGAGGAGGTTGAGACTTTCAAGGTCTGGGGATAGAGCTCCCTAGGGTGTTTCTACAAGGAGAAAATGAGGTGGCACACACTTGGGACTGCTCTTGCCATGGGTGGAGAATGGCTCCGATGCAGGCATCTGGGCCTGTATCCTCCAGGCTGCTGTAGTCACAAGCAAGTGGACAGCTCTAAGACAGAGCCTGTGTGTCCATGGGATGAGCACCCTCTTCAGTAAGCCTGGGGGCGTCCCACAGGTTCCCACAGCTTGGAGGTTCCCATGGCCTTTATGAAGCACAGAACAGTTGACCCATGCAGTTGAGAAATCCAGAGACCCTGGAGCTCCACCCTTGCGTGAGTCCTCTTAACACAGTCTCCACCCACTCTGCCTGCTTCTGGGTCCTCCGGGCAGAACACAAGGCCAGTGATCCCAGAGAAAATCTGGGACCTCAGCCATGGGCAAGGGCACTTGGGTGCTGTATCAGAGGCCTGGCTTCACAGCCGTCATTCCTCTCTGTAGGCTTGCACTGCAGGGCTTGTGGCAGGTCCCTGGACCCCTGCACTTGGTTGGTGGCTGTGTTCCCTCCTCAAGGAGTGGTCTCACCTGTGATCCAGAAATCAGGGTGTGGGCAGAGCAGGAGGACCTAGACCCCTGCCGGAGGTGGCAAGCATGATGTGAGGCAGCAAACACCGGGCTTGGGGACACTGGTGACTTCTAAATGGCCTTCCGAGGACACACACATCTGAGAAGGTGGGAGGAGACCATGGCAAGTCACCTGTTTTCCTTCTTGCTTCCCCCAGCCTAGCATGGCTCGGGATGCTGGGCCAGACCCTGTTCCTCTGGGGGGAACCAGAGTGATCTTCTGGGTCCTCACAACCACGTGGCTGCCACAGGCCGCCTCCTCCTCCTGCTGCCCAGTGGCTGTCATTCTGTCTGCAGATGGATGGGAGCACAGAGTGGGGCGCGGCTGATGGCGCGATACACCGCAGGTCATCTGTTTGGTCTTAATTTAGAAAACCTTCACGAGATTATTACGAGGCATTTTTCCCCATGGTGCCTGATGGTATCGGGTGGACTCAGAGCTCAGCTTTCCCAGTTTATCTCCTTCAGAGTGCATTAATACGCAGGCCCAACGGCACTGCTGAACCACAAAAACAAATAGAAATGGTCTTTGTGGCGTCTCTCGTTAAAAATAGTGTCCATTTATCATCCCGCCAATGGTGCTGGACTGTGCCTGAGGTCTGGCTGGCTGGTCAGCTGCTTGGGCTCAAGCCTGCCTCTCTTACTTTTGGGTCTCCTTGCCTCCCTTTCTGTCCTGTGCCTCAGAAGCAGAGGCCACTTGTCTCTTGGTAGCAGCTAAGACAAGGGGCTGTGGGGCCAGGAGCTGGTAATCAGAGCCCTAGGATGGGCTCCTGGTGCTCGGGTAGATAATTCAACTCATGTCCCTCCCTCCTTGGTCCCCTCTTACTCTGGGGACTCTTAGGCCCAGGGTGATCCTGAGCCCTCACCTGGAAGAAGGAGTAGATGAGTGAGGGACTCAGGCCGGGACACATGATCATAACACATGGTACCCACTTATTCATTCCTTCAGGTTCAGTCGCCCAGATGAGGAGGCCCTTGCAGAGGGCTGAAGGTGCCAAGACTGAGCATTGTCTTGTCCTGTGGAGGTCAGTACAGCATGGTGATGCTCACTGCAAGAATACGGTGGGGCTTGCGCATTTCTCTTACCTCCCAGCAAGGGCAGGAGGCTGACTTGTCTGGAGATGCTGGGATCTTTGTGCTGGGATGCAGAGCTGCTGAGTGAGTCAGAGCTTGGGAGACATTGATGCTAGGCAGGCGGCTCAACCACTCTGAAGTTGGAGAGACGTGGGATCTTTGTGGCTCTGGTGAAGGAGAAAAGGGGAAAAGAAAAACAATAGACCAACTGTATAGAAATTAGGAAACACAGAGGAGGAGGCAGAGCCCGGCCATAGTAACTGGGTGCAGCCACGTGAGCACTGTGATGTGGACGGAATCTGCTGCGTGCTGTTCCCAGAAGACTGAGGACACAGACCAAGAGCCAAGAGATGGAAGGCAGACGTATCAGACGAGAACCAGAGACACTCAGGGCAGCCGTCCTTATGTCAGACAAATGAACTAGGAACAAAAGCGGGCAGGAAAGCACAGGGGTCAAAGAAGACTATTAGACCTGGTTCAAAAGAACAAACGGTCAAGAAAATATAATGAGGGCTGGTGAGATGGCTCATCCAGCAAGTTGTTCTCTGACCTCCACATTGTGCCAGGGCATGTGTGCACATGTATGTGTGCTCACACATACAATAAATAAATCAATGAAAATGTACAATCATATATGTGCCTTAAATAGCATGGTCCTAAATACACACAATTATTACTGAAAAAAATATAATTAAACTACATATTTGGAACTTCCCACAGTTTCTTATAAAATGAATGAATATATCAGAATATGCAGAGCTATTGGATTTGAATGCTACAGTGAAGTAGTCAAATTATAGTTATTATCTATTACCCAGATATTATGGGTAGAGCCCATAGAGAATACGTATTTCTTTTATGTAAATTATTATTCACAAAAGTGGGCCCTGTACCAGGCCACTGTTAAGTCACCAGCAGAGGAGGTGGGCTGACCCCACAGCCAGTTCATGCATGAGGGCTGATGACAGTTTGCTTGCTCCCCTGGAGAAGACTGGGTTAGCTCCACTGAGGTCTGTGAGAGGCGCAGGGCAGATGTGGCTGGACTGAAGAGAAGCAGGAAGGACGAAGCTGTCTACAGTTATACAGCCACAGTGGACAATGTAATAAATTTTAAAGAACCAACATGGGGCTGAAGAGATGGCTCAATGGTTAAGAACACTGACTGCTCTCTTAGAGGACCTGGGTTCAATTCCCAGCACCCACAAGGCAGTTTACAACTGTAACTCCTGTACTAGGGGATCTGGCATCCTCACACAGACAGACATACATCCGATGCATTTTAAATACAAATAAATACATTTTAAAAAAGGAATTAATTTAATACTGTGACGATCATGCAATGAAATAAAAACAAAAGGTTGTGAAACATCCAGATGTCAGAGAAGAAAAGCTCTACTAAACCACTCCTGGGTTAGAGGAAAAATCACAAGGAAATCATTATGAAATGTTTAAAGCACTTTATGCTAGGAATTGTACGGCAAACCTAGACCAGTGCCCACAGCAATACCTGTAACTATAAAGATATTGCAAGCCAGAGAAAAGGGCTCTGGAGAGATGGCTCAGTGGTTACGAGCCCTGGATGCTCCTGCAGTGGCGTTCACAGCCATCCTTCACTCCCGTGCTCTTCTGTCCTCTGTGGACACCAGCCTTGCATGTGGTGCGCATACATACATACATCCAGGGAAAGCACTCACATATACACATGAAAATAGAATAAAGAAGTCTTTCTTAAAAAATCAAAAACAAAGGTAAATCAGGGATCCAAAGGGCTAATGCTAAGGGAGAAAGCAAAGCAAACAGTGGGGAATCGTGGGAGACCCCAAACAGAACAGAGGAGTCTGTGCCAGCTCGGTGTTACTCTCTTGTTATTGTGACCAGATACCTAACAAGGAGGAACTTAAGGCAGGGTGGGCTTATTTGGTTCACAGTTCCAAGAGATACACATCACGACAGGGAAGACATGGCAGCAGGTAGTGCCATGTGTCAAGGGCCAGAGAGACGGCCTAGGATCTCCTGGGGCTGGCGTTACAGGAGGGTGTGACTTGCTGGATGTGGGTGCTGGGAGCCAAGCCCTGATCCTCTTCAAGAGCAGTACAGGCTTTCAAGCACTGAGCCATCTCTCCAGCTCACTGAGCCGTCTCCCCAGCTCCCTCCCCAAGTATTTTCTAAAAGAATGTCTGAAGCGGACAGCTGGTAGACACACATAATTCCAGCACTTGAGAGACTGAGACGGGAGAACCAAGAGTTCCAGGCCACCCTGTGCTACATGTGAGGGCATGTCACAACAAAAAGTCCATGTAAACTATTATCTGTCAAGGGGTTAATATCTAAAGTATATAAGGAATTAGAACCACCCAGTAGAAAGAAAACGATGAGATTGAAAAGAGTGAGTGGGGGAGCAGCGTGCTAACTCAGTAGGTAAAGACGCTTGTCCCTGAACGCAGCGGCCTGGGTTTGATCCCCAGGACCCACAGGGTGTTCAAGTTGTGCTCTGACCTCCACTTGTACCATGGCACATGGATGCCCACATACACAGGACATGTATACACTGTGTAAGCAAATAAGTACTAAAAAGGATTTTAAAACATGTTAAGGATCTGGTCATACATTTCTCAAAATAAGAGGTGTGTGGTGTCCTCAGAATTCCTCATTATCAGGAAACTGGGATTGAAACAGCAAGGGTGATCTTCCACTCTCTGAGCGGCTTAAATGAAAAGAGCTGGTAGTTAATCCAATTGGCACAGCAACTATGCAAACAACACGAAGTTTCCCTTGTGTCCTGGTTCCTTTCCTAACGCTGTGTGACAAAGCACCATGACCAAGGCAACTTTTAGAAGGAAGCATTTGATGGGGGCTAACAGTTTCAGAGGGTGAGCCCATGACTGGCATGGCAGAGAGCATGGCAGCAGGCAGGCAGCAGGCAGACGGCAGGCAGGTAGGCAGACAGCAGGCAGCAGGCAGACGGCAGGCAGGAAGGAAGGCAGCAGGCAGGCAGGCAGCAGGCAGGCAGCAGTCAGTCATGGCCCAGGAGCAGTAACTGAGAGCTCACATTCTTGATTCACAAGCGGGAGGTAAAGAGTAACCTGAAAGGCCACTCCCAGTTACATACCTCCTCTAACAAGGCCATACCTTCTAATCCTTTCCAAAACTTCCGCCAACTGGGGACCAAGTATTCAAATACGTGAGCTTATGGGAGCCACCTTCAAACCACACCACACCTTGAAAAATAAAAATACAGCTAGCACATGGCCCAGCTGGCTCACTTCTAGGTGTTGTGTCCAGATGGAATAGAGTCAGTTTGACAAAGTTGACACCCGCACGTCTACGCTCACTGCAGCAATGTTCACAACAGCCAGGATACGAAAATCACTCTGAATGTCTTTTGTTTTTTATTTTCATTTTTATTTTATTTTTTGAGACAGGCCTTCTCTGTGTTGCTTGGAGCCTGTCCTGGAACTCACTCTGTAGGCCAGACTGGCTTCAAACTCACAGAGATCCGCCTACCTCTGCCTCCCAAGTGCTGGGATTAAAGGTGTGTGCCACCACCGCCCAGTCCTAACTGTCTATTAATAGATAAATGAGCAAATATGTAGCACACGCACAGGGGAATTCTACACGGTCTTTAAAAAAAGAATTCTGAACCTGCTCTTAGTGACGGCGTGGATAACCATGGGGACATCAGCTTGAAGTGAATGACTAGATGCACAAAGACAAATTCATGATCTTACACATGAAATCTAAAAAAATCTGAACTCATGGGAACAGAATGTTGGAAGGGATTGCCAGGGCTGGGGTTGGAGTGAGGGGAAGATGCTGGATAAAAGATAGGTAGGAGGAAGAAGTTCAAGGTGCCTAGTACAACAGGGCAGCAATAAAGATAGCAATGTATTGTTGAAAAATGGCAGAATGTCTGGGAGTGATGGTGCACACCTTTAACCCCAGCACTTGGGAGGCAGAGGCAGGCAAACCCCTGTGAGTTTGAGGCCAACCTAGTCTACATAGGGAGTTCCCGGATAGCCAGGGCTACATAGTGAGACCCTGAATCAAAAACTCACCTCCCCAAGAAAGAAAAGAAGAAAGAAGAGTGACCGTGGATTTTTGTTGTCAATACATGAGGATATGCAGGTTATTTAGTTATTAATATATGCTGTTTACAATCTATACATGCTTCAAATTATGTTTTGTTTTGCTTTTGAGATACACCCTCACGTATCCCAGACTAGCTTCATTAAGAGTGAGGGTGCCCTTGAATTTCCTCCAGCCTCCATTTCCTGAACGCTAGCATTACATGTGAGCACCATCATGCCCCATTTTATGGGCGCTTAAACCCAGAGTCTTGAGCATGCTGAGCATGCTGGGAAAGCACTCTCCTCAACCAAGTTACCCCCAACCCCTCAAACTGTGGTGTATGATAAATACACAGTATTTATGAACAGTATTAGTTAACAAAAATCAACCAATTCATTTTTTTTGCTGCTATTTATGTATTTATCTTTGTATGTGTAGGCACACACACCATCAAGCGTGTATGGAGGTCAGCGGATAACATGCTGGAGTCATTCTCTCCTTCCATCATGTGTGTCCTCAGATAGAATTCGGTTCGTTAGGCTTAGCAGCGAGTACCTTTACCTGCTGAGCCATCTTGCCAACCATAATTTAAAATTTGAAAGAATAAGTGGGCCTGTGTCTGCTCTCTTTGAATGAGGAGGGACCTTAGGGGCTTGCCGGCTCCTACTAGGGAGAATGGCGGAAGACAGTACACAGCCCCAGAGATACCGCAGACTCCTACCTGATTTTCTCCAGTCTGTGGCTCTGGGGTCAGCTAGGAATGAAGTAAGAAATCCGCAGAACTCAAGATCATCCCGGAGAGTGGCCACACATGCAGGGATGTGTGACACACCCAGCTGAGCTCCTGAGCGTTGGCCACGGTCGCACCCCGGTGTTGTAACTGGAGATGAGACTCTGGGAGGCTGACTAACCTCTGGCTGCCGCCACAGGTGGGTGCTCTCCCCGTAAGAGAGCGGTTCCTCTCAC
Organism: Alexandromys fortis; assembly: GCF_014885135.2. Lineage (NCBI taxonomy): Eukaryota > Metazoa > Chordata > Mammalia > Rodentia > Cricetidae > Alexandromys > Alexandromys fortis. The sequence goes on from NW_026067920.1 coordinate 4,840,978, forward strand.
ACAGGGGCACAGGAAGATGGTTGCTTGGGAGCAGATGTGACTTGTTATGCAGTCATGGCAACCACAATGAATGATACTGAACAACACGCTCACATCTGGGGAAATCGAGGCAGAATCCCTACTTCAGGCCATATACAAAGGGAAGACCAAATGGAAGAGGTCAGAGACTTGAATACTAAGTAACGGTGAACCTGCAGGAAGGGAGGACAACATGCTGGGGAATTTCGCTGTGACCTTGGAAGAAAGGATTTCTCAAACAAGACCCAAGAGAACAAATCATAAGGTGAAGAATGGATGGTTTTGATGGTATCAAGATGAAGGATTCTGCTCGATAAAGAATTCAATAGACCATGTTAACAAATGGGCAGTGGGCTAACAGATGGTATTCACAACATCTGAAATCCACAAGGGATTGACAGAACACACAGGGACCCACCACCAATCACCTCGGGAATGACAAGGCTCGTGAAAGAAAAATGGGCGGAGGCTGTGAACTGGCGACTCCCTGGGAGAACCCCAATATCCATGGAGTCCTTTGGCATCTCCAGTGGTCAGTGGGAGGAGATATCCTCTGTAAGTGTCAGATGAGCATAAATTAGATAAATGTGCAGTTCCAAGATGCAGGGAAGAGATGCTGTCTAGTACTCGAGGACACTCCAATGTCACCTGGTGGCAGGGAGTGGGGCTTCAGATGAAGAGCCAGGGGTGATGGCAGTAGATGTCTTCTCGAGGGTCCCCCTCTGAGCCAGGCTGTGTGCTGACTTCTCCACTGGCACTGTCCACTGAATGCTCTCTGATGCAGGAAGGAGGTGGAGCAAGCATGGCTGAGGGCAGGGGGCAGTCACGAGCTCAGAACCAGAGGTTTCACACGGGATAGCATTGGCAGTGGCTTGGCCACAAGACACTGACCAAGTGTGGTGACACCAGTGTTTGAGACAAGGACATGGAGTGAGTGGTGGCGGTGGATGTCAGGAAATATACAAGACACTGGCCAAGTGTGGTGACACCAGTGTTTGAGACAAGGACATGGAGTGAGTGGTGGCGGTGGTGTCAGTGATGCTCCAAACATGTTCAAAGGCAGCAGACCTGAGCACCATGAACTCGGAAGGTTGAACCAGTGTGCTGCCGGAGCCCGTGCCTGTGTGGGAGAGTGGAGGCTGAGGTGGGTTTTACAGCACACAGAGATTGTCCCCACCTTCATGAGTCTGGGAATACAGTAAGCTCTGGCCACTTTGGCCTTGAGGTCCATATTTAGAACCAGACAAACACATAAGCTCTATGCCCACCCCTCCTTTTATGCCCCTGTCCTTCAGATGGCCAGGCTCCCTATTTTCCTGGCTTTGATGACTATCCTTTGGCTCAGGAGGATTTCCTGTAGGCCTCCATGATCCCCAGGGTCCCTGGTCCCCATAGCTTAGCTCTGACAGCATACAGACTACAGCTTTGTCCAAGCTCCTAATGTCACCCAAGCAGATCTTGCCTGTTGATGGGTTTGTGTCTAAAGGTTAAGTCCTGAGGCTGAGAAAGTGTCCCTGTGTCTCAGTGCTCTTGCTTGTGCAGCCTGGTCCTTGGATCAGAAGCCACAAGCTGAGGCCTGGCCTTCTGTCCTGCAGAACCAGCTCCTGCCATCCAGTCTCTGTCCCAAGGCTGAAGGGCAGTGTGGAAAGAAGAACTGGGAATAATACTTTGGAGTGTCCACTCTGCAGTAAGCCCTGCCCAGGCTGAAGGAGCCACAGCGCCAAGGGAGTTAGTAGTTCATGCAGGATTAATGATTGAGGGTTTGTGCTGAGCCTGATTGGAAAATTAGTGATAAAGTGTAGTAGGAACCAGATGGCTCACACCTCTAATTACAGCATTCAGAAGGCAAAGGCAGGCAGATCTCTGTGAGTCAAGGCCAGCCTGGTCTACACAGAGAGTCCCAGGTTAGCAGTGGTTATACAGAGAAACCCTGTCTCAAAAAGAAAAGAAAAGGTGTGTTAAAGAGCTGTGTTTCTGGAACTTCCCAGAGGGGACACAGACTGTGAAGGTTTTGTGTCCCCCATGAATGGGCACTGGGTGCCCACTGCACAGCATCTCAGCACTCAGTGGGCAAGCCTTGCGCCCTGTGGTGTCTCTAGCAGTTCTGCTGGCTCCACGATCGGAGCCAAGGCACTGGATGGCAGTTGGGTGGGGTCAGCTATCCAGCCTCTTTGCTCAGTGCACACTTTCAGGGACTTCTTCACATGACTGAGGCGGCAGCCATCTGATGGCAGGTGGGGACACGGAAGATCCTGTCGCAGACGACACAGGACAGACGAGAGGTCCTTGCTCATGAACTGCTGCACTGGGTTCCCACCCACATGCCTCTCCGTGATGGCAGCGCCCCCAGTGGTGGGTCTGTTCCTATCCAGAGGGTCATGCCATAGACCCAGATGGTCCTACTGAGATCTCTTGATTTCATTGAAGCAGATGGCCTGGCTGAGAGGCATCTTAGTCTTGCGCCCACTAGGAGAGAGACGCTCTGAGAAGATACAGGGGAAGTCTTGGCTTACCTTTCTCAGTCAAAACTGCATCATTTAACGTCAGGGGTCCCAGGTCAGAGTCATGTCCACAGTGTGGCCTGTGCTTCCTTCTTAAAAGAGATATCAGACATGACTTTTGTCCTTTGCTTTCAAAGACTATCTTGGCACATCTAGGCACCGATGCTTTGATAGGTGCAGACATGGTAGGCCGTGCATCCTCCAGGAAACACACCTTGTAAGAACTCCATCCACCACACAGGTCAACTGTTGCTCAGCTGAAGTACCACTGAGACAATGGATCTAGAGAGGTGTCCATCACTGCAGTGCCCTCTGACCGACAAAGGGCGGGAGAATGGTGGAGTCTGGGCTGGACCGTCTCAATGGCATATTGCAGTTCTCTCTCCTTCCTGTAGGATGCAGGGGCTGCTGTGTGCCTGGCACCAAGAGCAAGCTGTCTTGATGGGCAGACATATACCCGCATGCATGTGGGTGGCAAAGTCACCACACATACTAGCACCAGAAGGCTGAGTCCCCAGAAGGATGGATTGCAGGCTTATTCTAAACTAGACCTGTCTACCACCTGGACCTCAGTTGTCCCTGCCCTGCATGCAGTCAGGATCAACCGGGACCCTGTGTCTATTGGTCTTTCATATGTTTGCCACTCCCTGGGATGTGGTTTGCTGAGTGAGGGGTGGAGATCCTTTGGTGAAGGAATGGAACCAGGCCATAGAAGTCTCTTCCTCTTGTGATGGTTTGAGTTTGAACCATCCCTCAAGGCTCATTTTTTTTTTTTTTTTTTTGAGACAGGGTTTCTCTGAAGCTTTGGAGCCTTTCCTGGAATTAGCTCTTGTAGACCAGACTAGCCTCAAACTCACAGAGATCCACCTACCTCTGCATCTAGCGGCTCATGTGTCTGAACACTTGGTCCCCAGCTGGTGCTGTGGCTTAAAGGCAGGACCTTTGGTATAGGGAGCCTAGTTGGAGGAAGTGGGTCATTAGGAACAGGCTTTAAAGGTAATTTCTGCCTCTGATTCTGAGCTCTATGCTTCTTGGTTAGCATCCTGTATGAAGTCACTACTCCAAGAACCCATAGCCACAGACAAACCCACTCTAGTCACCAAGCTGGTCTGAATGGACCACACCCTAGAAACTGCAACCTAAGATGCATCCTTCTTCCCCTGACTTATGTCTACCAGGAACTTTTTCACAGCAATGAGAAAAGTAATGAATGCACCCTGGGACCCAGCCCATGGCCTGCAGCCCGCATTTAACAATGGCCTAGAGCTGGGCAGGAGCCTTGGCCCCCAGGTCACCCACTCGTGACTTGTTCTGGTAGTGCAGATGGGGAACCACTCTTGGCAGGCTCTGGGATGTCATGTGTCTTTGGTCAGCCTGTCCAGGGTGTCCCCACCGGTGGTAGCCCCCAGTTCATTTTGTTGCAGACTTGCTCCCACCTGTGTGATGTACAGAGTCTCCCAGCCTTCCTGAAATAAGGGTGGGGTCTCAATAGTCTCAACAGCCATGCCACTCCCAGGGAGTCCATCTTTGCCATAGCTTCTCCTGTTACCAGTTTAGACCTTAGTGGTTCCAAGACATGGACCAAGCTGGGGACGCGCCTTCAGGATATTGCCCTGAACAGACAGCTGTTTGGAAGCAAGGGTCACAGGAAGTGGGCTGTGAGAGGTCTTGGCAAAACTGTGGTTGTTCTGAGGTCTTGGCCTGGATGGCTCCACAGCTGACCCCACCAGTTATGACCGTTCAGTGCTCATAAACTTGTCATTGAATGTGACTGGCTGTTTCTATGGCATAGTCCTGGGTGATGTTGTTCTCTGAAGGCAATGCTAGCCTCCAAAAGGGGTCTCTGCCAAGGCACAGATTCTGGCCAAGAGTCTCAGAAGCCATCTGGTCAGGACATGGTGTGTCTATCCTGCTCACCCGTTTGGTTATGGTGAAGGAGCCTCTTCAAGCTGACTGCTAGTCAAGTCGTGGTCATGTATGTGGCTGTGGCTTGGCATTAGCTCTGCAGAGCCTGACTTCTCAGTCCTGCATGATGAGTACCATGCCACAGGCTCCCAGGGCGGTGACGGCTGCAAGCCTTGTGTCATGGCGCATCTCTTCTGCATCACTGACCCATAGACGAGGTCGCTGCCATCACCCACTGGACAATGTAGGCTCCCAGGTGTCCTTGCCCCTTTCTCCTTTCCTTGGTTGGCAGAGGAGGTTGAACTTCCCTTCCCTGTGCAGCCTTCAGCCTCTCTTGAATGGTCACACCAACAATGCGTAGGACCAGAACAAAACTCAAACAATAAACTGGAACAGGAAAAGATGATTGGCAGAACGTTTGGTGAAAGGTCAACACTTGTAGTTTATTTTGGTCCCTTCCCTCTGCTTCTCTTGGGGAGGAGCGGGACATTTATACTCGGGGCTGAGCCCTGCTATGCTGACCCTGCTCTGGGCAGGATGATGCCTCAACTGAAAGCTGTGGGGTAGAAGAGGTGTCTGCCCCCTGGGGATGTCTGTCACCCTGTCACACTGGCCTCAGGTTCTGACTCCGAGCTGCCTTCTCAACCCTGTAGTCCCCCTCCACTCCTGGAAGCCTTCGACCTCTGAACTCCGATGCCTTTAGTTAGCTGTCCGTTCTCCCTGCTTCACGGGACTGGGGTCCTCAGAGCAAGGACGGATGTCGTCTCAGTGCCCCAGGGGTCCTTGCCAGGGTGATTGCTCTCCTGCCTGGTCTGGTATGTGGCCTCCAAGGGTTTGATTTGGTTGCAGTTCCTCAGGCACAGGCGGCTGGAGCCCCATCCACACTCCATCATCGCCGGATGACAGCAGCCACGGTGGGAGTTCATTACAGGGGCCATGAATTGTTGGAGGTAATTTAGATTACAATTTAAAGTTTAATTTAAAAATCTATCAACAAATGTGAAAGTACTCGAGGAACATTTTAAAATGCACTTTAATCTCCCCAGCACAAATAGCTTTTCGGGGCTCTAAACATCATCACCTGGAAAAACAGTAAAACTTTACTGCATCTTTAATTAAATTACAAACACAAAGGATAATTAACTTTTTTATTTTTATTTTATTCGTGCCATTGTTTCTCCTCGGAGTCAATATCTTCCAGCTGCAGGAGCGGCTGTTATGAGGAAGTTTACAGCCTCGAGGCCCCGATGTGATGGGTTGTGGGGATGGATGGCCCCTCTGCGCAGGGTGGGGGCCAAGCCCTTGCAGGAAGCCAAGGCCTGGATGATCTCTCAGTGCCCCTCCCATATCATATCTAATCACAGGTTCCAGGAGAACCACGCTCTGGGGCACAGTGAGGAACTGAGCCACTCCAGCCCCGCCCCCAGCTCAGAGCTGCTCTGATGTCCAAGTGCATCCTCATATTTTCGTCGAGGAGCACTGGGAAAGCCTGTGGCAACAGCAGGCATGTTGGGTCCGTGTGGAAATCGCTCTCGTGTGTTGTACATTTAGTCTATCCCAAAGCGACGTGTTTGGCCACCTGTGCCATGACAATCCTAGAGCAACTCTGAGAGCCGCTGCCTCTTACAAGGTGTGGGACACTAAGGTGGTCCCAGGTTGGGCGATCAGCAATGGTCTCATAGATGGCACAATTGCTGCCAAATTCAGTTTGGGTTTTAGTATGAACTGCATCCTCCGACACTGGCTTATAGGTACAGGCTGCATTCCTCCATGCTGAGCAGTGTGGCATCAGCCCACCATGCTGCCTGAAGGGCGTGGACCGTGTTCCTCTGTGCTGGCCGAGGGGGCTGTAGCTCAAATCCTTTACCCTCAATGGGCTTGGAGGATGGCGCTTGGCGCCTTTAGTGGACATGGTGATGAGGGTGACACAGTGGTCTTTGGGTGCTCCCCTCAAGGGCACCAGCACGTGGTGCTGAGCAGGGCCTAGATTGGCCAGCAGGGGGCCCCCTACAAACGTGGCGCTGCGGGAGCAGCTCGCCAAGACAACCTTTCAGGGTTGCATGCAGACTGTGGGAGGACGATGAATCTTGGGCACGCAAGGCAGGGCGGCTGGGCGCCTGGGCGGCTGGGCGGCAGGTCAGAGGCCGGTGCAGCAGCTGGAGTTGGATGAAGTAGAGTGCTCATGAGGACAGAAGCTCCCGGGCTAGGATTTCCTTGAGCGGCACCCTGAGCGTCACAGTTGCAGCCGCTCCTCCCGTTTGCTGTCCTTCCTTTCCTGAAGCTATGTTAGGGACTTGGCACCTTCCCTGCGATGTCTGAGCTTTGCAGGCAGCCAGGGCTTCGCAAGTCTGTGGTAGTGCCACTTGGCAACAGGAGGGCCCTGGTCTGCCCCCAAAGAACCGTCCCTCCTCCAGATTTTCCTAGAACCCCTGTCTACACGTCTCTAGAGCCTGTGTGTCCCTAAATAGGTCCCTAGGTCCCCAGACATCGCCTCAGGACTCCATCTCCTGCTCCATATGCGGCTGTGGGGCTTCTCCCTTGGGGTGGCTCTCTTCCACACGGATCCACACATACTCGATCCCACTTGTGCATACACACTCCTGGGAGCTGTTGTTCTCTCCCCAGGCGATCACCTGCCTCTTTGGTGGCTTCCCCCACCCCCACCCCTGGCTCTGGCATGAGAGACTGAGGGTGCCGTCCACACGGGGGGTGTACAGTTTTAGTGTGTTGGCTGCTTAATTATTGGTTAATCTAGCAATTTAGCATGCTTCATTTAATTCTAATTAGGAGAATTAATAGGCAGGCGATGGCGGCTTCAACAGACTGGCACACAACAAAACCACTGGGACCCTTGCCGTGGGGGGCGGTGTCCGGGGCCTTGGCGGCTCAGGGATGATGGAGGGGGAGGGCAGATCTATGGGTGCCTGAAGGTCACAATGAGCTAGAGTGTCCTGGGTGGGTGAAACCGCTGGGTGATGGAGCCATGATTGTGGGGATAGGAGCAGGAACGCCTAGGTGGCCTCTAGTATCCAAGAGTGGCTAAGCGGAGGGCTGGCTGTACCCCCTTGGGCAGCCTCCAGCCCCCCAGTGCCCTGTGCTGCCTCCCTGTGCTGCCTGGTGTGTTTGTCTCTGCTCATCAGGCCGGCTCCCTGACAAGGCCCCGACATTGGACAAGGCTGTTCCTCTAATTAAGGTGCTAATTGAATTAAATGGCTGCGGTAATGAGCAGATGAGCGGCATAAAAAGTAAAGAGTCAGATAGGCCAATTAACAAGAGCGAGCACAATTATAACACTGGCTACGCGCCCCGGCTCCAGCATTGTTAATTGTTACCGGGGGATTTATGGTAATTGGCCCCACAACAGGCAGCAGCCAAACCTGCCCAGGGCCGGTAATTAAAAAATGATATTCTACACCAATGCCGGATGGGCTAATTAGGCCTTGATTTACATAAAGGCCTGTGAGGAGGCCTGCGCCACCTTACCTGGCTGGCTGTGGGGGTCACTCCGGTCAGCCTCAAAGGCGGCCAGGCAAGGCAGTGGGAGCCCCCTGCAGGCCACATGATGGTACAGCTAGAGCTGGCCTCTGGGACACACTGTCAGCTGTGGGATTCCGGGACCACCCCAGCCAGGACGCAGCACAAATGACTACAGACCAGATCAAACGCATGAGCCCACTATCCACCCCTCAGCCCAGACCTTATGTTGTATAACAGTTCCCTCCATTCCACCATACAGGGAAGTTTTTTAAACAGGAAGGTAAATACCTTAAGATAGCTTTCAGGAAGTCCCTGAAACTGATCAGATTTACTAGGCCCCTCCCTGACAGAGTAAATGATTAAAGCTAAGGGTCCTGCCTGGATGGAAGGAAGCTGAGCTGCAAGCCAGATTTTGGGACCAGGTGAGCTGTCTGGAAGACGTTTAGACCAACTGAGGACCTGGACAGGACACTCTCCAATCTGCTGAGCTTCTGCAGGCTGTGCAGTGTGCTCCAGGTTCTCAGCTGTGTGGTTCTGTTCCTGAGGTTGGCTTTGGTGAGGTAGTCGTCTTTAAGTTTCTGCTCCTTGAAGTAACCCCACACCCATATTCCTATAAATAACTCCAATAAAACCCATTGAGTTACCAAATTGGACTTTGGTTTGTCATGGGTTTCCTATCGAGGGCGAGTAGACCTGTCTTTGTGTCTCCTCAGGAAGTTTTATCACACAGCATCCTGTCTAGCAAACAGGGTCCCCCACCCACTGTGTAAGCTCTGCCCACCACCTCGGGCTTAGAGGTTCAGGCACAATGGCACCTTACCCTGGGACCTTCACACTCTGGGGTCCTGGCCTCCTCTAAGGTTAAGGCTGTCCCTCCTCTCTACTTTCTCAGTGAGTGTCTCCAGGGAGCATGCCTGGACCTGGGTAGATGCCAAGGTCCTAGAACAAATGGCCCATTGTACTGATCTGAGCCCTGTCCCTGGCCGTTCCTCACTTCAACTCCAGCAGCCTTTAGAAGCTGCCCAGATCCAGTTCTGAGAGTGCATGGACCCCACCATACTGCCTTAGTTACAGGGACCAGTGAGACACCCGGCAAACAGGCTGTTGGAAGGAGGGAGTCAGAACAGAGACTCAGAAAGAGGCTGGTGGAGCCTCCCATGGAAGGCAGCAAAAAGCATGGCGGTCACTCACCCTATCCCACCCTTGGTTTCTGACAGGAGTGGTTCTATTTTAGCACATTGACTTGCCTCTGTCGCAGCCCCTACCTCGCCAGCATTTCTCAGGAATGGGGTCCCCCGCCCTCCCCTGTCTTCCCACCCTGGATACCTGCAATAGTACTCTCCCAACCCTCTCCCGCATCCCGCATCCCCTCGCCCTCACCGCGTCCCCTCGCCCCTGCAGTCCCTAGCAGCCCAAGGCCTCTGCCACTGACTCCTCTCGCAGATTTACCGTAACATTCGCACTCTGAGCAGAAAACTCTGCCTCATTTACAAATGTAATTTCAATTGAGGGTGGCTCTCCAGCCTCCTTCCACTCGAGTCCCAATTGAGCCCCTTCGAGTGCTGATGGCATGATTAGACAGCGCGCGCGCCGCGGCAGATTAGTCAAGCGCGGCCCCGTAAATTGGGAAGGATGTTTTATCAGGACACGTCGCCGTGCCGCAGGCAGCTATGGGGTGCTCTGGGCTGTCCCCTCAAATCACGGTTATGGAATAATTTAGCCCTCGATTCTCTGCGATTACTGCCGCCACTGATCATGCTGTCACGTTCCGAGTGAGCACTTCATCCCGCGTTTATTCATGCCAGATCTGTTTTGCTTTCGTAATGAGCACATATTACCCCGGCACAAAGAGGATGAAGGCGGCCGTGTGATAGATAGGCGCGAGATTAAATGGGATCTTTATGACTTCTGAAGCCATCAGTTCTGACTGTGCGATAAGACGAGTCGACTTGGGTCCTGATTTGCTCTTTATTGGAGCCAATATTAGCATGTGCTCACCGGTGCAGTACTGATCAGACCCATTTAAGGTGGAGCTGAGGGCTGGCTGTGTGGGATGCTGCTGCGGCTGTCACGGCCCCGGACTGAGCCCGTAACCACGCCCAGGGGCTCCTCACCCTCGGACAACAGGACTGCAGGGGGTCCTGAGGGGCCTGTGGGGCTTGCAGGCAGATCTCACTGTCCTGGCAGACTAGCCTTTTTCTTGGATACCTTAGTACCGCCGGCCTCTCTGAGTCTCTGTTCTGACTACCTCCTTCCAACAGTCGGTTGGTCGGGTGTCTCACTGGTTCCTGTGACCAACCCCATCTCTTAATACACTCTAACCAGAAGGGAGATTGGTCATTTGGAGCCCAGGGACCTCTGGCTGGCGGTGGGACAGGTGACAGACCAGTGAAACCTAGCTTTGACTCAGTTGGGAGCATGGGACACCCTCCTACTGGGACCATGCATGGGGCCCATCTTCAGTCCCTACTTCCCAGTCTCTTGACTTCAGTAAGGACCTCTGGCCCATGCCATGTGCTGTCTGCCCTCTTCAGCCCAAGGCCCAGGACACGGATGGCTCTCTCCCCATGCAACTGATCACCCTGAACATCTTCTTTTCCTCATGGAAATCCCACTGTTGGGATACTGGGGAGGGGTCTGTCTTGTCTTTGCCCACCTCTTTCTTTGCCATCCCTACCCAGGGCAGGATGAGCTGGAATAGTGAAGAGGCCGCAGGCAGTGTTCTGTGCCGCGGGGGATGGAAGTCAGAGAGGCTTGGGTCTGGCGGGGACCACACAGCACCTGTGCACTATACCTGGTACCTCCATCTGGACCTTACTGTTTCTTAGGAGCCGGCTGGCATACAGTGCTCAGGGGCAGACTGTACTGTTGCCCTTGTCAGAGTAGATGGAGCCTGAAGCTTCTCTCTCTCTCTCTCTCTCTCTCTCTCTCTCTCTCTCTCTCTCTCTCTCTCTCTCTCTCTCTCTCTCTCTCTCTCTCTCTGTCTCTCTCTCTCTCTCTCTCTCTGTCTCTCTCTCTGTCTGTCTCTGTCTCTGTCTGTCTCTGTCTCTGTCTGTCTCTGTCTCTCTCTCTCTCTGTCTCTCTCTCTCTCTCTCTCTCTCTCTCT
>NW_026067920.1:4858034-4895292 GCF_014885135.2 Alexandromys fortis
TTTTTTTTTTTTTTTTTTTGAGACAGGGTTTCTCTGAAGCTTTGGAGCCTTTCCTGGAATTAGCTCTTGTAGACCAGACTAGCCTCAAACTCACAGAGATCCACCTACCTCTGCATCTAGCGGCTCATGTGTCTGAACACTTGGTCCCCAGCTGGTGCTGTGGCTTAAAGGCAGGACCTTTGGTATAGGGAGCCTAGTTGGAGGAAGTGGGTCATTAGGAACAGGCTTTAAAGGTAATTTCTGCCTCTGATTCTGAGCTCTATGCTTCTTGGTTAGCATCCTGTATGAAGTCACTACTCCAAGAACCCATAGCCACAGACAAACCCACTCTAGTCACCAAGCTGGTCTGAATGGACCACACCCTAGAAACTGCAACCTAAGATGCATCCTTCTTCCCCTGACTTATGTCTACCAGGAACTTTTTCACAGCAATGAGAAAAGTAATGAATGCACCCTGGGACCCAGCCCATGGCCTGCAGCCCGCATTTAACAATGGCCTAGAGCTGGGCAGGAGCCTTGGCCCCCAGGTCACCCACTCGTGACTTGTTCTGGTAGTGCAGATGGGGAACCACTCTTGGCAGGCTCTGGGATGTCATGTGTCTTTGGTCAGCCTGTCCAGGGTGTCCCCACCGGTGGTAGCCCCCAGTTCATTTTGTTGCAGACTTGCTCCCACCTGTGTGATGTACAGAGTCTCCCAGCCTTCCTGAAATAAGGGTGGGGTCTCAATAGTCTCAACAGCCATGCCACTCCCAGGGAGTCCATCTTTGCCATAGCTTCTCCTGTTACCAGTTTAGACCTTAGTGGTTCCAAGACATGGACCAAGCTGGGGACGCGCCTTCAGGATATTGCCCTGAACAGACAGCTGTTTGGAAGCAAGGGTCACAGGAAGTGGGCTGTGAGAGGTCTTGGCAAAACTGTGGTTGTTCTGAGGTCTTGGCCTGGATGGCTCCACAGCTGACCCCACCAGTTATGACCGTTCAGTGCTCATAAACTTGTCATTGAATGTGACTGGCTGTTTCTATGGCATAGTCCTGGGTGATGTTGTTCTCTGAAGGCAATGCTAGCCTCCAAAAGGGGTCTCTGCCAAGGCACAGATTCTGGCCAAGAGTCTCAGAAGCCATCTGGTCAGGACATGGTGTGTCTATCCTGCTCACCCGTTTGGTTATGGTGAAGGAGCCTCTTCAAGCTGACTGCTAGTCAAGTCGTGGTCATGTATGTGGCTGTGGCTTGGCATTAGCTCTGCAGAGCCTGACTTCTCAGTCCTGCATGATGAGTACCATGCCACAGGCTCCCAGGGCGGTGACGGCTGCAAGCCTTGTGTCATGGCGCATCTCTTCTGCATCACTGACCCATAGACGAGGTCGCTGCCATCACCCACTGGACAATGTAGGCTCCCAGGTGTCCTTGCCCCTTTCTCCTTTCCTTGGTTGGCAGAGGAGGTTGAACTTCCCTTCCCTGTGCAGCCTTCAGCCTCTCTTGAATGGTCACACCAACAATGCGTAGGACCAGAACAAAACTCAAACAATAAACTGGAACAGGAAAAGATGATTGGCAGAACGTTTGGTGAAAGGTCAACACTTGTAGTTTATTTTGGTCCCTTCCCTCTGCTTCTCTTGGGGAGGAGCGGGACATTTATACTCGGGGCTGAGCCCTGCTATGCTGACCCTGCTCTGGGCAGGATGATGCCTCAACTGAAAGCTGTGGGGTAGAAGAGGTGTCTGCCCCCTGGGGATGTCTGTCACCCTGTCACACTGGCCTCAGGTTCTGACTCCGAGCTGCCTTCTCAACCCTGTAGTCCCCCTCCACTCCTGGAAGCCTTCGACCTCTGAACTCCGATGCCTTTAGTTAGCTGTCCGTTCTCCCTGCTTCACGGGACTGGGGTCCTCAGAGCAAGGACGGATGTCGTCTCAGTGCCCCAGGGGTCCTTGCCAGGGTGATTGCTCTCCTGCCTGGTCTGGTATGTGGCCTCCAAGGGTTTGATTTGGTTGCAGTTCCTCAGGCACAGGCGGCTGGAGCCCCATCCACACTCCATCATCGCCGGATGACAGCAGCCACGGTGGGAGTTCATTACAGGGGCCATGAATTGTTGGAGGTAATTTAGATTACAATTTAAAGTTTAATTTAAAAATCTATCAACAAATGTGAAAGTACTCGAGGAACATTTTAAAATGCACTTTAATCTCCCCAGCACAAATAGCTTTTCGGGGCTCTAAACATCATCACCTGGAAAAACAGTAAAACTTTACTGCATCTTTAATTAAATTACAAACACAAAGGATAATTAACTTTTTTATTTTTATTTTATTCGTGCCATTGTTTCTCCTCGGAGTCAATATCTTCCAGCTGCAGGAGCGGCTGTTATGAGGAAGTTTACAGCCTCGAGGCCCCGATGTGATGGGTTGTGGGGATGGATGGCCCCTCTGCGCAGGGTGGGGGCCAAGCCCTTGCAGGAAGCCAAGGCCTGGATGATCTCTCAGTGCCCCTCCCATATCATATCTAATCACAGGTTCCAGGAGAACCACGCTCTGGGGCACAGTGAGGAACTGAGCCACTCCAGCCCCGCCCCCAGCTCAGAGCTGCTCTGATGTCCAAGTGCATCCTCATATTTTCGTCGAGGAGCACTGGGAAAGCCTGTGGCAACAGCAGGCATGTTGGGTCCGTGTGGAAATCGCTCTCGTGTGTTGTACATTTAGTCTATCCCAAAGCGACGTGTTTGGCCACCTGTGCCATGACAATCCTAGAGCAACTCTGAGAGCCGCTGCCTCTTACAAGGTGTGGGACACTAAGGTGGTCCCAGGTTGGGCGATCAGCAATGGTCTCATAGATGGCACAATTGCTGCCAAATTCAGTTTGGGTTTTAGTATGAACTGCATCCTCCGACACTGGCTTATAGGTACAGGCTGCATTCCTCCATGCTGAGCAGTGTGGCATCAGCCCACCATGCTGCCTGAAGGGCGTGGACCGTGTTCCTCTGTGCTGGCCGAGGGGGCTGTAGCTCAAATCCTTTACCCTCAATGGGCTTGGAGGATGGCGCTTGGCGCCTTTAGTGGACATGGTGATGAGGGTGACACAGTGGTCTTTGGGTGCTCCCCTCAAGGGCACCAGCACGTGGTGCTGAGCAGGGCCTAGATTGGCCAGCAGGGGGCCCCCTACAAACGTGGCGCTGCGGGAGCAGCTCGCCAAGACAACCTTTCAGGGTTGCATGCAGACTGTGGGAGGACGATGAATCTTGGGCACGCAAGGCAGGGCGGCTGGGCGCCTGGGCGGCTGGGCGGCAGGTCAGAGGCCGGTGCAGCAGCTGGAGTTGGATGAAGTAGAGTGCTCATGAGGACAGAAGCTCCCGGGCTAGGATTTCCTTGAGCGGCACCCTGAGCGTCACAGTTGCAGCCGCTCCTCCCGTTTGCTGTCCTTCCTTTCCTGAAGCTATGTTAGGGACTTGGCACCTTCCCTGCGATGTCTGAGCTTTGCAGGCAGCCAGGGCTTCGCAAGTCTGTGGTAGTGCCACTTGGCAACAGGAGGGCCCTGGTCTGCCCCCAAAGAACCGTCCCTCCTCCAGATTTTCCTAGAACCCCTGTCTACACGTCTCTAGAGCCTGTGTGTCCCTAAATAGGTCCCTAGGTCCCCAGACATCGCCTCAGGACTCCATCTCCTGCTCCATATGCGGCTGTGGGGCTTCTCCCTTGGGGTGGCTCTCTTCCACACGGATCCACACATACTCGATCCCACTTGTGCATACACACTCCTGGGAGCTGTTGTTCTCTCCCCAGGCGATCACCTGCCTCTTTGGTGGCTTCCCCCACCCCCACCCCTGGCTCTGGCATGAGAGACTGAGGGTGCCGTCCACACGGGGGGTGTACAGTTTTAGTGTGTTGGCTGCTTAATTATTGGTTAATCTAGCAATTTAGCATGCTTCATTTAATTCTAATTAGGAGAATTAATAGGCAGGCGATGGCGGCTTCAACAGACTGGCACACAACAAAACCACTGGGACCCTTGCCGTGGGGGGCGGTGTCCGGGGCCTTGGCGGCTCAGGGATGATGGAGGGGGAGGGCAGATCTATGGGTGCCTGAAGGTCACAATGAGCTAGAGTGTCCTGGGTGGGTGAAACCGCTGGGTGATGGAGCCATGATTGTGGGGATAGGAGCAGGAACGCCTAGGTGGCCTCTAGTATCCAAGAGTGGCTAAGCGGAGGGCTGGCTGTACCCCCTTGGGCAGCCTCCAGCCCCCCAGTGCCCTGTGCTGCCTCCCTGTGCTGCCTGGTGTGTTTGTCTCTGCTCATCAGGCCGGCTCCCTGACAAGGCCCCGACATTGGACAAGGCTGTTCCTCTAATTAAGGTGCTAATTGAATTAAATGGCTGCGGTAATGAGCAGATGAGCGGCATAAAAAGTAAAGAGTCAGATAGGCCAATTAACAAGAGCGAGCACAATTATAACACTGGCTACGCGCCCCGGCTCCAGCATTGTTAATTGTTACCGGGGGATTTATGGTAATTGGCCCCACAACAGGCAGCAGCCAAACCTGCCCAGGGCCGGTAATTAAAAAATGATATTCTACACCAATGCCGGATGGGCTAATTAGGCCTTGATTTACATAAAGGCCTGTGAGGAGGCCTGCGCCACCTTACCTGGCTGGCTGTGGGGGTCACTCCGGTCAGCCTCAAAGGCGGCCAGGCAAGGCAGTGGGAGCCCCCTGCAGGCCACATGATGGTACAGCTAGAGCTGGCCTCTGGGACACACTGTCAGCTGTGGGATTCCGGGACCACCCCAGCCAGGACGCAGCACAAATGACTACAGACCAGATCAAACGCATGAGCCCACTATCCACCCCTCAGCCCAGACCTTATGTTGTATAACAGTTCCCTCCATTCCACCATACAGGGAAGTTTTTTAAACAGGAAGGTAAATACCTTAAGATAGCTTTCAGGAAGTCCCTGAAACTGATCAGATTTACTAGGCCCCTCCCTGACAGAGTAAATGATTAAAGCTAAGGGTCCTGCCTGGATGGAAGGAAGCTGAGCTGCAAGCCAGATTTTGGGACCAGGTGAGCTGTCTGGAAGACGTTTAGACCAACTGAGGACCTGGACAGGACACTCTCCAATCTGCTGAGCTTCTGCAGGCTGTGCAGTGTGCTCCAGGTTCTCAGCTGTGTGGTTCTGTTCCTGAGGTTGGCTTTGGTGAGGTAGTCGTCTTTAAGTTTCTGCTCCTTGAAGTAACCCCACACCCATATTCCTATAAATAACTCCAATAAAACCCATTGAGTTACCAAATTGGACTTTGGTTTGTCATGGGTTTCCTATCGAGGGCGAGTAGACCTGTCTTTGTGTCTCCTCAGGAAGTTTTATCACACAGCATCCTGTCTAGCAAACAGGGTCCCCCACCCACTGTGTAAGCTCTGCCCACCACCTCGGGCTTAGAGGTTCAGGCACAATGGCACCTTACCCTGGGACCTTCACACTCTGGGGTCCTGGCCTCCTCTAAGGTTAAGGCTGTCCCTCCTCTCTACTTTCTCAGTGAGTGTCTCCAGGGAGCATGCCTGGACCTGGGTAGATGCCAAGGTCCTAGAACAAATGGCCCATTGTACTGATCTGAGCCCTGTCCCTGGCCGTTCCTCACTTCAACTCCAGCAGCCTTTAGAAGCTGCCCAGATCCAGTTCTGAGAGTGCATGGACCCCACCATACTGCCTTAGTTACAGGGACCAGTGAGACACCCGGCAAACAGGCTGTTGGAAGGAGGGAGTCAGAACAGAGACTCAGAAAGAGGCTGGTGGAGCCTCCCATGGAAGGCAGCAAAAAGCATGGCGGTCACTCACCCTATCCCACCCTTGGTTTCTGACAGGAGTGGTTCTATTTTAGCACATTGACTTGCCTCTGTCGCAGCCCCTACCTCGCCAGCATTTCTCAGGAATGGGGTCCCCCGCCCTCCCCTGTCTTCCCACCCTGGATACCTGCAATAGTACTCTCCCAACCCTCTCCCGCATCCCGCATCCCCTCGCCCTCACCGCGTCCCCTCGCCCCTGCAGTCCCTAGCAGCCCAAGGCCTCTGCCACTGACTCCTCTCGCAGATTTACCGTAACATTCGCACTCTGAGCAGAAAACTCTGCCTCATTTACAAATGTAATTTCAATTGAGGGTGGCTCTCCAGCCTCCTTCCACTCGAGTCCCAATTGAGCCCCTTCGAGTGCTGATGGCATGATTAGACAGCGCGCGCGCCGCGGCAGATTAGTCAAGCGCGGCCCCGTAAATTGGGAAGGATGTTTTATCAGGACACGTCGCCGTGCCGCAGGCAGCTATGGGGTGCTCTGGGCTGTCCCCTCAAATCACGGTTATGGAATAATTTAGCCCTCGATTCTCTGCGATTACTGCCGCCACTGATCATGCTGTCACGTTCCGAGTGAGCACTTCATCCCGCGTTTATTCATGCCAGATCTGTTTTGCTTTCGTAATGAGCACATATTACCCCGGCACAAAGAGGATGAAGGCGGCCGTGTGATAGATAGGCGCGAGATTAAATGGGATCTTTATGACTTCTGAAGCCATCAGTTCTGACTGTGCGATAAGACGAGTCGACTTGGGTCCTGATTTGCTCTTTATTGGAGCCAATATTAGCATGTGCTCACCGGTGCAGTACTGATCAGACCCATTTAAGGTGGAGCTGAGGGCTGGCTGTGTGGGATGCTGCTGCGGCTGTCACGGCCCCGGACTGAGCCCGTAACCACGCCCAGGGGCTCCTCACCCTCGGACAACAGGACTGCAGGGGGTCCTGAGGGGCCTGTGGGGCTTGCAGGCAGATCTCACTGTCCTGGCAGACTAGCCTTTTTCTTGGATACCTTAGTACCGCCGGCCTCTCTGAGTCTCTGTTCTGACTACCTCCTTCCAACAGTCGGTTGGTCGGGTGTCTCACTGGTTCCTGTGACCAACCCCATCTCTTAATACACTCTAACCAGAAGGGAGATTGGTCATTTGGAGCCCAGGGACCTCTGGCTGGCGGTGGGACAGGTGACAGACCAGTGAAACCTAGCTTTGACTCAGTTGGGAGCATGGGACACCCTCCTACTGGGACCATGCATGGGGCCCATCTTCAGTCCCTACTTCCCAGTCTCTTGACTTCAGTAAGGACCTCTGGCCCATGCCATGTGCTGTCTGCCCTCTTCAGCCCAAGGCCCAGGACACGGATGGCTCTCTCCCCATGCAACTGATCACCCTGAACATCTTCTTTTCCTCATGGAAATCCCACTGTTGGGATACTGGGGAGGGGTCTGTCTTGTCTTTGCCCACCTCTTTCTTTGCCATCCCTACCCAGGGCAGGATGAGCTGGAATAGTGAAGAGGCCGCAGGCAGTGTTCTGTGCCGCGGGGGATGGAAGTCAGAGAGGCTTGGGTCTGGCGGGGACCACACAGCACCTGTGCACTATACCTGGTACCTCCATCTGGACCTTACTGTTTCTTAGGAGCCGGCTGGCATACAGTGCTCAGGGGCAGACTGTACTGTTGCCCTTGTCAGAGTAGATGGAGCCTGAAGCTTCTCTCTCTCTCTCTCTCTCTCTCTCTCTCTCTCTCTCTCTCTCTCTCTCTCTCTCTCTCTCTGTCTGTCTCTGTCTCTCTGTCTCTCTGTCTCTCTCTCTCTCTCTCTCTCTCTCTCTCTCTCTCTGAGACAGGGTTTCTCTGTGTAACAGCCCTAGCTGTCCTGTCCTGAATCTCACTCTGTAGACCTGGCTGACCTCGAACTCAGAGATCAGCCTGCCTCGGCCTCCTGAATGCTGGGATTAAAGGTGTGTGCCACCACCACCTGGCCTGAAGCTACTCCTTTTGGTCTGAGAAGCCTCTAACCTCATCTTTTTGGGCTGTTATTTTGCAGGCAGTGGTACTGTGGTGAAGCCAGTGTCACTTGTCTCTGTCATTTGTTTTTAATCTCTCAGCAAGAGAACCGGCACAGAGGGAAGTAGAGGTGGTGGTCCTTGGAGCCAAAGTGGTGGGCAGCTCATCTACATTCTGTCCAGATCACCCCTGGCTCCTTGGCACAGCAACTGAGATTCACCCCATCCCTGGAGTCCATGTCTGCAGGGCCATAGGGGAGGACCCAAGACAGGGGACAGGTTTGACTGGGGTCCCTGCTATGTAATGACTATACTTGTAGGTTCAAAGAGACTGGGGGTATATGGGTCTAGAGCCCATCTCTGGGTGAAGAGTCCTGGGCCTCTTCTTCACGGCAGAACCCAAGAAACATACAGGGGCCTCATGAGGTGGGCTCAGAGCCCTTGGGATGGGGCTGCACTGGGCAGTCATCCCATCAGAGCACAGAGGGGCGTGTGGCTGCTGCCCACAAAGCACCTGGCAGACACTGGCCCAGTGCTGTCTTTTGTGAGGGCTCGCCTCTTTGGCAGACAAATGTTGGACAAACCCCAGTGGGGGGGGTCACACAATCTCGGAGACGTCTCTATAAATCTAAAGTTATTTCAAGGTGAAACATTTGGAAAAAATTCCTGACTCATAGTATGGCTGCTGAGTAAGAGGAGCTATGGGCATGGTGGTGCACGCCTTTAATCCCAGCACTCAGGAGGCAGAGGCACCAGGTGAGTTCCAGGTCAGCCAAGGCTACATAGTGAGACCCCCCCCCACACACACACCCTGTCTGGGGAGGGAGAAACTAACCAAACCAAATCAAAGAGGGAGGAACTGGGGATGTGGGAGGAGCTGGAAAGGAAAGAGGAGCTGGGGGGGGGGGGGGGGGTTGGAGCTGGCGTTGAGGGAGAACTGGGGTAGGGTGGCTTTGGAGTTGTCCTGGCAGCCGATGTGGGGAGCCAGAGGGATGAGAAGCATTTTTGAGGAGCTTTTGGGATTGAGGGGCATGCGAGTGTGCACATGCTTGTGTGAATATTTTTAAGTGTGTGTAAGGATGTGTCCCTGCCTGTGTGAGCAATGGGTGTGTATAACTACGAGTATGTGAGTGTGCACTGGGGACCCCACCTGGAAGGACCCAGTGCCTGACACTGACTGGGACCTGGCTGCCCTAAGCCCTCTGCAGTGGGCATAAGTCCATTCACAGGGGGGCTGCAGGGCTTTCCCTGTTTGGGCTGCTGGAGACGCTGCTCCTTACCCACCCCCATCACCCTTAATAGAAGCCCGTAAATATTTCTACCTGCTAATTTGAAAAGGAACTGGCTGTTTATGAACACCCCAAGAATGACATTTATGGGCCTGAAGGTAAGTGATTATTGACAGTAGACAAAGGGACAAGGAAGGAAGCTTCCGGTCCGCCGGACCGGGTGATAAGGACAGTCCCTTTCTCATGCTAATTCAGATCTGCCCCGCACCGCCAGGAGCTGGAGCGGCCCTTTTCTTCCCTTAAATGTCACGGCTGAGCCAGGCGATCCTCCTCCTCCCCTGGACAGGCTTAGGGGTGGGAACTCCAGCTGTAGGAACCCTAGGGTAGAGGGAGTCTCTGCTCTTTCCAGGCAGGCTGGGGAGAGACCCTTTTGTTAATCACTTTGGGCATCTGCCCACAGGGAGTGCTTCCAAAGGAAAACTGTTAGCCTTGGCTTTGAGTTGTCTTCATGGCCAGCTTGTGGAGCATCGACTATTGTGTGCTATTCCAGGGTGCTATTCAGGTACACAGGTACAGCTGGTGGCCTGGACCACGCACACGGGAAAGATCGGAAGTCTTGTTCCCCACTCCTCACAGACACCAAGGCGCAGCAGCTTTCCAAGCTCTGAGACTTGAGCCCTGTGAGCCCTAGTCCATGTGCTGGAGGGTTTGGGATGAAGAGTGTTGCCACAGCCACGCATTTGTCTACGTGCAGGGATGCTTTCTCAAGGCGTCTCCAGCCCCACCCCTTCCCTGCGCCTGAGCCAGTTACTCTGTGCAGGGTGTCTCTCCTATGCTGGGTGCTGTACTTTTAAGCTGATGAACCCAGCATTCCTGGGAGGACTGCTAGTGCCCTGGAAGAAGCATCATAGGTGTGCTGCACAAGCGGGCTTCACGCTCACACATTGCCAGCTGTTGCACCATCATCTGTGGGGTTTTATTTTGTAGCCTGGATGCGCAGGGGCTGGATGGGATGTAGTGGGGTGGAGGATGGAACCCAGGGGCAGATGGGCAGCCTACTATGGATGACAGGGAGTGAAGGAGGAGCAAGTTCAGAGGCAGGAACCCCATGAAGCAGGGCCAGAGCAGGCCAGTGACTGCTGTCTTTCCCCCTGGCAGGCAGCTTGCAATGGGGCAAGTTGCAATGGGGCAATCGGGCAGGGCGGATGCTCCTTGGTCCTCCACTGGCCTTTGCAGATGGCCCCGAGCCTTGCCTAAAACCGAGCTTCTGGTGGAAAGTCTCTCATCCACAACCCGCCCACATTGGTGGCCTTGGCTCCTTGGTACCTGTGTCTATGCGTTTGTGAAATGGTTGAGTGACAGCGTGCAGGTCTTTGAGGTCTGATCCTGCTTGCTGTCTCACTCTACGCTGAGATGTGTTGTTGTACTCCAGGGGCCTAATGAGCCAGGAGCTCTGCCGTTGCGCAACCTCATCCCAAAGACTTCCTCTCACATCCAGATTGTAAGGTGCGCGGCTCAGAAGAAAAAGGACCAGGATTAACATTTTGTGACAGGAACCTTCTGACATGAAGGTAGAGTTCGGAGTGCCAGGGTAGCTGAGCCTTGCCCTGCAGTCAGATCTCAGCTCCACAGAACTTCCTGGCTGGGATGCCCCTCAGGCTGGGTGAGGGAGGGAGGTGTCAAGTACTCAGGTCTGTAAGCTGTGTGCAGGGGCAGTGGGACAGGTGGCGGTCAGCTGTCCTGGGTCCTGGTTTCAATCTCCACCCCTTTACAGCTCCCAGGAGTGGTTCCTAAGATGGGAAGCTGGCAACCCCCTCACTGTGAAGCAGGGTATGGGTCTCGGAGGTCCAGGGAGATGTACCAGGCTGCATGGCGGCTGCTCAGTTAGAGCCTCTTGCTTTGTTTGCCAGCTGCTGCGCTGTTGTGGAAGCTGGCAGAGCCAAGATGGAGTCCGTCTCCAACACAAGCGGACGCCAGAAGCAGTGCAGGGAGGGCTTTAGGCACTACGAGCTCTACTTCCTGGTCTGGCATCCTCACCTACCTCAGTATTGTCCTTTAGGCCAGAGACTGTGGAGTCAGACCATCCATGTGGGCCCCTCACTCCCTGAATACCCCCCACCCTGGTTACCAGGCCCCAGAGCTCCCTAGCAGCACCTCAAAACTTTCAGATTGTCTTGCTAATAGTGGTAAATCTCTCTGATTGTCATTTAGATGGCCGTGGTTCCACTCCCGTGGTTCCTAAGAGGCCACAGCACAGATGGTGGCTCCTGCTTGGTTTTCCTGTCCTGACATCTCCAGCTCCTGCTGCCGGAAATGGAGAAGGTACTTTCACTGATTTATCAACCAGTCTGAGGTCATCCGAGGTCAGTGGAGGTCACCAAGACTCACAGGTCAAACAACTGGAGCCTAATGAGGTCAGAATCCTACTGCCCGGGGCTCATCATGAGGTCAACGGGAGAGCGACGCTGGACTGGGGACACAGTACTGCCGGTGATGGTAAGTGACCGCTCTGCAAGTGTTGTGGTCCTAGCTGTCCAGGTCTCCAGAAGGAAACCCGTTCTGGCGGTCATGGGCACCTGGCCCCTGGAGGCCCGGGAGTGGCGGAGCAATGCGCTTGTTCTAATTCCCATCAGAGCTCAGTGGTGTTCGGGAGCAGAGGACAGCATGGCGGGTGCAGTGGCAGGCAGCTAGAAAATTGAAAGACTAGCTGTGAAGTGCAGTGGCCCCGCTTTCCGTCCATTTCCTCTCTAGCAACTTCCCAGGAAATGGACGGTGGTTGCCTCCGACACTGGGATGATGGATGGCCGCCACACACGCCTGCCCAGGAAAGCGCCCAGCGTCAACGGTGAGGTTGGGAGGTGGCCAGGGGTGGAGTAGGATGTGCAAAAGCAGGCAGGCCTGCAGCTAGGGCCAGGATGGTGCGGTGTGGGGTAGACCCTGCTCGGCTCTCCCAACCCTACTCAGCCTCAACTTCCCTAATCAGCACAGGTGCCTGAGCGTGTGACCCTGCACACAGGTGTCGTGAGCCCCGGCAGAGGCTGCTGCACAGAGGGGTGTAGGTTCAGATAGCATTCCCTGTCGCCCGCTGGAAGAGAGCTGGAGCACAGCCCAGGGCCTACCCCAACTGAGATTTCCACCTTAAGGTGTGAGGAGCCCTCTGCGGCCGAGTCCCGCCGCCCCCTCCACCCCAGTGACAAATACTAATGTCTAAATCAGCAGCCCGCCCGGCCGGCCCGCCGCCTGCTCATGTTCTTTGCTGAAATGTCACCTGTTCCTATCTAACGATTTGCATAATGCAAAGCTTCTCACTCGTAAAATACAGATTAAGAGGGGAAGCCAGAGTCATTCCGGAACCAGGGAGCCATTTCAAAGGAACGGGGGAGGCACCATGCTCTTAACCCTGTCCCTGCCAGCCTACTGTTTGGGGTGAGCTGGCTCTGCCTACAAGGCACAGTAGCAGGGACTGCCCAGGTCCCAAGAAAGGCTTGGCAGGTGGGGACTTTGAGGACTTCCAGGGCCCAGGAGCTGTCTCACCACATGCTGCCAGCTTTCCCCTCAGCCTAGCGGGAGGTCCCCAAAGAGAAAAATGGTAAGGACAGCCCCCATCCCCAACCCGGGCAGCTCTCTGGCAGCTCCTCCCTGGGGGCGGGGTGGAGGGTCCATGGCTGTGGTAGCAACCTGAGGCTTCACAGGCTTCTTCACCCCATCTAAAAATTGGTTCAGTCTGTGGTCTTAGCATTGGTGGAACCAATGTCCCAGGGGAGGCTGTTGGGAAGACTAAGGTATTCTCAGAATTTATCCAGAGTTGGGACAGGATCAGGACAGGAGATATCCCTGCTGTTTAGAGGCTCCTCGGTAGAGGAGGTGAGCCGCCAGGTCCTGCTTCCTCCCTTCTGAAACCTAG
Organism: Alexandromys fortis; assembly: GCF_014885135.2. Classification (NCBI taxonomy): domain Eukaryota; kingdom Metazoa; phylum Chordata; class Mammalia; order Rodentia; family Cricetidae; genus Alexandromys; species Alexandromys fortis. The sequence continues at coordinate 4,870,981 of NW_026067920.1, forward strand.
TCTGACATACCATCCCGGCGGGCGATCTATTGCAGGTTAGGCATCCATCCACAAGCCAGATGGACCCTCCTCAGGTCTGCGGACCTCCTATCTAGGGAGCACCTTCACCAGGATTCGTGCCCAAGGCTGGGCTGGGACAGGATATATGCAAAGGTTACACACAGGCCTGTTCAAGCTTGGTGCTCTTGAAAGTGGAGCCATAGGAGGCATCTAGAACAAGGCGGTCTTGTTCTGTTTCCTTTCTGTTGCTTTGATAAAAATACCGACCCAAAGCAACTTGGGAGTGAGGGGAAGTTGCTGGAGAAGAAACGAAGGAGAAGAAAGGCAAGACCCCCACTCTTCATAGTTAGTCTTTCTACTTGCTACAGGTTTATTTCAGCTTGCAGGTTACAGCTCACTGAGGGAAGCCAAGGCAGAAATCTGGAGACAGATCTGAAGCAGACCACCGAGGAGTGCTGCTTCCTGGCTTGCTCTCCATGACTAGCTCAGCCTGCCTTCTTCTGTAACCCAGGACCGCCTGACCGGAGGTGGCATTGCCCACAGTGGTTTGGGTCCTCCCACATCAGCCATTAACCAACATGCCTGCAGGCCCATCTGAAGCCTTCCCAGGTTGACTGTAATTTATGCTGAGTTCATCCTTCTACTGGAGACTCCCACCTGAATACTGCCTCTAGCCTGGAGACTCCTTCATCTGGTGACCTCCACACCTGGGGACCCCCATTCCTGGAGATTCCCTTATCTGGAGACCCCCTCCTGGGGACATCTTTCCCACTTGAGTCTCCCCATTTATCTGCTCCCCCTCTCGGAGACTCCCACACTTGGAGCCCCACCTCTGGTCAGTCTTCCTGTCCTCCAGTTTGCCTGCACTCCTGTCCTTGAGGAGCCGGTGCATCCGCCAATGGGTCGCACTCCCCTTTGCTCTCACGTCTCTGAAGGGCCCCTAGCCCCAGTGCAGTTCCTCCTCTGCTGTTCTATGTGCAGCAGCAGCAGCAGCAGCAGCAGCAGCAGCAGCAGCAGCAGGCAGCACTAGCTCTTCCCAGCCGCCATTGCAGACGCGATGCTGGGCACTGCGTTCCTGTCATCTCACAGAATCCCTCCCAGGTTGGTGTTTGTGACACCCACATTTTACAGAAAGGGCAGCTGAGGGGCTGGAGAGATGGCTCAGTGGTTAAGAGCACTGCCTGCTCTTCCAAAGGTCCTGAGTTCAATTCCCAGCAGCCACATGGTGGCTCACAACCATCTGTAATGAGGTCTGGTGCCCTCTTCTGGCCTGCAGCCATACATACAGACAGAATATTGTATACATAATAAATAAATAAATAAATAAATAAATAAATGTTTTAAAAAAAAGAAGAAAGGGCAGCTGAGGAAGGACTAGTTGTTCAGGGTATAGACTGGCAGTCTGGACAGTGGATTCTCCCTGTGTGAGGAAGAAGGTGCAAAAGCCCTCTTCTTTTCCTCCCTTAGGGATGGTTGGCAGAACCTGTGGGAACATATAGCCAGTGCCCCTGCACCCAGAGGGTAGCCTGCCTCTCTCTGCAGTTCTGGGCAATTTAAGTGCCTCCTCTTCTTGGGAGATCTACGACAGAAAGCATCTGATGTCCAGACAGCAGCCCAGCACACCTTTGTACTCTCCAGACTCTCTGCTTTTACAGATATTTCTCTGCTGTAGGCGAGCCTGCCCCACTGGTCCACCTCTGCATTCTAGCTTCCTTAGCAGATGCTCCACCCTAAACAGATGCTCCTCTTGTAGCAGAGTGCTCCTGTAACTGATGCTCTACCCATAGCAGAGTGCCCCTGTAATTGATGTTCCATCCTTAACAGATGCTCCTCCCGTAGCAGAGTGCTCCTTAACAGATGCTCCTCCCATAGCAGAGTGCTCCTTAGCAGATGCTCCCCTCTTAGCTGGTACTCCTCCCATAGCAGAGTGCTCCTTAACAGATGCTCAACCATTAGCGAGTGCTCCTCCTGTAGTAGAGTGCTCCTCCCAGGAAAGTTACTCTTCCCCTATAGATGGGTCTTTCTCCACTCAGATAACCCTGGGGCAGAGGGAACCTGAATTCTTTCTTTCTTCAGTTGCTCTTCCATTTCTCCAGGTCCTTCTGTTGCTCCGCAGTGGAGAATGGGTTGCAATACTTTCTGTTCCTTAGGAAGCTCTTGCTCTTTGGGGTCTGGTAGCTCACACCTTTAATCCCATCTGGAAAACTGAGATAGCAGGCTTGCTGTGAGCTTCAGGCCAGCCTTGGCTTCAGAACAAGACCCTGTGTCAAAACAAAAAACAAATGTATCCACTCTGCCTCCCATCTGTTTCTTTTCCTTCTGGTGGCAGGCAGGGCTTTCCCAGTGGAGGACACTTGTGGCTGAGGAGCTATTAACTCGATTAAAGACACCCTGGTTGAAGAGGGCTGGTTAGTTGTCAAGAGACTTGAGTCTCTCCAGCCACAGAGTCATAGCCACTGCTGTCCCCTCCCCTGAGCAATGGCCCACTGTGAGCTGGTACCTCTTATACTCTCAGGGGTAGGCAATATTTTCCATGCTGTCCTTCCTTGCCCACAGCCAGGGACTAAAGGTCTGGACCCCCAGTACTGCACCCTATGGTCAGGGCTCCTTGTCCTGATCTCTCTGTGACCTCTCTTGGGGGCCAGTGGATTGCAGATCTGTTTGTGTGTGTGGGGGCATATCCCAGCATGAGCATCTGAGGATAGTGTTTGAGTGGGGGTTAAGGACACTGCCTGGGGTCTGAGAAGCCACAGGCAACTTCTGGCCTGCCTGCCTTGCTTCTGTTGGTGCTGAGTGCAGCACCCCACAGGAACAGGCCCAACTAGCCAGATCAGCCAGGGCCTGTGGTCACTAGCTGTGCCACAGTGCCCAAAGTAGGCATTCTGAGGCTCCAGCCTGCTCCCAGATTTATACCCAGAGGCTCAAGACAGGGACGACGGTCTAGAGAGCAGCTGAAGGTAGTCCCAGCCTGTCGGGAGTTGTGACTCCATTTCTGTCACTCACAGCATGCGGGGGAGTTAGGTGCCTCACCTGGTGTAGTAGAGGATCCTTGAAGGCTTGACTCAGAAAAGAATTTCAGAACAAGTCAGTATGTAGCCAAGCTGGAGCTCATTAAAAGATTATTAATACAGAATTTAAGCATAGAATTTAGACATGAGGGTTGAGAGAAAGAGAGGTTCTTGGGGCAGGGGAACAAGAAACACCAGCAGGCATGAGTGTGTGCATATCGGTGAGGGGATTGAAGTTAGCCGTCTTAGTGTTAGCCATACATATGATGTTGGGGTCTCACGTTATGTCTCACATGGAGGCAAAGAAAGTCCTCTCTTCTCTTGTTTTGATAAATGAGGTTATAGGGCGGCTCCAGAGGTGCCTTAGTTGGTATTGCACTAGGCTTTAAGACTTTGCTGTAAATAGGATTTCTGCGGAGGTTTCTAGAAAACTCTAGGCTTACAGTTGGGAAGGGAGAAAGATCTTAAGCAAATATTAGCTTCTGTGCTGTTTTTCCTTCCTTCCTCCCCACCCCCCCTTTTCCGAGGCAGGCTTTCTTTGTGAGACCCACCTGTGGTTTCACCAGCTCACTTCCCGCATCTGTTTCATTGGTGATGCTGCCCTTGATCCCCAGAAGTTTTGCTCCTTTGCCCCAGTCCTTGTCCTCGGCCGTGAACTGACCTCTGGCTGGTGTCCCGCACAGTGTGAGGACCTTGGTTGCTGTGGAGTAGTCTGCAGGAGGTGTTTCTCTCCCCAGGGTTGTCTCCAGAAACCCCAGATCTATTCTCCCCAAGTTCTAGGTAGGGGTACCTGGAGCCGGTGCAGAAGGCACAGGGCTTGTTCATGGCTGCTGTGGTCTTCTACTTGGTCTGGTGGTGGCCTCGTGGGCAGCCTGGAGGTGGTGCTCGGGAAGGGCCAAGCCTGCCAGCCATCCCTCCAGCTGCTGATAAAGCCAAGCTAATGGCTTTTCGCTAATGAGAAACACTGACTGATGATGACAAATCACAAGGGGCAGCAGGCTAAGCGGTGACACGGGTGCCCCTCACCACTAGGAGGGGCCAGCGTCCCACTCCCCAGCCTGCGATGGGGCCCCAGGCAGGTGGGTGCAGTGTGGCCCTGTGGTCTGCACGTCCCCTCACTCGCCCGCAGCACCCAACATCTTCTATCCGCTCGTTGCCCACCCCAGGGCTGCCCAACCCTCTCCCCAGCGGGTGTGGGTGGCTTGGCCTGAGGCTGAAGGCTAGGAACTAAGGCTGCCCAGACCTTGGGAGAAACAGGGGAAGGAGGATAGAGTCCTTGTCTCTAGTGCCCACTTCAGCCAGGAGCACGGATGGGTTGACAACTGACAGCTTCCTAGGGCCCTGCTCACCATGTGAGGCCCTCCTAGCTAGAGCAGACACAGTTGTCTCTGCCCAGCTCGTGAAGCTCATGCATCTTTGTTGAGCCTATACTGCATATATGTAAGCCTGTCCTGAGACCTAGGGTATAGCCAGAGGCAGAGGGCCCTGGGTAGTTGGTTCAGATACTGCCCTGGCTATGGCCCTTGTCCCTCAGTATTCTGCCTAGTCACTATTACATCATGGGCCCTCCTCTGCTGGGAAGCCTAGATGTCCTGGCAGCTCCCTTCTGGCCAAGCCCCAGGCCAGCTTTCTAGAACCTTCCACTCTACTGGCCGCTTCCTTGACTCCTGCCTTCCTCTGGCATCTCCCGCTATTCCTGGGTCAGTCTTAGCTCGGATATTATGAGATCTGCTTTGGGAACCCAAGGATGCGGGGTGACGTCACTTAGAGGGCTGAGGGTTGGAGGGTGAGGAGACAGGATGGAACTTGCTGGGAGGAACATCTTCTCTGGGGCCGCCCCTGTCATCCATTACTGCTAATTACGCCGGGCTGGCGGAGGCCACACCTCGTGTCCCAAGCCTGGGTCAGGTGGGCGCTCTGTCCTTATTGTCCTCTCCCAGGGATGTCCGTGGCCAGTGGGAAGGGCCTGGGGTCTCCCTATCGTCCTGGAGCAGCAGCCAGACGTCGTGGACGCCCCGTGATAGATGGAGCATGGAAATTAGTTCCAGAGTTTAACTGATAACGGGAGCCAGCGACACTCGGTTATGGCAGCCTTAATTGATGAGCTCGTTAAGCCCATTATTAGAGAAATTGATTTCAAATAGGCACTTAGAGCGGGAGGCAGGCGGGGAGGGAGCATCGGAGGCAAAGGAAGTCGCGAAAATACATAATGAGGCAAGTAATTTTATAGGTTTGTTTAATGAAAAGCCGAGACAGCGCACTTGCGGCCGTGTGGGTTTTAAACACTCATTTTATGTACTAATAAAACTCCCGGTGGAGGATCCGATCCCGAGGCCCAACCCCACTGGCTTCTGTACTGCCCTAATTAATTAATTAACCCAGGCAAGGCGATCAATGAGTTAGTCACGCGGAATCGACACTCCAGGATGTGTTCGTGGGGTTCTTGGCCGTTCATCCTCGGCCATCTCGGGGCCCCGTTCCTCACTGACCTGGAGCTTCTAATACCAGGATAGATGTATAGCAGCCATGACAATGTCAGTAGCAGCCGCAGTGAGGCCCCGGCCTGTGAGGAGTACTGGGAGCTACCACACCAGGCTAGAGGGGGGCCCCTTATAGCCCCTAGGGAAGGTAGGCACAGCTATGTGACCCCCAATCTGTGATCCAGCGCCTCTGGTAGTTGAGACAGCCTTGATTCTGACCTGACCACATGTTCCAAATCTATCCTCGGGACCATGTGGAGCCAGCCTGGAGGATCCTCAGCACAGACACCAGATGAAAGAAAACAGCTATTTTTACACATGTGGATGCACAGTCAGAACAGGTGTGTCGTCTCACATACAGAATCCCACGTGTGCACATGGAGTAGACATGCTCTGAGACATTGGTGTGGAAGTAGAGACTCCTACACGGATTCACAGGAACAGCCTGGACCGTCTCGTCTTTTCTGAAGCATGCCTATTGTGGCCTTGGGGTCAGTGGTTCCAACTCCACTATGGCTGTCCCTCTCACTCCTCTCCCCTTCTCCGGTCTCTGGACCTCTCCAGGCCCCTCCGTTCGTCTTTAGCTTTCTCTGCATGTGCTGACCATTCCCACTTTCCCAGGTATGCTCCCCTGAACCCCAGACTAGTCACCCACAGACCTCTCTACTCTTCTTAGACACCCACAGGCTTCCCATGTCCAACATAGCTGACGACCCGCCCCCCCCCCCCCCGCAGCAGGGCTTTACCCCTGAACCGCAGTCACTCTCCCCTCCCCCCTGGGAACTACGCTTTCTCTCTTGCCTCTTCATTCCACAGCAATTCAGTGCCAAAGATGTGTCCCAAGAGGCCCATTCCTGGCTTTCCTTGCTGGCCTTCCCTCCTACCCAGCAGTTAGTCACACTTTTGTGATGATTTCTGTCCTATCGCTGACCATGGTCCATAGTAGGGCCTTTGAGGTCTGACCTTAGGTCAGAGGTCTGACCCTTGGCATCAGTGACCTCCTGACCCATTCCTCCTCTTGGTTTTTGTTTCATTGCCTTTTCCCAGAATAGCGCAATAGCTCCCCGTGGCCCCATGGTGACCTGCACTGCACTGTGGCCCCTCCCCTCTGCTTCATCCCTTCCAGAGCAATCACCATCGCCCAAGGTGCAGCTGTCCCATGCTAAGCTGTTCCTGTTCTCATAGGGAGGGACATGTCTGTTTTCAGAGAAACAGGCTCTGGGCAGCGTTCAGTGGTGGCAGGATCTGTGTGGTTCACCACGTTTATACAGGTCAAGTCACATAACTCTATCTACAGCAATGCCACCCGCAACTACGCAACAGATTTACATTTCAAAGTTACTAAGAAAATGAAAACATCATCCTGGATGGAGCTGGAAGGCTGGGAGCAGGTGAGGCCCCCAGCCAGGCGGGCAGAGGCTGGGAGCAGGCGAGGCCCCCAGCCAGGCGGGCAGAGGCTGGCTGTACGCGGGCAAACGTTTGTGGTGGCCAGGTAAGCAACTGCACAGAGTGAAAATGGTTTGGGGATGTGAATTTACTTCTGGAGGGACGAAGAAGAAGGAGGCGGCACGAAGGGAGTCAGGGCTGAAACAGCAAGGAGGAGTGGGTCCAAGGTGCTGCCCCTCTGGGCTGTTGGCCTTTCCGTTGGCTGAGACCCACTCAGAGGCAGAGTTGGGACACTTAAGGGTGGGACTTAAGGCTCAGGGTAGCAGAGTCGCAGCCCATCTCTCCTATATTGTCCTTGCCCTGCTCAGGCTGGACTTCAGGTAACAAACCTTGAGTGGCTCCTGAGAAAGATGCTCAGGAGACTGGGCCCCCACCTGCCCCTCTTCCAGGACAAAAGAACAAAGCACCATCATCATGTTGTATGTAGGAGCTAGGAACAAACAGCCAAAGCAGGAAACCCCTTGTGATATGGGTTGTGGCTTCCAGATGCCTTTTGTGACCATACCCATCATGACCCCCATGGTCTGTGTTGCTCTGCCCTCAGGCCGCACTTCCACTGTGGCGTAGTCCTCTGAGGAGGACCAGGGAACACTTGGCAGCTCAGCCACTGCTGGGTCCAAGCGTACTTGGAAAGCTACCCCCAGTGGCTCGAGTGGAAATGTGGACCTCCACTTTCTTTCTTCTGTGTGTGGGACGCTGATTATGATTATGGATCAGACCCAGGGAGCGGGGTCCATATGTGGCCTTGTGCTAGGAAGGCCAGCTTGGGGCACTGGCACACGAAGGTCTGTCTTCTCTGACAGACGCGTCCTGGACGCTTGAGGACTGGGGCCCAGGTTTTCCATAGTCACCCCATCTTCTCCATGCCTCCCAGCCTCAGGACCTGCCACACTTCCTACCCCAAATGGCCAAAGATGACTAGGGTGGTAATCGGAAAACCTAGTTCCAATCTGATTGACCTTCAGCCCCATCTGCCCTCAGTTTATAGGGGAAAGAGAAGGCTGTAAGGCCACAACAAGCCTAGCTTCCAACATAACAATGCTCTGCATCCTCATTTTGGTCCCCTGTGTAAATGCTACTGGGATTTAAAACATATGCCAACTTAAAAAGTCGGATTGCTGGGATGGCTCAGTGGGCAAGAGCCCTTGCTCTTGAGTGTGAGGACCTGAGGGGTTTTTTGGTTGTTTGTTTACCACATTGATTTATTTATTTACTTGTTTATTTATTTTATGTCCCAGCTACAATTTCCCCTCCCTCCTCTCCTCCAGTCCCTCCCACCCCCCTTCATCTCCACCCCCCCTCCGCCCCCAGTCCTCTCCCCTTCTGCTCAGGAAAGAGCAGGTCTCTCATGAGTATCAATAAAATATGTCAAGTTTCAGTGAGGATAAAAACTTCCTCATGTATTAAGGCTGGGCAAAGTGACCCAGTATGAAAAATAGGGTCCCAAAAGCCAATAAAAGAGTTGGAGACAGCCCATTTCCACTGTTAGGAGTCCCACAAGAGGACCAACCTACACGATTGTAACATGTGTCAAGGGCCTAGGTCAGTCCCATGCAGGCTCTCTGTTTGTCAGTTCAGTCTCTGAGCCCCTATGAGCCAAGGTTAGTTGATTCTGTGAGTTTTCTTGTGGTGTCCTTGACCCTTCTGGCTCCTCCAATCCTTCCTCCCCATCTCCTACAGAAGTCCTCCAGTGCCTAATGTTTGGCTGTGAGTCTGCATCTGTTTCCATCTAGTGATGAAGCCTCTCTGATGACAGTTTGGGTAGACACCAATATGGTCACAGGAGACGGCCACTTCAGGCTCCATATCCCCGATTGCTAGGAGTCTTAGCCGGGGTCATCCTTGTAGATTCCTGAGAAATTCCCTTGCATCAGGTTTTTTCCTGACCCTGAAATGCCCCCCCTTTCCAGTAATCTCTTTCAGTACTCTGCCGCCATCACCACCCCAACCTACTGCTCCTGTTCCCATCCCCACCTGCCCACAGTCCACTCTTGAACTCTCTTCTATTCCCCCTTCCTAGGGAGATCTGGGCATCCCCCCATGAACCCTCCTTGTTACCCATTCTCTCTGGTCTGTGAATTGTAGCATAGTTATCCTTTGTTTTACAGCTAATGTCCACTACGAGTGAGTACATGCCATGTTTGTCTTTCTTGGTCTGGGTTACCTCACTCAGGATGATTTTTTTCTAGTTCCATCCATTTGCCCTTGAATTTCCTGATGTCCTTGTTTTTAACAGCTGACTAATACTCCATTGTGTAAATGTACCACATTTTCTTTATCCATTCTTCAGTTGAGGGACATATAGGTTGTTTCCAAGTTCTGGCTGTTATTAATAAAAGTGTCCTTGTGGTATGATCGAGCATCCTTTGGGTGTATGCCCAAGAGTGGTATTGCTGGGTCTTGAGGTAGGTTGATTCCCAGTTTTCTGAGGAACCACCACACTGACTTCCAAAGTGGTTGTACAAGTTTACACTCCCACCTGCGATGGAGGAGTGTTCCCCTTGCTCCACATCCTCTCCAGCATGAGCTGTCACTTGTGTTTTATTTTAGCCATTCTGACAGGTGTAAGGTAGAATCTCAGAGTTGTTTTGATTTGCATTTCCCTGATGGCTTAGGATGTTGAACAATTCTGTAAGTGTTTCTCGGCCATTTAGGATTTTTCTGTTGAGAATTCTCTGTTTACATCTGTATCCCATTTTTAATTGGACTATTTGGTTTGTTGATATCTAGTTTCTTAAATTCTTTATACATTTTGGAAATCAGCTTTCTGTGAGATGTGGGGCTGGTGAAGATCTTTTCCCGTTCTGTAGGCTGCTGATTTGTCCTGTTGACAGGGACCTGAGTTTTAATCCCAAGCACCCATGTAAAAAGCTGCGCATGGCTGCACCCGTGGAAACAGTAGGATGATCCCTAGAACTCACTGGTCAGCTGACCTAGCTGAAGGGATGAACTTCTGGCTCAATGAGAGACTCTGTCTCAAGGCAATAAAATGTTGGGTGATTAGCGAAAGACGCCTAATTTTGGCCTCTGTGCTAATGTAATGACTGTCCTCCAGTGGATTTCTCTGTAGGGCTCTGCCCTCTTTTCAGACACTTGTGGAACAGAAGACAGTGTGTCTCTCATAATCCCTCACCGAGCCCCTAGCCCTCCATATACCAGGACTTCCCTCAGCAATGTAGGGTGCCTTTCTGCCCCAGGCCACCAGGTCCTTCTCTGGCCCACATCCTACAGAGCCCCAGCCCATGCACACTGAGGTGACCTGGACTCAGCACCTTAAAGGCCACACTGCCCTATACTCCCGCCCCTTGCTTGTATCTAACCTCAGAACCTCCTTAACTCATTGAATTGAACATACACCCCCAGATCCTCTAACTTGTGTCCCCGCTACTTCTGTTGGAGGTGTTGTGGTGTTCTAAGCTCCCAGCCACGTTCCCAATACGGAGCAATCGTCACACACGGCCTCTAGACGTAGATCTCTGTGGAGAGGGGTGAGACGGCCTCTCTGACGTTAGGATTTGGATCTTAAGTGGCCCCACAGGTCCATCTGTTAAAGGTTGGTTCCCAGCCTGTGGCACTGCTGGGAATTGTCGGGAGCCACTTGAGAGCTGGAGCCTCTTGGGAAGAAATTAGGTCATTGCTGAATGTTCTTTAAGGGGCTGTTGGGACCCCAGCGCCTCTTCTCTCTTTTTTCTTCTTACCTCTTCTGAGGTAAACAGACACTCCTTCCTGGTGCTCCTGTCGTAATGTATTCTGCTGCTCCCCGCTTCAGCTCAGACCAACGGGGCCAAGCACCCATGGCCTGAAACGTCTTCAACCATGTGCGAAAACAGACTTTTGAAGTACGTTACTTTGGGTGTCTTTTGTGGTGACAGAAAGCTGACGCCGGGCCAAGACCCAAGCTCCTGCCCAATCAGCCCACCTCCCTTGCACCTACCCCTGCAGGCAGCTCTCCTCTGGCCCATAGCTCAGGTGCTCCGTACACTCTCCATCCTTGTCCAGGCCCAACCAACTGCAGATAATCCCTGCTCATCAACCACACGGAAGCACTCTTTAAATCCTTCTGTCCGTTTACCCAGCTGCCCACTAAACCTCAAACGTGCCCACTCTCTGCCGATCCACTTGCCAGTCTTTTCGTCCTTCTGTCTACCCACTACCCAGATACCCATTCACCTATTTTCATGCTAATTTATCCTCTCCATCCCTCCTCCTAACCATTCATCCTTGCATCTTTCTAACCATTTAAATACCCATGCACCACGCGTTATTCATCCATGCATCTAGCTACCTGTGCATCTATGCATGCACCCATCCATTCAACCATCTAAACATCTGTGAACCCATCTATCTGAATTAACTGTCTAAACATCTGTGCATCCATATAATATAATAGCAAATGTATAGCTGTACGTCTGCTTATCTATCCATCCATCCACCTAGTTAACCAGTCATGTATCATCCAGCTATGTGCCACCCATCCAGGCATCCATCCATCCATCTAAATATCTAAGCATCTATTCATCTAATCATCCATGTACCCAGTCAACCAGCCATGTACCATCCATCTATCCATCCATCCGTCCGTCTAAATATCTAAGGATTCATTCATCTAGCCACTCATCCACTAATCCATTCATCTAAATATCCAGCTACTCATCCATGTATTTGGCCATACATTCACTTATCTATTCATACTTCTACTTACCTCTATACTGGCTCATCTGTCTATCCATCCATCCATCTACCATATAGACATCCATCTATTCACTCATTCACAATCCATTTATTTATCAGTCTTTCTGTCTACCCATGAATCCACCTACCCGCCAACTGTCCATCCATCCATATACCATGCTACTTACCGTCTACCGACTCATCCATCCATCCATCCATCCATCCATCCATCCCTTGAACCACTTGTGGGAGTTGGCTTTCAGTCAGTGTGAGTCACTGTAGCAAACACTGGAGGCAATCAACTTATAAAAAGAGTAGGATCATTTTAACTCACAGTTTTGGAAGTCTTAGTTCATGATCAGTTAGTGCTGCTGCCTTGGGCCTGCAGCTGCATGCTGAGGGATGGATTTGGAGCAAAACTGCTTACTTTATATTTGTGGACTGAAAAAGAGAAAGGGACCAAGTCCTTTCAAAGGAACCCCCTCAGCAAACTGAAGACTTTCCATCAAGTCCCACCACTTAGAGGGTATATCAAACTGGAGACCAAACCTTTAACATAGGGGCCTTTGGGAGAACATTCTAGATCCAAACTCCAGCACTACCCTTCTGCCACCTGTCCACCTATCAACCCCGACCCTGCAGCTGAACCAGCCCGCCCTCTTATCTACCCACTATCACCAACAGTTTGCAGTTTCTTTTCCCCGGGCGCAGGGTCTGCCCAGGGAAAGCTAGCTGTTTGCCATGGCCACATGTGGTCCCATCCTTGCTACGCTGCAAGCTCAGGATGGACAGGAGTTGCTGAGACTTCCGGGCAGTGTCCACCAGACACACAGCTGGCTTGTTAGTGGAATGAACGAGGGGAGAGCTCGATTTGTAAACACTGGTCAATATGAATTAGCGCCATCAGGATGGATTTGGGACTAAATTGGACAATCACACTGGCTGCACCCAGAGTCCAGCAACAATAGGCAAATTAGGTCGTCATTAAATTATCATGGAGGAAAACTGCACGATCGGCAGCCACGCTGGTAGAAAGATGACAGTTATTTACAAAAACCCTGCTGTTTGCAAATCTGTACAAAATTAGTTGTTCCAAGAGGAGGTTTATGGCGCTATCTGCACATTATCTCCGCCCGAGATCCTCAGCCCTGCATATTAACTAATGTCTGTGGTTTAATTGGAAATAGAACAGGCCAAATTGTAAATCGCTCTTCTGCCATCTGTCTCTGTCTCCACGCTTGTCCTCAGGAGAGGAGGACATAGAATACGCAGATGGATGGCCGGACAGGCTTTCTCTCTCAGCAGAGCCTCGACCTACCCTCGCTTACCGCATTTCCTCATCCTGTCCAGAGCCACAGTGCTGGACCACAGCAGCTTGTCCTGGTGCCATCACAAGTGCCATGCGAACTGGCTGTAAGTGGGCAATGGGCAGTGGGTGCTCACGGACTGGCAGGCTTTTTACAAATGAGGAGGCTTCCTAGGTCCTCTTCACGGGGCCTGACCACTAAAGAGAGCAGAGAGTGAGTAGGAAGAAATGGTGACCATGGGGCTGGCGCCAGGTCACTCTGAGCCCTGCGTTAGCTGGACTGGGACTGAGCAGGAGAGTCCTGGAAGTGTCCAGGCAACTCCAGTAGCCACAGAAGTCCGAGGAGCACCAGGCGGGGTGCAGTCTTTGGTTCTGGGTTGCAGTTCTGAGTGGGTGCGCTTCACACTGCCTACGACCAGGTTTGTGGTTGTGGGCTCGGTTCAAACCAGATCTTTGAGTAGTTAATACTTAAGCTGGGGTGGGTGTCGGGCTGTGCTGTGGTCACTGGGCACTTTTTAAAAACCTGATTTATTTATTTATTTTTTTTGGCTGTGTTATGTGTTGTGTGTGCATGGGAGTGGAGATGCAGCCACAGCTCAGGTACAGGGCAGCCAGGGCTCAAGGGACAGTTGCGTCATTCCTGCTCCTGACAGCTGCCGCCACCAGCTTGCTGCTTTCTGGACTTGCAGGGGAGCGACAGACCCTGCTCCCACTTGCCACCCTCTGGTGCCAGGGTTTCCTGAGGAGTCTCAAGATGTGTGCTTCCCACTGGCTGGGCCTTCCCCGAGTCAGGAACTCGGACAGGGATGTTTCTTTCTTCCCGTCATCCAGGGTGATTCATTCAAAGCTAGCTCTGTGTGTGGTTTCCGCTGAGTTCCCTGGGCAAGCCCACAGCTAACCCCCTAACCCCGTTTGCAGCCTGAAGGGCAGCTGTGAGAGCCTTGGAGGAGAATCCCATCCTGAGACACGTGAAAGGATTGATGGGCACGGTGACTCTCTCGTCTCTGACCTGAGCCAGCTTAGCCTCCTGTGCCAGCGGCTTGCGCTGCCACCTGTTCTGCAAGTGGAGGCTTTCCCTGGGCCCCCGCCCAACAAAACCACTTCCTCTTGCTAAAAAGCGAGATATTTTTTTCCCTACTATTTGTGCAGCTTTTAATCCATAGGAAGTCAATTTTCCACTCATATATTAGTTTATTTTATATTTTCAAATTGATTCGACTATACATTGATTTCCTGTTGTGGGCATTGTGTCCTGAGCGCGGATTACGCGTTTAGAAGAAGCGGATACTCACGGCTCATAAAGGTTCTTCCGTGCTGGAGAGCTCTTATCTTGAAAAGGGAGAGTCCAATTTTATTGAAACAGCTAAAATCCCACTTAATTGAATTTTTTCCCTCTAAGATGTACAAGCTTAGAGACTTTTGCTTTCCAATTCAACTCAGGCTCTGCGGTGTTTAAATTTCCGAACCTATAAAGACCTTTATGAAAAAGACCGTAGGAATATTGTGTTTCTGAGCCAGCTCGGACGGCTGGGGCTGGCGGAGGGGGAGTTCCAACCCACTGTGGAACATCTTGTGACCGTGCGCCTTTCACGCCTATTTTCTGCACCCGGCTTAACACCCTGCCTAGCTCCTAACAATGCTGCACCTCGAGAGGCCAGGCATAAGCAGACCCTTGTCTGGTCTCCTCCATTGAGCCAGCAAGAAGCCTTCAGACCTTCACTTCAATGACTGTAGAGGGACGCTTGGCCCATTAGCTCTGTAGGGAGCTCAGCAAGCCTCATTCCCATCTCAGTGTGGGCGGCCATTCAGTCCATCCCTTTGGGAGCCACTGGACTGCTAAGGCTGAGCTGGGCTTTGATTATGGTCTCTGGCTTCCAGTCCTTACCTTGCTCCAACTCAGTCTCTTGCTGGGAGGACAAGGCCAAGCCCTTCAGAATTGCAGACCAAGCCCTTTGAAGGGGGCGTCTGCACCAAGTCCTGCTGCAGGCCACGCTGTGCCCAGGCTGGGATGACTATGTGTGTCTCAGTTCTAGGTGGGACCTTCATTGCACCTGACTGGACTTGGGCCTCTAGATGCCAGCTGAGGTCAGGGTGTGGGCTATCCTCTGATAAGGCACCTAGATACAGGGACACTTTGGAATCAGATGTGCTATTGGAGTACCAGGTCCCCCTAATATAGACACTCTCTGCTGGGGGCACCAGGAAGGAAAGAGCCTTCTGCTGGGGTGAGTCTAGGGACTCTGTCTGGCATTGTTAGGTCATACTTTCCAGTTGGCTAGCTCCTAGGTCCTGCAACCATGCCCAGCATGGTCACCTGTGGTCGCACATGCCACTCAGGGCTCAGGGGTCCCTATCCTGTCCCCTGTTCACCTGGCTTCACACACCTTCCTTCAAGGCCTAATTCCCATCCTGGGTCATGACATCCCTTCCCACCCTCTTCTGACTCCAGGCTCTTCGATGAGTCCACCTAACCTGGGGCCTGAGCACCTTGGCCTGGGCGTGCCTGGTAGGGCCTGGACTAAGGGAAGGGTTCTCTGGCTTTGAAGTATATTTTAACTTTTCTCCTGAGGTTTCCTGTCCTGTCCCACACTCCAATCCTAAACACATTGGGGCAGGTAGTGGCTTTAAGGGTGGTCCCATTATTTGGGACAGGTGAGAGTTCACCCCCGTCCCACCTCTGGGGTTACCCTTCTGCCCTTCTGCCCACCAGTTTGGTGGTGGTCCTAAGACCACCAGATCTGTGGGCAGCAATGGCCCCGGTGCCTGGCCCTGCTCCTCCTATCCGTCTTCAGAGGCCATCTGGCTGTCAGCCGTGTCCTGGATGGGTTGGGCAATGGTGCTCTGTGACCAAGGTCTCCACCTGGGAACTCAGGGCAAGCTCCTGTCCCTAGCCGGCCTGATGGGCTGTCTGATGCCTCTTCACACACAGCTGCCCAGATGCAGCTTAATGTACTCTAGCTGGAGATGCTCTGTCTGTGTCTGCCAAGTGGCTAATGGTGAGAAGCAGAGGGCAAGCCAAGGGTCCAAGGCCCTGTGTCCATCCCACTCCTTAGCATCCACATCACTTCCTCAGCTCGCGGGAGCTTCCAGAGAGAGCTTAAGATTCCACAGGGCTTGTGGCAGAAGGAAGCAGGAGGGAGCAGCTTGTCCCTGTGAGGTGTCCCTCTGCTTCTGTTTCTGAGTTGTCAGGGATTTGGAAGGGGAGTTCCTCACACTCTGTAGAGTCCTTTCTGCAGTAGGGTCCTATTGTCTGCTCACCTGTTCGCCCAGCGGGTACTTCCAAAACAGCTGCTGTGTTTTCTTTCAAAGTGTCTGCTGCTGCAGAGTTGTGGGGGCGCAGAGTGGCTCCTCCCAGGGTTGGAGGAACTAGAGGAGAGCTAGTCAGCTCAGCATTCGATAGGCAGGTTGGTGCCATCTCTAGGGGATCTGGGCTTGACGTGCATTGCCCAGCTCATCCACCTCAAGGCTCCAAACCTGGAGAGTGTGGGGCAGAGAGGTCCCTGAAGAACAGGCCTCTCCATCCTGTTGAGGGACTCCATCGGGAAAGGGTCTACAGGGGAGGGTCCTGTTTAAGGGTCAGCCTCTGTCTAGCCCCATGCCTGGTGAGCTCTCAGAGGGCACCAGATGGGCAGGGTTGAGCGGTCAGGCAGGGTCTCTGAAGATCTTGGGACAGTGTGTGGGTCCTGAATCAACTCCTCTTGCCTTTTACCACTACCCAGAATCTGGAACATAAGAGAGAGAGAGAGAGAGAGAGAGAGAGAGAGAGAGAGAGAGAGAGAGAGAGAGAGAGAGAGAGAATATGAGGAGAGCCCAAATTTGCTTCTAGCTTGATGCAAACCCCGGTACCCAATGAGATTTTGGTGATACACCTACCAGTGGCTGATACCTAGGACCCTTTGGTTTCTATAGTAATGGAAGTCCCAGCCTGACTAAAAGCACCTGGTGTGTCTCCCAGATAACCCTTTTGTAGCCCCTGACTCCTGGGTCTCTGGGAGTACCTCACTAGGCTGGGATCGATCATGAGGACCCTGTGCTGGGAAGCTTGTATCTGGCTTGGGTATGAAAGTGGGTGCTCCCCTAAAAGGAGTAAGCTGCCACAGGGATTGGGGCTTAGCCTCCTAGGGGTTCCAAGGATGGCAAGAGTCCATGGAGCCCCTGCCCCGCCTTTACCCCTCTGCCTGGATCCTCTCCCTTCCTGTGTCCGACAAGCCAGCACTGCCCACGGTCACAGCACATTTTAATAGTGGAATGTAATTCCCGGGCAGCAGAAAAATGAAAGTGAGAAGTCTGTGAATTATTACAAGTGCACTCGGTCTCCCGGCTGAGCAGCAGCCCCGGGCTGGAAAGCACTTTTTTCTCGTGGTTAAGTTAGCGTGGAAGATGAAATAGTCACAGAAACGCACTGGCCACTCGAACCTGTTATTGCTAGCTGTGTGTCTCCTATAAATACTCTTCTGATTTAGAAGCTCGCTCTACTTTATAAATGAAAAAACCAGAAATGCCTTCAGAGTCAACTTTTTGGAGCCTGAGATGTCCTTGTGACCATGAAGTCCAGTCTCGTGGGGAGGGAGCCGAGGAGTTCCTTCTGTGGGTCAAGGGCTGAAGTTTGGATTTGGGGATAAGACCAACTGTCAGTGTGTGTCTGGCCCTGATGAGGCTCCCAGGATGCAGAGCGTTGTGCAGCGCCTGCGAGCTGAGGATGCTCATGGCGGCGAGCTCCCGCGAGCTGGACTAGCTCACGGAGGTGACAGTGTTCACCAGTGTGTCTCCTGTCCTGATGGAGTCGATGCCCTCCACCAGCTTAAAAATGTTATTTTTAGAGGCCGGAGTTGGATCCCCTGGAGCTGGAGTTGTGCCCTACCAGACACAGGTTTCTGCAAGAACAGGACATGAGTCCTCGCGACACCCCCTTTCCAGTTTAAGTCCCCACCCTACCTCAGCTGGCCACAGGGTCTGTCCTGAGAAGAGGGTAGAGCAATTGCAGCCCCCCAGATCTGTTTAGATGCAGGAGATGTCTCTTTGATGGCAGCAGGCAGTGCCCGGTTTGGTTGGGATATTATTCTCTTGAGTAAACTGGGCTGCACTCTGAAGCCAGTAGACTGTCAAACACAGCACCAGGAGCAGCTGGATTCCCAGTGGGCACTGTGGCCACCCAGGAGTCGTAACTGGTGGTGTCTGGACTGTTGGGCCACCAGCCCCTCCTGAACAGTTTTTTTGGGAACATTAAGGGCTCATGGAAAACATGTTTTGGGTTAAAGGGGAAACGGAGTGGGAAGAAAAGCCCTCTCGTCCGATTCACTTGGTGTTCTGAGTCATTCAGGGAAGCCGGGTTCCTTAATGACAGCCCGCTCTGGGTGATGAACCAGAAAGCACCAGTTATCAGGCCGGGCCAGTAATGTCTCCAGCTGCAGGCACTGCTTCTCCCAGGGGACGTGAGAGAGCAGTGTTTGTACATCATTCAGAGGCCTGTAGAGCTATATCCGGGCAAGGTGGCTTCGGAGACAGCTTTACCAAAGTGGGGCTGACCTTTGCCCAGCGTGTCTTGGGCGGGAGTCTACAGCTGCCCTGCCAGAGGGCTGGGCTCTGCTGCTCCATGAATCCCAGGTCCGCTCTCTTGCTTATTAAACAGACCACATACACAGCAGTGGAAGTGTGGATTTGGCCTCAAGGCTGGTCAGGGGAACAAGGTTTCCTGCATTGGGAAGGGGCATAAAGAACATAAGACCCAGGCTACTACCTCCAGCTGTGTAGGCAATGGCAGGAAGGACACAGCTCCATGGCACTTCAGGCAGGCGAGTCCTTCCCCCCAATGTGAAGACAAACCACATTGTGGCATACTTTCTACCTGAGGCTCTCTCCACACACAGAGCCAGCCTGAGGAACTCTGGAGGTCAAGTTCAAAGGGCTCTGCACCTGGCTTCCCTCCAGCTGATTCCTGCCTTGGTGACTTCATGTATACCCGCGTCCAAACTCTCTCTTTCTGTGAATACACCACTTAGATTTTATGAGGACCCACTTTAATGACCCTATTTTAACTTGATCATCCACATCAGACCTCATTTCCAAACAAGATCCCTCCCATGTCCTTGGGGTGACATTTTAATTTTCATTCTTCAAGACAGGGTCTTACTATGTATCCTTTCTAACTCAGGGCCTCTGTGGCTGGAATGCCAGGGTTATAGGTGTGCACCAACACAAAATTTTATTTTCAAAATATTAAAAAGCTTTTCCACTCTCAACTAGAAAAGTGTATAAAACCTTCCTGTGTGTTTCCCGCCACTTCCTTTGGCATTGAGACATCGGCACTGTTAACATCACGTGAACTTGTACATGTTTTCTTTAACGTCCTTCCGCTCGGATCCCCGGGCTACGCGGCTGCCTCCAGGCTGGCACAGTCCTCCTCTCTCAACTGTAATGACTTTGGCCAATGTGAAGGGTCTGGAAGGTTCCTTAGCCACGGGTAAGTGTGAGCTGGAGGTGGACGCCCACAGGATGGAGGCTTGTCCACTGGTATATCGTGGGCAAGAGGTGTCATGTCTGTGACTTCAGCTCTGCCTTCACCCACAATGCCACTGTCTAGGTGTCCAGGCCTTAGGAACTCAGCAGGGTCCCAGGGTGCCGAGGGTTAGCTAGGACAGTGGGACAGGGTGTCAGCTCTGCCCACGAAGACTGTGGAGCCCATGGAGAGTCTTCAGGCTTTGCTGACTGCCGTTCTTGGCAGCTTACAGCACCTGCTATCCCAGCCCCACATGGGCAGCAGGAATGAGGGGATGGCCAGTTTTTCCGACTTGTGAGTGGACAGGTGGGAATGGGTGCAGGTGCGGAGGCAGACAGGCTCATGTCACCCCACACTCAGGGGTCCTGCCTCTGGTTGGACCTGCCATGCCTCGTGGAGCAGCTCTGACTAACTTTCTATTGCAGAAGTAGTATTCCCACGTCAAGCACAACCCTGAGGCCTCAGGGATCCTGTCCTAGGATGTCTACCACTGCAGTGAACACCCTGACCAAGAGGAATGGGGAGGGGAGGGTCACAACTCTCAAGTCACTCCATCCCTGAGGGAAGTCAGGGCAGGAACTCATGGCAGGAACCTAAACTACAGCAGAGACCATGAGAATGCCGCTTACTGGCTTACTCCCTGTAGCTTGCTCAGCCTGCTTTCTTACTCAGGCACTCAGGACCGCCTACCTAGGAGTGGCACCACTGACAATGGGCTAGGACCACCGACTTCAATCATCAGTAAAGAAAATGCCCTATAGGCTAATCTGGTGGAGACATTTTCTCATCCGAAGTTACCTCTTCCCGAATGACCCTAGCTTGTGTCAATCGACATAAAACTAGCCAGCACAAAGCCCGTCTGGACAAAGCCTACCTTCCCTAACCCAACCAGAAGCCCAGATCTGTACCTGTCAGGGCTGAACCCCAGGACCTGGCATGACTTTGCTCCTGGGTTCATGGCCCTCAGCCCTCAGCCAGTAGGTTAGACCACCAGACCCTAGGACAGAACTTATACTTTGGAAGTCAGTGTATCCTGCTGGCCAGAGATGGGCCTCACCTGTCTTAGGTGTTCATTGGAGCACCTTCCCCATGAGGGTCCCACTGTCTTAGGGTTTTTTTTTTTTTTTGCTGCAACTCTTAATAAGAAAGCATTTAATTGGGGTGACTTGCTTATAGTTTCAGAGGTCCAGTCCATTATCATCATGGCGGGGAACATGGCAGTGTACTGGCAGACGTGCTGGAACTCAGAGTGTTACATCTTACAGGCAACAGGAAGTCAACTGACTGTCTCACTGAGGGAAGCTTCAGCAAAAGATACCTCAAAGCCCGTCCCCACAGTGAAACACTTCCTTTGGAGGCCATCTTCTTTCAAACCACCACACCCATGGTATGACTGAAAGCCACATGAGACATCTCTCTTCACTTTGACAATTCACTGGCTTGCATGTGTGTAGGATGCGACAGGTCTGAAGCCTGTGGTAAGCTGGTTGGTGGAGACTCCCTGCTGGTGACTGGCTGGAGGGTTTCAGGCCTGTCTCGGTCACTTCAGAGCCCCTGTTGACACTGTAGCTCTGGGGTCAGCCAGGGAGTGGATCTGAGCTACAATGAACCTCCCTCCCAGTGCCCTGGGATGAGCTGTCCTGACTGTTGGACCCGATGAGCCCTGGACAATGGGGAGGGATAGCTGCCACTCCTCCCACCCATCCACAGCCTCTTCTATTCACGGGAAGCTGTCAAGAGGGGCATGATGGCCTTCAAAAGCCAGGGAGAAATTAGAGTGGGAAACTGGTGGTCATATTACTGCACGTGTGGGTCCCCTGCCCTTCCTCCCCCCTCCCCCCGCAGCATCCACATAGACTGCAGATAATACGGGTAGATAACAAAATGTCTGTCTATTCAATGAAGTAGTACACAGCCCTCCCAAAGAAAAGACATGCCACCACACGGGTAATCCTAGAGGCTGTCACACGTAAGTAAGCCAAGCACAGAGGGCCATGTGTAACACGCCTTTACTGATATGTGAGCAGGGGTTGTGGGTGTAGATGGGGCTGTGGGTGGGCTGAAGCATAGTTACATTTGACAGTGCTTGCCGAACTGGTGTGTGTTAAATGTCACGGAAAGTTAAAGCTAAAATGGTTAATTTTAGGTTGCGTGAATTTCACCTCAATTAGAAGAGTGAAATAAAATAAACCCAACCGTTGCTAGGGGGAAGTGAGGAGACCGAGGGGAAGGGGGCATATAGAGGTCGTGTGCGGGTGCTGTCCTCTCTGGTCCTGTGGGTTTGCAGCAAGGTGCAGATCAGAGCAGTGGCTCTTCTAAGGGTTGTTCTGGGCTCAGGGTCTCAGACAAAGGCCAGGCTGCCTTGCAGAGCAAGGTAACACACTGCTGGGGACAAGGGGAGGGGAGAGGGTGGCCAGGGGCAATGCCTGGGCCTGGTTCCCTTCTGTGGAAGCGTGGAAGCGTGGAAGCGGGTCACTGTTATCGTCCTTGCTTGCGAGATGTCCCTGTGGCATAGCAGCAAGTTGATGACAAAGGACTCTCAGGCCTGCTAAGTGTGACTAGGGATCCCACAGCAGTGCAAAGAATCCCGGGATTCTCCAGGGTTGCTGGCAACCATTCTCCTCCAGCACTGGGCAGGGTGAGAACGAGTGAATAAGTGAATGAATGAATGGGCAGAGAGCAGGTCTGGCCCTCCAAGGCCTTGGTGACAAGGGGCAGCACAGGTGGGTGGGTCAGCAGGTGGCTGTGTAAGGCACCATGGCTTTCCAGGGCTCCAAGCCCCGCCTGATGCCCGCCCTCTTTGGGGAAAAGCCTGTTAGGATAATGGCCCTGCACTGAAGCCTTCCTGGGCCCCTCGCGGCATGGCCCTCCCCAGGGCCCGCCACTGGCCGACACCAAGTAATGGAGCTCTGACGGGGAATAACTCCAGGCTGAGCTAATCGAAGCTGAAAAGGTGGAATCAGCGTGCGTCCCACCCTTTCGCCGGCTTCATCAATCCAGCTAACTGGGTTTGAGCTCCCGCCCGAGCTGTGTTCTGCAAAGGGAAATTAATGTGTAGGACATCTGAGGCCTGGCGGCTGGGCAGCAGTGAGCGCTTAGGCAGGGTGGCCTCTGAGGCCGCTGCGCCCACTGTCCCGTGGTCTGGGGAGGGTAGTCAGTTCCCCTCCCCGCTGCCAATTCAATTACCAGTAGAGCCGATGCATATTCAGCCGGACACCGGGGTGGGAGGGAGGACCCCAGACAAAGGGATCTGTATTTACCCAATAATAAGTTCCATTTGGAGCAGGTTTGAAAACAATTCCCCGGCACGTTTGTCCCTGTCACATCATATTATTCACAAATGAAGTTCACAAAGTATCAATTCAATTTCAATGAGGCCCGGCTTGCAGGGCTCGCTGACTTTAGCCCATCCCCGCTGGGGGGGCCCGTGGGTGCGCGGCAGTCAGAGGTAATCAAAGGCAGGCGCTACGGTAACACTTTCCATTTCACCCCCTTTGTGCACATCTGTTCCTGGATAATCCCATTTTCTACACTTCCAAATCATTGAAGATGGCGGGAGGCCGGCTAGCCTCCAGAGTGCAGCGCCCACCACCCCCCATCCCCGGGGCCGAGGCAGGGCCCTCATGGCAGTGTCCCAGACCCAACCTCCTGCTATGCGATCCCGGCCCAGCTCTGAGTAGGCCTCCTCTGCCAGCCCCTCACAGCAGGTTCCTGGGCAGCTGGGGGACTCCAAGGAGATTGCTGGTCCACCAGTGCCATCCTGGTACCCCACCCCTCTTCACCTAGACGCTGTCACCACTGTCACTGACACTCCTTGTCCCCTTTAGGGTTCCTTCCTTTCTAGACAAAGGGGAGAAGGGGTGGATGTTCCTCAGACTTGTGGGTCAGCCTAGGCCCCAGTAACTCCATCTTGAGCCTCCTAGCCCCTCCAGAGACTTGGAAGAGATCCTAGAAAGGACTGGGCTGTGGGTAGGGTGGGGGTGGTTCTCTGAGACTTGGCCCTTTTCCATGCAGGATAGTCTGTCCCTGTGTCTAGCCTCATCTTTGCTCAGCACCCGCTCCCCGCCTCCCTGCCTCCCTGACTTCATCCCAGCTGCTTGCAGTCACTGGGTTTGTATGTTCCCACACAGGGCCTGTCTCCTGCAAAACATCTCAGCAGCCAAGAGCACATGCACACTGCCACCTATGACTCTGGGCTCACAGCCTCGACTCAAGGGAGAATCCAAGCAAATCAGAGACAGTTTGCCTTAGCCCTCTGGCTGCTTCATTGTGTCAGGACCTGATGTGAACTGGCCACTCACCACACCATTCTGGGCCTCAGTTTCCCCATTGGTAAAGTGAAGATAGGAATTCTCCTAGTGTGTTTAGGCTGTTCTGAGCTGTTGTGGCAGAAATAGCCCATGGTTCAAAAGTAAAAGAATTTACCAGACTAGACTGGGCATGGTGGTGCACACCTTTAATCCTAGTAACTCAGGAGGCAGAGACAGAAAGAGCTCTGTGAGTTCAAGGCCACCCTGACCTACAGAGCAGGTTCCAGGCCCGCCCAAGTTGGTTTTTTTTTTTTTTTACTGTTTGTCTCTGTGAGTCAAAACTCTTTTTATTTATTTATTTATTAAAGATTTCTGTCTCTTCCCCACCGCCGCCTCCCATTTCCCTCCCCTTCCCCCAATCAAGTCCCCCCTCCCTCGTCAGCCCAAAGAGCAATCAGGGTTCCCTGCCCTGTGGGAAGTCCAAGGACCCACCCACCTCCATCCAGGTCTAGTAAGGTGAGCATCCACGAAACTGCCTAGGCTCCCACAAAGCCAATACGTGCAGTAGGATCAAAAACCCATTGCCATTGTTCTTGAGTTCTCAGTAGTCCTCATTGTCTGCTATGTTCAGCAAGACCGGTTTTATCCCAGGCTT
>NW_026067920.1:4895695-4914466 GCF_014885135.2 Alexandromys fortis
CCATGTTCCTCTTTTTGGGTCTGGCTTACCTCACTCAGGATGGTGTTTTCTATTTCCATCCATTTGCCTGCAAACTTCAAGAAGTCCTTGTTTTTTACTGCTGAGTAGTACTCTAATATGTATATATTCCATACTTTCTTCATCCATTCTTCAGTTGAAGGGCATCTAGGTTGTTTCCAGGTTCTGGCTATTACAAACAATGCTGCTATGAACATAGTAGTGCATATACTTTTGTTGTATGATAAGGCCTCTCTTGGGTATATTCCCAAGAGTGGTATTGCTGAGTCCAGGGGTAGGTTGATCCCGAATTTCCTGAGAAACCTCCACACTGCTTTCCAAAGTGGTTGCACAAGTTTGCATTCCCACTAGCAATGGATGAGTGTACCCCTTTCTCCACAACCTCTCCAGCAAACGCTATCATTGGTGTTTTTGATTTTCGCCATTCTGACCCGCCCAAGTTTTATAGTGAAACCTTGTCTTAAATTTTTCCACCAGACCAGAACTGGTATAAAAGCTTTCATAAAGCAGACCAGTAAGATGGCTCAGTGGGTCATGCCGACGAGCTGAGGTCGATCCCCAGAACTCACATGGTGGAAGAGGAACAAGTGCCAGCTGCCTTCTGACCTACATGGGAATATACACACAGACACATACATGCACATAGACATATATATGCACACAGACACATACATGCACACAGACACATAAACATATATGCACATACTCATAAATACATACACACAGAGACACAAACTATTTGTAAATAAAATGTGATTTTTTTTAAAGTTTTAATAAAATAGATACTACAGACAGAAATAAAATGGAAATCTCTGAGACAGAATCCTGTCCCTGAGAGGTGATGAAATTCCTTTTACAAAGAAGTTACCTGGCCATTCTTCCTGAGTCAGTCATTTAAGTGAATGCTGTTCAAGGATATAGCTTATTCCACGTGGTGGCACACACCTTTAATTTCTGTACTTAGGGAGGAGAGGCAGGCAGATCTCTGAGTTCAAGAACAGCCTGGTCTACGTAGTGAGTTTCAGGCCAGTCTAAAATGTACACACACACACACACACACACACACACACACACACACAAAGAACGCAGTCCCCCTGACTTTGTGTCCCCTGACATAATGCCCTGAGATGGACCATTTGAGGTCACCAGGGCTGTTAGGACTCAGACTCAGTCATTTGGGTAAGAGGGCACAAATCACTCAGCAAGGCCCTAAGTTGACTGGGCGTGGGGGATTTGCGTTTTCCTCTGGGCCCTTTATTTTTTGCTCTATTGCTTTATATGAACCTCACAGAAGACTGGACTGACAGAGGCCTCTTGAGCAGTGGCTCTCAACATGTGGGTTGTGACCTCCCTAGGGGGGTCACATATCAGATATCCTGTATACCAGATATTCATATTAGCATCATTACAGTTATCTAGTAACAAAAATTATGATTGGGGTCACCACAACATGAGGAAGTGATTAAAGGGTCACAGCGTTAGGCAGGTTGAGAATCACTGTTCTAGAGCCTATGCAGAAGTCTGGATACAGATCTGTAGGTGGGGTTGGGAGGGACTCGATGCTTCTCAGCAGCCTCTCTCATAGCCATGCAGAGCCCGTAGCATGCAGTGTGGAGCAGAGCATCCATCTCACCCCTGGGCGAGTATGTTGCAGGAAAAGGGGTTTGTGTACACCAGATTTTTCAGCACTTGGCTTGAGGTGCCTGGTGGAGGGGTTCAACACCCTGTGGATGCATAGACACTTGGCTGTCCTTCTCTGCCAGTGTTTCAGATTTCCTAACGAGTCGAGGTACATCTGTGCCTTTGGGGTTAATTGGAGTGTGCACACACATATACAAGTGTGCATATGCATGTGTTAAATAAAAGGGTGTGCATATGTGTGTGAGGGCATGTGTGCACATGTAGGCAGGCAGATAAGGCTGCAATGTGCAAACCTGCCTGGTACACACAAACGTTTACCTGCTCTGTGACTGTGTGTCTGTGGGGTGACTTTCCGTGTGTGCATGTGGGTGACTTTCTGTGTGTGCATGTGGGGTGACTTTCTGTGCGTGTATGTGGGGGGCTTTCTGTGCGTGTATGTGGGGGGCTTTCGTGTCAATCCTTCTCAAGCGACTATATGCAGAAGTGGCTTCCCTTGGAGTTTGGGAGCTCAAGGACCTGTAGGTGATGTGTCCTTCTGTTCCTTGTAGCCAGCAGAATTGACTGCCTGCTGGGTAGAGAATGGCCTCACACTCCTAGAAATTGCAGCTGAGGGCCGTAGCTGATTGATCTACCTTCTGTTCAGGGGGCCCAAGGTTCCTGCTGGGGCAGAAACAGGCTCCCTGCCCATGTGGCACAAAGCTCAGACGATCTGTCAGTGATTCTGTCCAGTGAAGTGTTGAAGTGTTGGGTCTACCCACTGAAACGGGAGATCTGTATTTCGTAACTTTTTTCAGTAAAAGCTAAACTGTCTCTGTCTTGTACACTTGACCCCATCTGACCATGAACCACTAGGAGGGTCCTGAGCCAGGGAGGAGTCCTTAGTAGGAGTTGTGATATTGTCCCATCTCTCTGCACCTGTGGCAGGTGACTGGCTGCTGGCCTGCACTGGGTTGCCATCTGCTCTCGGGTTACATCTCTCCTTGTAAAGGGTGCAGGCACGTCTGGCCTGGTTGAGCAGACAATGTGGTTCTTCATCTGGAAATATGCAGGAAGCTGGGGTCCTACAGTTGGAGGTCTCTGAGGGCCTTGCCCTAGGGAATGGGACAAAGGGACCTCTGCAAGCCTTGGTCTGTGCTAGTCCCTCTGACACAAGCCACGTTCCCACTGTAGTCCATCTTTAAAACGTGGCTGAGATTAGGACTTGCTGGCATCCCCTGCTGCCACACACCAAAAGTCCGAGGGCAAAGCCCCTGTGTGGTGGGACACTACTGTGCCTGGGTCCTCTGTAGCCTCTTGGACTCCTATGTCAGCTTCATGTCTGTTGCTGGCCTAGAAAAGCCCCTCAGTGCTGGCATGACCGGGAGGCAGGAGATGCCTGGCTGAAGCCGAAGGGTCTCGGTAGCCTTGGCCTGAGAGTCACTGTCTCCGCTGTCTTGATATATTGATCCCAGAGCCAAAACGTATTGTTGAATGAGGCGATCAAAATGGCATTTAAAGTTATGAGGGGCGAAGCCGCCATGAAGGAGCCAAATCTTAGCAGTTTTGTTTGCCACCGGGAAATCACAAGTCACAGGCAAAACCTGCAGAAGAGGCTTGGCAGGCCTCCTTTCATCAGAGAGCTGAACTGGAATTAGGGTCTTTTGTGATTCCCTTTTAAAGGGTGTGTTTTCAACCTCGGATGAGTTCAAAGTCCAGCGAATTAGCCACCCAGGCCATTAAGTGCTCCTGGGCTCTCTCTGGGCCTCTAACTCATGTAGAAGCCTTCATGCATACACCTAACCCTGTGCCCACACAAGCACGCACAGCAATGCCTGTCCATCATCTCTCTCATATACGCTTGTTGCCAAAGTTGTTTCCCCAAAACCATGGGTCAGGCAGGGCTGTTGTATGGCAGGCTCCACCTCATGCTTTGGTGTCTGGGCAGGGCCCTTGCATTTCCAGAAACTGCAAGCATGCTCCGTCTGACCCGTGCTGTGGACCACTAACTTCTGGGCACAGAATGGCTGTTGCCATGGTACTCGGAGCAGCTGTGATCATCCACAGATGACTGGGTCTTCCCTTAGAGAAGAGGGTGGAGAGGACCATTAGACCCTGATCTTAGGAGGTACTAGCCTAGCCTGTGTAGGGTGTAGGTTAACTGGGGAGGGGGAATGACTCTATCTTTAGGTTTGGAGAGGTTGTCACTTATACTAGGGCAGGATTTCTCAGTGACAGAGCTATTGGGGTCACCAATGTTTCTCTAAGTGACACCCCATGTTCCTATAAGCAACTCAAATAGATTCTTTTGTTCACCAAGCTGGACCTGAATGGACTTGTTTCTTCTGTCTGTCATTGGTGCCCTGTTAGGGTTGGACAGATGCTTGTTCATGTCCACCCCAGGAAATGTAACGCAGTATTGTGGAAGGCAGTGGGTCTGTCTCCTCCCCTCTTCTGAAGAGGGCAGCTCCCAGGCTGCCTGGAGAGGCCCCAAGGGTCATCGCCTGAGCACTCAGCAAACAGCAAACATCATCTCTTGGACCAAGATTTCCTGCTATGCTCTGGTACACACCTGGGTAACCAGAGCCTGGTTCTGGGCCTGGCAGATGGCCTCAGCACACACTCTAGGGAGGCAAGGAGACAAGTGTGCCTCTACTGGGCCTTTGCTCGGCATGGGTGGGGCAGCTTTGCCAGCTTCTGTCCTGGGCCAAGAGACAAGAGTGATGTCAGCGGCTTGTTCAACCTCCTGAAAGTTTGTACCTGAGTGCGGCACAGTCTCCTGCCAAGGGCCGTGGTCAGTCCTCAGTGGTGCTGGCAAAGGGCAGGTCAGGAGGCTTTGTGGTGTGACCTTGTTGGAGTAGGTTTGCCACTAGAGGGCGGGCTTTGAGGGCTCAAATGCTCTTTCCAGAGGCTCAGTTTGGCAGTCTTCCTGTTGCTTTCAGATTTCAATGTGGAACTCTCAGCTCCTTTTCCTGCACTATGTCTGCCTGCACACCGCCATGCCTCCTGCCATGACAATAACACACTAAATCTCTGAAACTGTAAGCCAGCCCCAATTAAATGTTTTCCTTTATAAGAGTTGCCATGGTCTTCACAGCAACAGAACCCTAACGAAGACAGGCTTCTTGGGGGAGACAGCCCAAAACTCAGAGTCCGGCTCTTTGCATTGCCCCCATCCCACCCCCTGTAGAGGCAGAACTGCTCCTGGCCTAGGAACTGGAATCCTACCAGGACCTCAGGATTGCCTGGTGAGTGAGCAGCGTTGCTGCTCTGCTCGCTGTGCTGGCTCGTGACCCAGGGCACACAGGCAAGTGGAGACTTCTGCTGGTCTCCAACACCCAAGGGCATCAAAATGTTAAGGAGAAGCGGGGCCTTCAGTGTCTCCAGGCTGAGGAACCCCAGAACCCCGGAGCCAATCAGGTGTGTGGTGGCCTATGTGGCTGTTGTAAGGCTGCTGGACACTGCTACATAGAGATGTATCGAATTCAGCTTAGCACCCTAGGCATGAATGCCCCGGCCTTTAAAGGGAAACTTATCTGTAATTAAAATCATGCACAAGTTTTAGAAAGAGGCTGTTTACAACTGGAAAGGGAGCTGATTGTGAAAACGAATAGGCTTCCCCTGGGCCGGTAGTGTTTAATTCAGAAATAAATCCCCCCAAGGGGGGCTCTTCAGCGGGTTCTTTCCCCCCAGTGCTTTTGGGGGGCTGGTGTGATACTGCACAGCTGCAGCGGATGATGACCTTATCAAGCTTCCATCACAGCCGCGAGAGCTGGCTGTGGGCTCCCGGGTGGCTGGAGAAATTTGCCGCGAACCCTGCTCCTCCGCTTGTGAACCATAAATTAGCCCAGTTAAAATCAGCAGAACGTGTGTATTCAAAGTTTATGTTTCTCGTAAGCAGATGGTGGCTTAGCATGTGCGAAGCAGGTGGCATCAATCACTGGGTCCTGAATTAGGGATGGTAGCGCTGATCTGAGTGGAAGAGCCGCCTCCTGGGCTGCGCGGCAGTAGCAGAGTGATTTACGCTGGTCAGGGGCTGGCTGCCCCCAGCTGCTATGATTTAGCGGGGCCGTTGTGGCCGCCACAGCCGGTTAATTGGGAGGGTGTCCAATGGGTAGCTCAGGGCCACCTCTCCAGAGCCGGGCCTGTCACTCCATCTGCATAATCCTCTGGTTATTCCTGCCGCGGATAGCGTGCAGTCGGAGCTGAATAGCTTTTCTGGGTATTGATTGTAATTAAGAACCAGCTTGAGCTGAGATAAGGTTTTTCTGGGTGGGACACCGGCAGCCTGGTAGTCCCAGGGGCTCTTGTTCCTTTTGGAGTCTGGCTTCATCCGACCCTGACCTGGCCCGCTGCTGTAACAGCTAGGACAGGACACCAGCTGACACCCCACCCCCTGCCCTCAGCAACCCAGCCCCCTGCACACACCTGATGGGACTCCTCTGAGTGCTCACTGTGCCCACAGATTCCTGCCACCTGTCCATTCTGTGGTCTGCCACAGGCCAATGTCTTGGGGTACAGATCCCTCTGGGCTGCAGGGGCACCCCTCATGGAGTGGATGGTCAGGGCCCTGCTCTCCAGCACTGACAGAGTTTCCTCTATGGGTGACAGACCTCTGTCTTGGTCCTTCAGAAACTTGCTCTTCCCTTGAAGACACAGTAGGCTTGTTCTGTTGACCCCTAATATCATGTGACCAGGGTGAGAGGATTACATGTAGGCTGTCCTAGAGAACATGTCCCTATCGTTGTAGGATAAGACCAAAGAGAAAAATGTGGAGCCCACCAGGGGTCCTAGGACTAGTGTGGCCTTGATGAAAATGAAGGTAACATTGATGGGGTTAGGCAGAACCCCACAATGAAGGGCTGGCAGAATATTGGGAGATGAGGCCTGCCACCTTGTGAGGTGGCCAGGTGGGGTATGTGTAGGGCCAGGCTCCATAAGAAGTAAGGACTGGTGACTGGTTTGTTGGGGGACTGCGTGTCACACCTCCTGTCCCTGATACACTGCCCACTGCTTTATTTTTGGCTCCCTTTGTATCAGTGTGGTTAACCCAGATTGCCCCAGGTGACCCAAACTGACCCTGATCACCTGTATTCCTCTGTCACCTGCCCCAGACCAGCCAGTCCTCGGGCTGGGATTTTACAGCCAGGATCTGACTACAGCTGGTAGATGGTGGAGGCTCTGCTTACCTTGGGGATGTCCTTACAAACAGGGTGGGATTATCTGAAACCCTTGACTGGCCACACCTGGGTGTGAGGAAAGTATCCAAGGTCACTGTGGGTGTAGAAGGACTCAGGGTTTCAAGACAGAGGATAGAGGAGAGGCCCCAACCCCACCTTGAGACCCAGTGGGGAAAGAGGAGGAAGAGGAGGAGGATGCACGCATAGCCTGAGCTCTAAGCCACCAGGAGAAACAGCTTCCTTAGGGAAGACCTGGTATTTCACCTGTCCAGCTTGTATCCATGTACCAGGACCCCACTGTGGTGCTGGAGCCTGCACTCACCTACCTGGTGCCTCTGCTGACCCTGTCCTGAGCTACTCAGTTCATAAGAAAGGCCTCCAGCAACCTATACTCAAGGGTTGACTGACTTCCACCTCAGGAGAACCATGATGCAGCCAAGACTGCTTTGGGAAGTAAAACAGACAGGCGGTAGGCCCATGCCCCCATCCTCAGGGATCCTATCGGGCAGAGGCCTTCATCACCCAGCAGGTCGTGGTCTCAGATTGCCTAGGAAGGGCCAGGGATACTGGGCACAGTGGAGTAAGGATTGGCTTAAGAGAAACCCTGGCAGGACACAATACCCTAAGGATTTGGGCTGCTGAATGTGTGGTAAGACAGCCAGGTGACCCCAATATCTGTTTTTCATGTTGTCCTTGGCCCAGGCTTCTTCAGCCCCTCTAAGATTAGCTGTCCCACACAGAGGAGAGGGACAGACTGAGGCTCCAGGCAAGGCCTTGTCTGTGGACTCAGTACAGTCGGGTAAAACCTTCCCTAAGTGTGTATTAATTTGGCTTTGATGACTACCGCATTCAGCTGTTATAGATCAGGACCTGGTCCTGCACACATTCAAGGAGAGACTGGTCTGGATCTCTGGCCCAGTCAGCTTCCTCCAGCTGCAGCTGCAGGAGGCCTGGGCAGAGGCACCCAGTCAAGAGTCTCTTCACTAGGGCCTGAGGGACGTTGTTCAGGGTGGGCTGTGACAAGAGTCAGGATGGAGTGGATTGGAGATGCGTGAACAGGCTCACAAGGGCTCTCAGGAAAAATCTAGATCACCACAGCTTTCCATACATTGTGTACAAGCCAAACAGAGAGGGCCGCCCTTTGATGTGCGCCCAGTGGACTTAAACCACAGAATGGGCTCGCTGTTTCCTTTCCTTTTCAATTAACTAACTATTGGCATAGAACAATTAGGTTTCACTATAACAGTTTTCAAACAATCTGATTTTTTTTTTCTCCATCTTCTTCCCCACCCCCTCCCATCGGCTCCTCCTCCCATCAGCTCCCCCTTTCTGCTTTCTGGTCATATGTGTCTTTTTGTTCCTGCCCCAATAGCTCTTGTTTCCCTCTCTTGGTTTTCTATCTAATTTCATGGTCTGTATCCATTCTCTTGTTTTTCAAGACAGAGTTTCTCTGTGTAGCCCTGCTTGGCCTAGAGCCCCGTCTGTAGACCAGGCTGGCTTCAAACTCACAGAGATCTGTCTGCCTCTGCCTCCCCAGTGCTGGCATTAAAAGTGTGCACCACCACCTCCTTCTGTATCCACTCTTGCCTCACCATTTATAGACACATAAACAGTAAAGCAAACTTGACCCTGTAGGGACAGAAGTCCTCGTGACTGCATGAAGACATCTGTGAGAGGCGCAGTCCATGCAGAGGTCCATGCAGAGGTCCATGCAGAGGTAGCAATCCAGAGCTTTCTCTCACTGCAGTCACCATGGTAACTTCTAAGAGGCAGCCGGTGTGAGAGACGATACAGTGAGGCATCCGTGTTCACAGACCCGGGTGTGCTGAGTGAGAAACGCGTCCCAAAGGCTCATGTGTCTGAATACAGATGGCGGTGCTGCTTCGGGAGGTAGAGCCTTGCTGGAGGTGAGTCACTGATGGGGGGCTTGTGAGTTATACCTCAGCTCCCATTCCGACCCAAGCTCTCGTTACCAATGGAACCCAACTGCTATGCCTCCCTTGCCATGAAATAAGCCCCTTCTACTAAATATTCTGTTGTTAGACATTTGATCATCATGAGGAAAATGGTTAATACAGACTGCAAGGCAATTTATTTACATATTTATTTTCGGGGGGGGGTGTAATCTTAGGGTTTCTATTGTGGTGATAAAACACCATGACCAAATGTAACTTGGGCAGAAAAGGGTTTGTTCCATTTCACAGCTTGTAAGTCTATCATTGAGGGAAGCCAGGGCAGGAACCTGAGGCAGGAACAGAAGCCATGGAGGAACTCTTCTTACCTGACATTTTGGGAAAGACAGGGCTGCCTCTCAGGCAAGGCTTAGCTTCTGTTCTGGGCACCCAGGCTAGCTACATAGATGGCAACCATGGGACACCTCCATGTCAGGACAGAGCAACCTCTGCTCTTGGCTTCAATGACCAGACAGCTCTATGTTGAAGTGCCAGCTGAAGGTCAGAATCTTCTGTGGCAGGAGTTGGTGGGGGGGGGGGCTGGTAGAGATGTGTACATGGGGAATACAGAAGCCACAGTAGAGAATAGGCTATGAGGCCTGCCTAAGGCAGGGACCTGAGGGTGCCTCAAGGAACACCCTTTGGAAGAGGTTGGGCAGAACATTTTGTGCTGGGGGCCCTGCCTGAACTCAGAGCTTCTGGACCCAGTTGAAACCACTTGTCCCTTTAAGAATAGGAGCCCCTCCCCAGGAAGGCAGAAGCAAACTCCCGGGCAGGAGCTGGAGTGGGAACAGTGGGTGAGGCGGGAGGGGAGATGGCAGAACTCTGCCTTGTTGGTAAGTAGGTGCCCAACTCTATTGAGGGAGGTGTGGAAAGGAGCGCTTTGACCCAGTCACAGGCAGCACAGGCCAAGTCTGTGTTCTTTGATGCCCTTCATCAAAAGTAGTGTCCTGTGGTCCTAGTGGAGCCACAGGGGGAGGGGGGGCCCTGGGGAGGGGCTGGAGGGAAGGAGAGCAACCTTAGCTTGTTGAGCCACTGCAGGTACCTAACCTGAGCGTGAGCCCTACCTCTCTCCTGGCCCCACCTCCCTTGTGGTTCTGCCTCTCTCCAGGCTCTAGCTCTCTGGGGACCTGTCTACCATGTTGGAGAACACTCAGCTCAAGCAGGTCCCTCTGAGGTCTCAACAGTGCCCTCTCCACAGCTATCAACCCAGACCTGTGATGCCAAAAAGAGGTGGCCATTTTATGGAGCCCTGCCCGAGGTGCAAACTACTGGGTAGGGATGTCAGTCATGGCGGTTTGAAGTTGGTAGGTAGACAGTGGTTGCTGTGTAGCAGCAGGTGACAGAGGAACAGTCTCCCCTTAACTTTGGGGATCCTGAGGAAGACACAGCTAGCTTTCCCAGTTGGTCTCTTGGCAGCCTTGTATGTGTGCAGAAGGACCTGGGCCACTGCTCCTGGAGGAGGCCTCTCACCTCGGCTACCCGTCCCTGATGCTGCTGCCAGATCCCACTACCCTCCAGACCATCCTCCCGACTTCACCTCCAGGAAACTCCATTTCTGCCCCCCTCGTCCCTGCTTCTGTGCTCCCGGCTGCTCTGGCCTCAAACCCTGGGCCCCGATTTTACCGAAGAAGGACCAGTGAGCACCCTGGGCAGGGGTAACATTCAGCTTTGAGGTTAGGTCACAGAGGAGCAGAGCACAGAGTCTGGCCTTGCCAGAAATACTTGGATGTACCCAAGCCAGTAGGCTTGCTCCAAGGGTGTCTGGGTGAGGGAAGACTCCATCAAACCCTGGGGCCAAGTGACATCCTCCAGAGACTGCTTCCCACCCAGCCTCCTATGAGAACGGCACACCACTTCCTTCTCACCTGGGGGACACAGGAGACAGCAGCCTGTGTAACCCAGGGCACTTGCTGGGATGCTAACACAAGGCCGTAGGTCTGGATGATGGCTCTTCCTCGTGTGCCTTCAGAAGCCTGGCACCGAGCTCTCAAGCCCCTGGCTTTCCTTGCACCATGCTGCCCTGTGGCCAGAGCCAGGGTCTGGTCTTGGATTGCTTCTTGCCGGGTCCAGCATCTGTAAACAGGCTCTGGGTGACCTCAGTCCTCATAAAAGCCTGTCCTGGGACTGGTACTCAACCCGGGTTAACTTCTAATTTAAACTCTAACCAAAGCCTGATGGACTTTTGACATACAAATATTAAAAATTAAATTTCCCGAGTTCATTATCTGATAATTAGAACTAAATAACATCTTAACTGAGCGGCCGGCCCCACGCAGGTCCAGTCAGTTCCACTTAAGATTCCATTAGACCAGTGTCGGTGCAGTAAGTAATGGACCATAAAATTTAATTTGGAAATGATCTCGCACTGTGATGGAGCGATAGCGCTCACAAAGGAGGTGGGCGGCCGTGGCTGCGGCTCTGCCGCAAGACGGCAAATTCAAAAGGAGCTGAAGCTATTGCCCCAGCGAACATGTGTTCCCGCTTTCTTCTCCTTTCTCGGGCCCTACAGTATTTAAAAGTCAGAATTGACCAGTGTAGCTCCGTGTAATTACAAAGATCCCCTTATCAGAGTCCTTTTGCTGGTTGCTGGCGCCTGGAAGAAAAGGCCTGATCCATGGGCTGTCTGGGCCTCATTTACATGCATGGTAACCCGGTGGCCTTGGATAATCACTTAGGACTCTCCTGCACTTGGGCGGTTCTTCCCATCCTGTCTCAAGCCACCAACCTGCCACAGCCACTGGTGGGGAGGGGCAAGGGGGCTACAATCTGGGGTGCCTGCAGCAGCTTCTGAGCCTGGTAGAGGGTAAGACTGCTGTCCTGAGGTCTGCTAGATAACCTCCCACTTACCGCAGGGGGTTGATTCCGAGGATGTGTGGAAGCCTCTGAGGACAGGTAGCAATGTGGCCTGTGCCTCTGACCACGGCTCTCTGCGCTGCTGAAACCCTTTAGGAGATGGTCATCTGCCCTGTGGCCAAGGGTCCCAGCCTCACCAGGGGTCCCTGCTCCAGTTATGGGGCAAGACTCTCACTAGAGACCCAGCAGTGTCTGGGGACCACATGGAGTAGGCTGGTCCTGCTAGCTCTGGTCCCAGTTCAGAGTCCCTTATGCAGTGACCCTGGTAAGTCATCAAGTGACCAAGATTCTTCTTGGCACAAACAGGAGGAGCCAGCTTACTGGGCGACGTGCTACTATATGCCAAAGCCCCTCCTCCTTCCAGGGGATTATCCATCCTGATTCAGTCGTGGGTGCTGCCCTGACCCTTGGTAGCTCTGCCTGGAGGTGCCAGGAGCTCTGCCCTCCCTAGGGAACCAGCACACAGCCTATTTCCTTTCCGCCACATTGGCTGTCTGCTGGGTCCCTTCTCGGCTTGGCAGACTGGACTCTGCTGCACTCCCTACCTAGACACAATCCCCATGGGTGGTAGCTCGGCTCTAAACCTGGGAAGAGCTCCATCCAGCTCTGGAAGCCTACTCCACACTCCATACAGTGGCCAGGTCATCTGAGCTCCTCTGGTCCAGAACGGGAAAGGAACTGAAGCCATGTCCCACCCTGCGCCTGGCATTGACTTGGCAGTGTGTGTAACAGCAAGGGTTAATACCGTATATGCAGCACGGGGGGCTACAGCCCAAGATCACCCGAGGAGGGTGGCTGAGTGAGGGGCCTTCTCTCTGCTACCCCCAGTCCTCCCACCCCTAGGCGTGACAGAAGCCCCCACTCTCCCACCCTCTGGGCTCCAGGAAGCGTCTAAAATTAATTCTTGTTCCCCGGCGCTAGTGACCCTCGATGTACTCGGCCTCCTCGGTGCTCGTGAGCAGCCGGCTCTGCGTCTTATCTCCAGAGCGGCCTCATTTGTTACTTCTCGCTGAATACACCCACTCCCATTATTTCTGTAATTCTTGGCAATAACAGCCCTTCCCCTAATGAAACCTGCATTATTGGAAGGTTGCTGTTCTGACCCGGCGGGGATTAGCCGTGTACTCTGTTATTGCTACATATGTAATTGTATAATTGATTTTAAAATTTACTTTTGTGTCCCCACATCATAAAGTAAGCAGCCCATTAGTGGAGAGAAATATAATTAATATATCTCTACGGGCTCCCACCCCAGGAGAGACCAGTGGGGTGTGGGCACAGGACTGTGGAGCAAGAATGCACACTCTGGCCACCTGGAGCTGTGCACACCCTGGAGACCACCCCCAATAAGCAGGATGGGGGTCCCAATACTCACTCAGCGGGTGGCAGCCTTGAGCCTGTTGAGGAACTGGGAGCTGGGTGTAGGCGGTAAAACTGGGTTAGAGGCCGAGAGTACCTTAGCCACCTTCGAGGCCTCATGCTGCCAAGTCACCCTGCACCTGGGAGGGTACACGTCACTGCATTGTTCCCTGCCTTTCTGTCCTCAGGGGTGTCCAGACACCCTGGGTTCCTGTTTTTCCCCTGCCCTACCTAGCCCAAATTCTGTGGAGAAGGACCTACATGCCTCCGGCGGCCGAAGTCAGGCTCTGTCAGTCAGTGAGGTGGTCGCCTGCCCTTCACCGGGGACCTCCAGCCCTGGCCCAGGAAGGTAGCACTGGCCCAGCGTCCAGCATACAGGAGCCTACAGAAGAATCAGTCCGTGGGAGGCATTTCCTGCCGCCCAAACACCTGTGACTCCTAAGTTAATTTTCTTTGTTTTATTTCAGCTCCCGGGCATCAGCTCACACTTGCTGACAGTGTGTTCTCGTGTTCGGCCACAGCCCACTTCCGAGATGGATATCGTCAGAAGCTTGCACCGGGCCCCTCTTCGTCCTTCCTGTTTCCTAGAGACTATACCTATGTTGAGTGTGAGCAGCCCTGGGGTCCACACCTATTGCAACTGCCATGCTGTCAGACCAGTGCCCCTGTGTCTACCTGCCTCTGCTGCCGTGCGTGTCAGGAGTCACTTCCTTTTAAAGGCTGAGCACTGTTCCGCCACGTGGGCAATCCACGTTCTGTCACAGTTAGCCCATCCGTGGATGCTCAGTAGCTTCACCTGTGGCTATCGTGGCATTTGCCACTGTCTCTTGGCACCTGTGGTAGGCATAGCGGTGTACGCAGACACACACAGCTGGGCAGGGTCACTGGTTATGGCAAGAAGCAGGTGCAGTGAACTGACTCCTGGCTCTGGGGCCACCCACGCATTGGGCCGCCTCTCTCTCAGCCCCAGGACGGAGCCCTGGCAGGTGGACTCGGTTGAAAAGGTGTTGGGCATGGCTGTGAGTATTGCCCTTGCTGCACCTAGACCAAAGGTGGTCAGTGGAGCTGATAGACCGTTCAGGCCAGATGGGGGGCACACAGCCAGCACGCTGTGAGTTCAAAGCCAGCCTGGTCTACACTGTGATTTCCAGGTCAGCCAGGGCTATGTAATGAGATCCTGTCTCAGAAAAAGAAAGAAGTGTGCAGCAGTTTCGTTTAGTTCTGTGTGGCAACCGTGGTCTTTCATCCCATTACCTGAGTATCCCCATCTGACTATTCCAACACCAAGCAAGCCCAAGGATGCTAATGGTATTGATTTGATGGGAAATGAGGATTGGTCTCGACATTGTGTCTTTGGTATGGAGGCCCCACAATCCTGACCTTTAGCACACATGGCTCTAGGGAGCAAAGCTAAGAGGTGGGGTACGGGGCTCCTGTTAGGGGGCAGTTTCACCCCTGGAGCAAGGACAGGCTGTGAGAGGCCATTGCTAGAACACAGTGGGAAATAGAGTCCCATTAAGACTGGCTGACATGCCATGCTCACAAAAGGGAAAAGGCTGTAATGGGATTGCAGGTAACAGGGGTCCTGAGACCTTGGATGAGCTCTGAGGAACCAATGGAGCCAGCAGGGTCTGGCAGTTGGACCCCCAACACAATCATCTCTGTCATCTGAGGCCTGAGGCTGACTCCCCACCTCCACACCTCCAAATCTTAAGGGGCTATAGCTAGGCTGGGAATTGACTGGGACCGTGGGATAGAGCGGCTAGGTACGGGAAGTAGTGGTCTCATTGTGTTACCCATAGCCTCAGATTGCCCAGATGCCATTCTGTGCTGGGCCAGCCTGGCACGCTGCCCTTACCTATGTGCAAGCTGCCCCTGTCACACTACAGGAAGTGTACTCTTTCAAGAGCCATAAGTCACGGCAGTGCTTTTGAAGAGGGCCACTGAAGAGTGCCCGTCCCCCACACGGGGGCCGCTCTGACAGAATCCGTGTGCAGGAGGCGGCTACTTCATCAAGGAGACGGAGAGCCGCGTTGGAGATTGTTCTGCTTAAAAAATGTGGCAACTTGCAAATATGTTTTTAGAAGCAATTTTATTACAAACTGTCCCATAGGGAGAATTATGGGACTGTACGTTCATCCCTCAGGGACTGCGGCACAGGGTTGTTAGCGGGATTTATTCCAGAGAGCCAAGGAGGGGAGGCTGTGGCTAACGGCTCCCAGCCTGGGTCCCTTCCAAGGCTAGCCTCAGCCTTCTACCAGCCTGTCCAGCCAATGCCCCTTGGTATGCCCCCCCTTGAACTCCTGGTCTCTCTTCCTTCCACCTAGCTGGTGCCCTGGGTCGGGGAGCTGAAAACAGACTGGGGATCAGATGGACGTCTTGGGCTCTGGAATATGACATCTACGAGTTGGCTCAGAGGAAAAGGGGTGTCTCCCACAGCACACAGCACTTCAGATGGCCCTGGGGTGGGACCCAAGCTTGTCTTCCTTTCCTGGGGAGCTGGAACCTGGCTATAGATTCTGACTCCCTCCTGACAGGTAAGTTGAGGCTGGAAGCCACTCGCCACTCCTTCCTTGTTCTTGACGTCCCCACTGTAGCAGATATCAAGATGGCCCCAGCGACAGACCACTGTGCTGTCCATTGTCCAGTGGTCTCACTGTTGTGTGATATAGCAGGAGAGTACTATATTACACTCCTAAAATGGGTTATGAGACAGACGTGCCCTCTGGACACGTCTTCAGGTCTCCCTCTCTCCCCTTCCACGTCTTTCTCACTACATGCCTTGGTGGGACAGAGCTGCTGACCCACGCTTGTACAGCTGCGCTCATATAACAACACTCATACAGTCACGGTCATACAACCATGCCTGTACAGCCACACTGGTACAGCCATGCTCATACAGCCATGCTCATACAACCATGCTCATACAGCCATGCTCATACAAACATGCTCATACAGTCATGGTCATACAGCCACATTCATTCAACCACGCTCATACAGCCAAACTCATACAACTAAGTATGTTCGTATAACCACACTTGTACAACCATGCTCATACAGCCACACTTGTACAACCATGCTCGTACAACCAAGCTCATACAGCCACACTCGTACAACCATGCTCATTCAGCTACACTCATACAGCCACCCTCGTAGAGCCACGCTCATGCAGCCTATGTAGAAAGTCAGTGTGATAAGCAGTGAATGTCCTGGCCAAGAGGCAATGAACATCCTGGCCTGCTGGCAGCTGGGAAGGGAATCTGCCACAGTCCAGCCTGAGATGCCTAACCATGACTTTTAGTCACTATGAGTTCAGACATTTTGCCATAGACAATTAAAGCCACTGTTACCATCACCAACACACTGCATTACCCTTGTTACCACCAGCACACCATCATCAGCACTAATCTCTGTCACTGTCACCATTATTACCACCAGTATCTCCACCACCATCACCTTCATTATCACAGGTACCATTGTGTCGTGATCACGTCTCCCATCGGCACCATCACAATCGTCACCATTACCTCTATCATCCTGACCACCGTTACCACTATCGTCACCATCACCTGCCCCACCGGTACCATCAGAGCCATCACTGATCAGCACTGACACGACCATCACCATCGTCATGACCGCCATCGTCACCGTCATCATCATCTCCTCTCACTCTCAGCACCAGCCACGCCATCGGCTCTAGCTCCACCATATTCCTTGTCTTGTCACTGTCGTCACCCCCGCCCTCGTGCCTGGCGTCACTAATGCCTTCATCACCTTGCTCTCCCTCCTCTGTTCCTTTCTGGTCTGCGGCACTTGACACCCTTTCCCTGTAATAATCAGGACAGAGGGAAAGCCCTGCAAGGTGCCTCAGCTCTCGTGGGGCCACCAAGTTGACCGGTGTCAGAGGCAAAGTTTCTTCAGCTTCAGCTGCAAACTCACTCCCTCTCCAAAGCTTAGGAGAGCTGTTTGTCCATCTTCCCTGAGAGATACAGGCAGAAGGGAGCGTCCTCTATGCACGAACCAGCCGAGAACAGAGACGTAGCCTCCTCCTCCTGAACACCATGGCTGCTTCTCTGAGACTTGGCTAAAGCTGACCCCTCCACTCCACCTCTTTCCTCTTCTGGTTTACTACAAGGAACCTGGGAATTTTCTCCTGATTTATAGGTGTCCACGGGCAACCTTGGTGTAGGGACAGATTGACTGTTACAGGATCCCAGTCAAATAAGATGCAGTGTCCAGACTCCACCATGAGCACAGAGGTGCGAGTGGGGACATAGAAGAACTGGACTACCTCGGAAGGCCACATGCAGCTAGAGCAGGTGCCCACGCTGGCTCCTCAGCTCTGCTCCTTCTCCTGTCTCCTGTGCTAGAGAGACAACCACCACCAGGTGGCGCTCACCTTGCTCAGTGAGTAGCCTATGCCAGCTCTGGCTTCCTTGGGGACCATATAAGCTCACAGTGGCTCAGGCCCAACCAGAGCAGACATGCTTGCCCCCTCAGGTACTCAGAGCCAGGACAGAAGTCGTGGCTCCATGAGCAGACCTTGTTTCTTGTCCTGGGGCTGATGTGTCTGCCCATGACAACTGGACCTGGGTGTTCCTCTGGGCTGCCCCCCACATGCCCTCCTGGGCTGCGCTAGACCCTGTCCAGCTGCACTGGGTTCGAGGAAGGCTCAGAGGTGATCTGCTGCAGAGTGCCTGGTGTCTTGCGAGGGCATGGATGGCTGAGTCCCAGGTCCCATTATCATCTCCTCTCATTACCCGCAGAAACCAGGCCGCTTTCGTAGGCCTGCAGGCCCAACATTGCCTATGAAAGTGGCGAACATGTGTCCCCTTTAACCAGGGCCATTAATTGATAACACTTAATTAATCTGCCCAGGAGAGAGATCAAACGAAGATTGTGTCCCTTGGCGGCCACACGTATTGACTTTGTTATTCCAATTAACCGCCAGGCCAGAAGGGTCTCAGGAGAGAGGCTTAACCTTTGCATCACCCTGAGCTGGCTGCGGGCTGGACGGGTCTCGTACCAGCTCACCAGGCAGTGGCTACTCTCCCACTCAGGATTCCACACGTGTTGTCGCCTCCAGGCCAGCGTGGCCCCGTTTGAGGATCCGTTCACTTGCAATTAACTGC
The DNA here is from genome assembly GCF_014885135.2 of Alexandromys fortis. NCBI lineage: Eukaryota > Metazoa > Chordata > Mammalia > Rodentia > Cricetidae > Alexandromys > Alexandromys fortis. The sequence continues at coordinate 4,913,810 of NW_026067920.1, forward strand.
CTTATTTGGGGCTTTTTTTTCCTTCTTCTTCAAAGAGCAATTAGATTTCTGCAGCCTTTGGAGAAAGCAAATGACCCAGAACGAGACACCTTATAAATCAAGCCTTGAGGGTGGGTGAATCCCTGCCATGGCAGGTGCCTGGCTAGCATGGTGCCCTGAATGAAGTCTGTGCCCTCAGAGGTGCCGACTGCCCTAACTGTTACCCACTGCCCCAGAGGGAGGACTCCTGCCCTAGGCAGCCAGGTCCTGTTTTGCTGTTGGGCTTGGAGCATGGCTGAAACACAAAGCCAGGGAACCCCTCTTCCTGCTTCTAGCCTCTTCCCATCTCCTGCCCCACAACCCACCCTGTGCACACCTTGGACGCTCTTGCTTGTGGACAGCCTTTATCCTGCAGGGGCACCCCCATAAGGGATCTTTACTCTGGTACCATAGAGGTCATGGGCACTGAGGAGGGTACCAGCTGCTGCACGGGGAGTCTGGGCCACTGTGGCCACAGGCTTCTCGAATTTTCCAGGAATATCTGGAAGATTTGCCAGAGGACCTTCAGTTGCCCACCCTTTGTGGGCATGCTCACTCATAGCCATAGCAGTCTGTTGTAGACCCGGCACTGCAGACAGTGTCACGGGGGGGGGGGGGGGGGGGGGGGGGGGGGGGTGG
>NW_026067920.1:4914488-4966619 GCF_014885135.2 Alexandromys fortis
GAGGGGGGGGGCGGGGGGGGGGGGGGGGCGGAGGAGATAGGGTGGATTGGCTGCTGGATGAGATGCTATGGGCAGCCCAGGCTGTTTTCATGTTGGGAGTGCTACTGGGAGACTTCGGGGTGACTGAGCAGAGCCACTGTCTGGACAGAAGTCCAGCATGTAAGGCCTGGAGCTGGCCAGGTTGGGTCGGGCCCACCCTTAGGAGAAGTCTTATTGCCCCCCAATGTGGAGAAGTTTTATCCATTGACTGGTGAATGGTGAGTGAAAGGCAATCCACCCATGCAATATTATCAAGCAATGAAAAGGAGTGTAGGCACTCAGGGGCAGCACTCGTCAAGATACACTGTGTGAAGACTCCAGCTAGACATGTACACACTGCTTGATTTACACAGGACTTTAGAGTAGGCGGTCCTAGAGACTGAAGCCTCGGCAGATTAGCGAGGAGTAGCGGATGCTTAACAGGAAAGAGCTGGTGGCGATGGCTGCAGTACTTTGCGAATATACTTAAATGTCTTAATTCCATTTGTTTATTTTGTGTGCGTGAATGTGTACACACCATGGTATGAATCTCAGGACAACGTACGGTGGTAGTTAGTCTTCTAACATGTAGATCCCAGGGATTGAGTTTAGGTCAAGGTCAGGCTTGGTGGCAACGTACTTTACCTACTGAGTCATCGCATCAGTGAATATGGTTTAAAAACAGTTACAGAGTTACACAACTCCAAAGGGCTAACTTTATGTCTTCTTCATTTTAACTCATTTTTCTGTTTTGGCTTTTTAAGACACAGTCTCTCTGTGCAGCCCTGGTCATCGTGCAACTTACTCTGTAGACCAGGCTGGCCTCAAACTCTGAGATCCGCCTGCCTCTGCCTCCCGAGTGCTGGGATTAAAAACGTGCACTGCTATGTCCAGCTTTTGACTCAAATTTAAAAGAAATTTAAAAGGAAGGAAGGAACGCAGGCAGGCAGGCAGGAAGGAAGGAAGGAAGGAAGGAAGGAAGGAAGGAAGGAAGGAAGGAAGGAAGGAAGGAAGGAAAGAACTAGAAACAGTCAAAAGATCTGAGCAGGACTTGTATGCGTGTGTTGCTGGGATGGCAGCCAAGGTCTCACTCCTGGGGGTACAGACCTCACTCTGAGCCTCAACCTAGACCTTTGAGCAGATAATTATGCCATAGATTGTTCATTAATTGCAATGAGCAGGTTTGAAATCACAGATCATCTGGGACATTTAAATTTGTGCATCAGTTAGAATGAAAGGCAGAAGGTGAAGAGCCAGGCTCTCACATGCTCGCTGGTGGGCAGTTTGGGAGGCACAGCAGTTTAGTAAATGACTGGACAGTTTCTTTCTTTAAGATTTACTTACTTTTATGTGTATGAGTGTTTTATCTGCATGAATGTCTGTATACCACAATTGTGCAGTGCCCATCAAGGCCAGAAGAGGGCGTCAGATCCCTGGGAACCTGAGCTACTCAGTTGTTGGCTATCATGTGGATGCTGGGACTTGAACTTAGCTCCCCTGAAAAAGCAGCAAGTGCTCTTAGCTGCTGAGCTATCTCTCTAGCCTCAGGGACTGATTCTTTAAAAGTTACACATACAGGGGCTGGAGAGATGCCTCAGCAGTTGAGAGCACTTGGCTGCCCTTCCAGAGGACCAGAGTTAGATTCCTAGCATCCATATCTCACAAACACTTGTAATTCTGACTCCAGAGGACATTTTCTGGCTTCTGCAGGCACCTGGACTCAGGCATACATACACAGATACACATACATGTAAATAAACATAAAATAAGTTTTAAAGTTACACATTCATTTACCCAGTCAGCATTCCCTGGCATCAAAGGCATACCCCCCCGCCCCCCGCCACAAAGCCTGGTTCAGAAGTCCGCTTGGTTTGAGCCCCAGCCTCGAAGGTCCCCAAATATCTATCAGCAGAAGACATGATTGCCAGACCATGCTGCTCTGGAATGCTACAAGGGAGGAAGACCAAAACCCAAAGAGGCTGGAAGGCAAAGTCTGTACAAATTCTAGACAGAGGGCCTTACTCCCAGGAGAACGGGGGCCTCTGGTTGCTGGGACGGACAGGGTGGGATGCAGTGGAGGACTTCTGGCTGGTGGGCTCACTGCAGAACAGGTCAAAACCATATGCCTTGAAGATGGGAATGTGGTATGTGTCAGTTATATGGTCATAAAACTAGGTTTTTCCTTTTTTGAGACAGAGTCTTACCGTATGGTCCAGGCTGCTCTGGGACCCAACATCCTTCGGTCTCACCTCTCACGTGTGGGGCTGACAGCCCAAGCCATGTCTAACTGGCTAATATGCTAAAAGCGGAAGTTGCTCTGGGGTTCTTCTATAACCCTTGTGTGTGCGCACATGAGTGTGTGTGTGTGTGTGCGTGTGTGCACAAACATGTGTGGGGGCAGGGGAGGGACAGGAACTGCCTGGGTCCTGCCTTTTCTCTGTCCAGGAAGCCTCTGGCCCTCTGAAGGCCTTGACCCTGCTTGACCATCCTGGTTCTCAGAAGTCATGGGGTGAACAGGCACCAAGAAGACAGTCTTGGTCTGGTGTGGACATGAGTACTCTAGAGTAGACAGGAAGAAATCTAGGCAGGAGGCCGATGTCCTCATATGGTAGAGCCTGTCCAGGATAGAATAGCTAGAAGGAAGGGAGGTCAGGCCTTCTGTGTAGACTTGGGACAGAGGCCCAGGCTCTGAGTGCAGCCACACATGCCACTGTCCGCTTCAGGGCCGGGCAGTACCTTCTCCTCTCCAACAGGCAGGGATCCTGTTCCAACCTGGCTTTGAACCCCAATTCTGCTGCAAGCTCTGGTATGTTTGCCGCGCCTTCCTTGGCTACAGTTTTACTGTGAAGCTAGTCCCCAGACATATCCTGACCACTGCTCCTCAGGACTCCTTCCCAGTGTATCTCTCAGGGCGTCTGCAGTTCCTGAGGCCTCAAGCTCCTTGGGGTGGTGGTTGAGAGGAGAGAAGGCCCTGGATTGACCAGTTGCCAGCTGCTCTGCTCAGTGTCCAGCGCCAGGAGAGATCTCAGGATAGGAGCTGCCTTTCCCCTGACCCACACCACTGTCCACCCACAAGCCTGGCTTCCTAGCATCTCCTAGCCAGCCAGTCCTGCTGTCTGCTGACCTGTCCAGCCTGCCACAGTCTAGGGAGGCAGGATTGCCCCAGACAGAGCACAGACACAAAGTGTGAAAAATTGGGTTGACAGGGCTGCCCTGATAGCTTGTTGAATGAGCGAGCGAGGGGGCTGGGAGACATTTACATTTATATAGTGCCTTTGCTGGACTGGGCCAGGGCACCAGCCATGAGCACCGTGCAGCCCAGGCTGGTTCTTTAGCAGAGCCTGGCCAGGGTGGGTGACCCTCATGATTCTCCCTAGGCCTCCTGTAACGATCCTCTCTGGAGAGCCTAGCCTCACTCACCACGTCGCTCCAAGTGTTGTGAAGCTACAGGCCAGCCGCAGGGTGTGGAGATCTGAAGGCCCTGTGCTGGTCACAGCGGTTCCTCAAGACTGCTATGCACGGTTGAGTGTGATGTAGCTGGAGATGCAGTCTCTAAAGGCGTGATAAGGTGATAAAAGGTGGGCCCGTATGACAGGTGCCCCGTGAGAGACCAGAGACCTCAGCATATACTGAAACATGGTCTACAAGCCCAGGAGAGAGGCTGCAGGGAGCCCACCCAGCTCTATCTGGGCTCCAGGAAGTCAGGCCCTGATGCCGAAGCCAGATGTGTGAGTTTTCTTCTGGTGTCAGCCTTGAGGAAGAAGACAGGACTTTCCTTTGTGCAGATGTGGCTGCACTCCATGAAATACCTTTGGCAGAGGCACTCAAGCAAGGAGTCTGAGGATGGCATGATAAAGCCTAAGTCAGCAACAATCAGAAAGGCAAAAAATAAACCAAAGACAACATACTTGAGAATGAATTTAGCAAGGGCGACGTGAGAGGGGCTGCTGAAAAGCTGGCCCTGGCTGAGAGCACTTGTTGCTGTTGTAGAGGGTCTGGATTCCATTCCCAGCACTCACATGGTGCCTTACAACCATCTGTAACTCCAGTTCCAGGGCTGGGAGGCTCTCTTCTGGCCTCCGCAGGCACCAGGTGCACACTGCACCTGCATACAGGGATGCAATGCTCTGGAACACACAGAATGAAACCTAAAAAGAAAGGCAAAGCGTCTGAGGCCTGTGCACAGCCAGCTGAGCTGTCCTCAGCTGAGTTTCCACAGAGGGACGTGAGCAATGAAAGAGCTGCCGTCATCTCAGGAGAGACGACCTAAAAGCACAGAGAGAGTGTGGCTCTTTAAAGCCAGGCTGACAGCAGCAGCTGGACCATTTAGGAATGGTCATACTGACAGAAGAGAATTCCTATGGAGCTAAATGCTCGGGAAGGAGAGCCAGGAGAAAGCAGCAGGGATTTGGGGTACCATCATGTGAACCCCCAAACCACAATGCCAACCCAGCTGGCCCTCTTGAGAACACAGCAGGAAGCTGAGCACACGCTTGAGACTGAGAACATACTGCGCTTGGCCCTTCACAGTGGGTGACTGAAGTCAAAGGCAAGCTGTCCTGTGCCTGCCACTCCTAATTCAAAACTAAGCAATTGACAGCCCCCTCCTTATAGGGGACCAAGCTCCCAAGAAATAGCCAGGCATGGTGGAAGTCTGGGAGTAGCGGCTGTCAAGATTTCCTTCCTCCTCTTTAGGTGTATGTGTCTTGTATGTTTGTACGCACGTGTATGCAGGTAACCATAGAGGCTGTAAGAAAATGTCTGATTCCTTGGGACTGGCATTGAAAACAGCTGTGAGCCCCTGCTGTGGGTGCTGGGAACTGAACTCCAGCCTCCTGAAAGAGCAGTTAAGAGTGCTCTTAGCTGGGCGGTGGTGGCGCACGCCTTTAATCCCAGCACTCGGGAGGCAGAGGCAGTCAGATCTCTGTGAGTTCGAGGCCAGCCTGGTCTACAAGAGCTAGTTCCAGGACAGGAACCAAAAAAGCTACGGAGAAACTCTGTCTCGAAAAATCAAAAAAAAAAAAAAAAAAAAAAGAAGAGTGCTCTTAACTGCTGATCCATCTCTCCAGCACCCCCTTCCCACCCCACCACAGCCGCCCAGAGTAGCTAGAGTCTCCCTATGACACATGGGCTGGCCTCAAACTTGTGATCCTCCTGCCTCAGTCTCAGTGCTAGAATTACAGGTGTGTGCTATTATGGCTTGCTACAAAGCCGGTGTGTCTGTGTGGTCCTGTCCTTCCTGAAGGGTAAGAAGGATAAGCCTCCAAGGCTAGTGGAGAGTATCTGGGTCAGTGACCCAGGAGGCTGGGCTCCTAACAGCCTGACCCCCAGCTGAGGGCACAGTGTGTGAGATGGCTAGATCAGGGCGGGATCTGGGCCCAGCCTGCTGGGTCACTGACATCAACTCTCTGGGTCTTGCATTCAGAGTCTGTGAGCAAGACACAGCCCTGGCCACCTTTGGAAGGTCAGGACTCAACCACCACAAGTCTAAACCCTCTCATAAGACAAGGGGTTCCTGAGTGGCCCAGGTGCAGAGCTCCACTTCCTTAGGGTCCCCACCCTCAGGCAGTGCCCTCACAGACACTAGGGTCCTGTCTTTGGCGGGAAGCCACTCTTAAGATACTCACGAGCTTCAGGACAGGCTGTTTTGGGCCCTAGTTTACCTTGATCAGGTGCTAGCTCTGAACCTTCCAGGGCCTGGACTTCTGGAGGCTGTCAAAGCTTTGGGTCTGAAAGCAAGGTCCTGGGCAAGGAAGAAGTTGAGTCGGGGACCTGAGGGTCCACCACCGCCTTGGAGCTGGAATGTGGGCTCCATCCTCAGCCTCAGGGCTGAGACTTCTCACTCCACTGTCTTGGCTCAGGACGGGCTGAGTCTGAGGACCCTGGCGGCAGCCTCACGCCGTTACGTTCACTGTGTCTGTTCAGCCTTTAGGATACTCTCTGAATAGGGCTGACGAGGGGGGAGACTCTCCAGCTGGGCCACCAGGGGCACCCCCAGCTCAGTGCCTCTGAGTGGCTTCTGGCAGGCCCTGCCTTTCAGAGGCGTCTCTGCCCCCTGGGAGCTGGCTGGGGCCGGGGGCGCGGCAGGCAGGCCCGGGGCTCCGCAACCCAGAGAAGGCTATTTAAATGCTCCATTGGAGAGGGATTAAAGTTTACGCAAGGTCACCGAGGGTGTGATAATTATAATCACAGGTTTTTGGCTCCACAATGACAGCCATTTGTTATTTCCACTCGGGCAGCTCCTGCGGCCCAGAGCTGGTGACAGGCATGGACTGATTTAGTAACCCAAGCCTGGGCCCCTCCCCTCCCACTGCAGCCCCCACTGTTGGGGGCTGCCACAGGGCCTACACCCCCAGGGGATGGACAGGCTTATTATGGGATGTGAGGGTGAATGGTTGGTGGCGACTGAGAGATGGAGGGGAAGCAGGAGGGGTGAGGACAGGGCCAAGGTTGGGTAAACTGGGTCCACAAGTTGGGGGCGGGGCTGCTGAAGTACGAGCTGGAGGCCTCAGTGTGAGCCTGCCCACGCCATGCCTCAGTGTTTCCATCACAGAGGAGGATAAACCGATTGGCTCTGCTGTGGCCACGTTCAGTCTAATTTTTAGCACTCACATTAATGGACAGAAACGGAAGGTTCTGTTTACTGTGTTGATTTAAACATCACCCTGGGATTGAATTCGCTTCCCCTAGTGAACGTCTGCCTGGATCCACACAGCTCCATTGTGGTTGTGGCTCAGTCTCCCCAAAGCTATTGTGGAGGTCATGGGGCCTGGATCTCAAGGAAGAAGAACCAGAGTACAGCCCTGCAGACAGCAGGTTGGTTCCTGCACCTTAGTCCCTGAATCCCAGCCAGGGTCTTAGGAGGCACACCTGAGGGTTGCAGGGCTGGGTCCCTGAATCCCAGCCAGAGGCACACCAGGAGGGTCCCAGGACTGGGTCCCTGAATCCCAGCTAGCATCTCTGCAGGTGTGCCAAGAGGGTGCATATCTGGACAGACATGTGCCAGGAGACCAGTATCTCCCTGGACCCAGGTGCCTCAGTCTCCTCTGAACTAGACATGAACCTGTGACGGACAGGCTAAGGAGGTGGCTTGCCACAGTCCTGTGTCTTACACCTGGGGCAGCCTAGCCCCATGGGAGATTCCGGCCAAGACACTCAGGCCTCAGAGAAGAGGGGAACTGCCTGACTTCTGCCTGTTGCGGCCTGTGATTGATGCAACATTTTTGTTTGTTTTCTCAGTCAGAGTTAAGAACACTTTAATATATATTAAATGGTGATAAATGGGGGTCCCAGCGCCTGGCCTGACGCGGCATTTGTCTTAGAGGGAGCTGTGTAAAAAATGGAGGCGAAGCCTGGTTGGGGCACCTGCCACTCGAGAACATTCCTGTCTGGGCACATCCTGCTTCATTCCTATCATTCAGGCATCACGGTGGTCAGCAGGCCTTCCGGCTGCCCAGGACCTGAGCTGGCTGGACCAAGAGCACTGCCTGTGGTCCTAGAGCTGTAGCTATGGCTCTGGGTCATTTGTCAACACCTCCTTCCTAGTCTACATGCCCAGTCTGGTCACCCCCTGCCCCCCCCACACACAGTGGGTGTCTCAGTTGCTCCCATACAACACAAGGGAACCTGCCAGTCCTCCTTAGACCAGATATCCCTCCAAGGGTAAGGCATCCCTGGGCCTGACTCTAGTACCACATTCTTGTCAACCTCCCTCATGGATGCCCCGAATCTCTTTCTCCACTTCCACTGCTTTGAGACACTCTCCCAGAAGTCCCAAGCAGCAGTGGGATGTCTGATGGGGGGACAGGTAGCCGCTCTGAACCTAGTGCTGTTGGCTGGCACTGTTGCCACCAACTTTCACACTGTGGGTGATTGAGTGGGTGAGGTCACAGGCACCCTGCCAATCCCCACAGTTGGGGCTGTGCTCTGCCCTGATTGGATGTCTAGGTGGGCAGGGCAGGCTTAGCCTAATTTCACTGGAGCAACTAAGCTTGAAAGTGAAGATGCGGTGGGGGCCAAGCCTGAACAGTGCAGACAAGAGGGCTGCAGGATGGGCCACCACCCTTCACCAGAGGCCAAGTGATGGAGAATACAGGCAGAGGTGTGGTCCCAGCTGGGCCGAGGCTCTTCTAAACCATGCCCAGGATGCTGAGTTGGGCTCAGATCCCCAAAGCCTGTCTGCCACACTCTCCAGAGCTTCGTGCATGCCCTCAGAGTGAGAACTGGTGCTTCTTTGAGGAGGAAGCCATGCCGTACACACCCTTCCTTTTATCCAGGCCTTGGGCTTTTTTCCTAAGCCCTACTTGAAGGAAGAACTGAGGTTCCCATAGTAGGAGGTGTCTCTGGGGCCCATGAAATGCGGCAGGCCAGCATTCATGGTGACAGCAGCTCAGACGCTGGGACCTCAATTATCGCTTGTGGACTGGGAAATGTCAACAGCGTCTCCTGCTTGCCCCCAGCACCAGGCTAGGGCCTGAGGCAGCAGCAGCCCCAGCATAGAATGATTCGCTGGGAAATTACATAATTGAGCACTGCCATGCGGTCACCCTTGACTGTCATGGGGACAGCCATCAGAGGAGTGCCAAATGCAGCATTCGGGAGCTCAGAGCACCCCCGCCCCAGGTGACATGTAGCTGTTGGCCTCTCTGCCTGCCTGTGCCACATTGTGGGGGTGGGATGGAGCAGGGCCCCTCATCCGAGGCCCCAGCATAGCGGGCTGAGCATAGTGACTATTTTCCTAGAGACAGTATTTCCTCCAAGACTTCCCCAGAGAAACCAAGGGTGGAGGTGACAGGAGCCAGATCCACAGTGGGGTGTTGTTCATTTCTCCCACAGAGTGAGAGCAGTTCCCCTCTCCTGTCCTAATAGGGCAGGTTCCTCCACTGCCTGATCTATGCCAAGACCCGGCTGCCTCATGTTGCTCCCAGCAGGCTTTCCTTAACTGCCGGGGTGCCTCAGTCTCAGGGACTGGAATGTGGAGACTCCACCCTCCAGGAAGAAGTCACTTCAGTCTGGGGACCATTCGAGACCCTGTGCTCCCCTGTGACTTGTGGCAGCCTTGACCCAGTAGAGGCTGGGTTGCCTGTCATTTAGGTCATCACATTCTGTCCCGATGTCCTGACTTAGGGTCACACTGAGCTCCAACACGGCTTCTCCAGTCTCTCCAGCTCAAATTCTCTGCCCTTGAGATGGAGGAGAAGCCGTGAGAGACAGGGAGCAGATGTGCTCTGTATAAATTTCATGTTCTTCAAAGTGACATTTGTCTGCTTGGGGCTCTCCTGGATGCTCCGTTAGCCTCCTAGACACGTTTGTTGCACCCCTCCCCCTGGCCCGCCCAGTCACCAAAACCCAGAAAAACTCCCCTCACTCACGCTTGCTTGGAAACTTCAACACCCCCATCTTATCACACTCATTATTTATGTGTTTCTGCTCAGGGACAGATGGAACAAGACAGAAAATCCACGGGCTTAGCTCTTCCAGTGGAGGCAGATAGATCTGGAGAAGAGGAGGAGGGGCCTCTGGGAGGGAAGGACTGGGACACCATGAATGTGCGCTATCTGGAAACGGGGACCTGACGACATTCCCTTAGCTTTCCGTCCACCACACCACGAGCACAGCCCCATGCGTGTCTGTCTCCTCTACTGTCCTGGCTGACAGTGGAGACCTGAGGTGTCGTTAAGAGAGAGCCTAAGAGCAGGAAGCAGGTCAGAGGTCAGAAGAGCTGGCCTGAGGGCCCTTGACTGGAAGAGTGGCCTTGGCAGTGGGCAGAGGCCTTGCCATCCCCCTAGTTTTGACACTCCTTCTAGCTGTGACAGCAGCTCTTCAAGCTGTAGGAGTTGAGGTAACGGGCGCCACACTTCCACGTGAATGTGAGCTGTTTGTCCCCAGACTCAATGCCAAGGGCCACACACTAAGGGCTATTGAGGGTATGTGAGGGAGCTCAGGAGACCTCTCCACAAATAAGGCTGAACTGGAAGGTCCAGGAATGGCCTGCAAGAGGAAAAGCCCTGTGCTGTGTGGGGATCATAGGATACCATGTGCATGGGGAGGTTACAGACCTCTAGGTAATTTGAAGAGAGTTTTATAGATAAGAGAAATTCCTTGGTAATCAAGATACAAAACCAAATGACACTTCCCCACCTACCAGACTGGAAATGAAATGTCCAGATCATGCCAAGAACTGCTGGGGACAAGAGAAGGGGACCCAGGTAGCTCCAGGGAGCCCTACATGGTCAGTAAGTAGTTTTGCACCAAGGTGTATTTGTAATTCAAACCTAGTTGGTGTTTCCTAGTTGCTATGGGGGAACAAGGACCTCATGCCTGCCAGACAAGTGCCCAGCCGCTGAGGCATTCCCAGACCAAACCCAGTCACTCCTTATGTAGTTGGCTGATTATTTATTTTTTGAGACGGGGGTCTATCTACAGAGCCCTTACTGTGCTGTCGGTCAGACCCACCCAAGGACACAGACCATCCCATCAGGCCTTCTCTTCCTGTTTTATGAGACACGGTTGCAGTTCAGGCTGGTGTGGAATTTTCTACACAGGCCAGGCTGGCCTGGTCCTTTCACTCATGCATAGATCTCCCAGATGCTGGGTTTTCACATGTGCACCACCATGCCTGCTTCCGCTTTCTTAGTGGACAGAGGGACAATTAGCAAGAACTGGGCACACAGGATATAGTCCCCCTTTTTCGGAGGGAGTAATTACTAAAGAATCCTTGTATGGGTCATAAGGTCGAATCAAATGTCCCCCGTAGCAATTCCAGTTCTGTTCATGGCATTCCCACAAGACAGGACCGTAAAATGTGGGATGCCCACAATACCTGCCTGACACTGGTTTGGGCCAGATGGCAGCTCTATCCTCTGTGGAGCCAAATCCTCCCCTGCCCTGCAGACCTGTGCTGTGTTTCTCTAAGTCACCCGCTGAACCCATACTGTCCCTGCCTGACTTAGATGGCTACTGGGAGTCAGGGCCGACCGAGGAAGCGTGAGTTGCGCAGGTGGGCCTCACTCAGTCTGATGGCGTCCTCATTGCCAGAGATGAGGGCACAGAGACAACGGTCACCTATATGCTATTGCCAGTAGGTACCAGGGACTCTATAGGTGTGTCTTTAGGGACTCTGGCACCTCAGGGGTGTGGTCTCTAAGCAGGTCTCCTTAGATCCAGGACACAGATCTTGTCCCTCCAACATGCTGAGTGCAAGCAGCCATTCACTGTAGAGTCAAGTGATTGAGACAGAGGATTCTCAAACCAGCTAGCTACCCTGGGGACCCATCAGACTCTTGGCTGGGGCTCCCCTTGTACCCTTGCCATCATGGGGGTCTCAAGGGCACCCCAGAATTTGATCTTTCCCATATCTGGCACGGTATTCCAAGTAATGCACAGTAGAGTTGGTGGTCCCTGTTGCTGGAAGCTGAGGTAGGATGTCCCTCAGTTTACCTGCCCTTCCATAGGGATTCCCAGCCCTATCCCATAGCTACAGACTCCCCAAGACAAGAGACATCTGACCACTTTCCAGGCAGCTCAACACCACAGATAATGGCTTCAGTTCTGGGTAGTCAGCACATAGAAACGCCTCCCCCTGTCCCAGGGGAACAGGAAGTGGGTATCCTTGCACCCCTACGTAGGCTACCACAGAGCTTCACCTTTCCAGAGCCCCAGCCTTGGGGGAGAATTTGTCCCTCCCAGGGCCAGGTGGCCATCCCACTAATCTGAAGGATGGAGGGGGTCACAGTTCACAGGTTGTGATCTCTGCAGGGTTCCTGGATTGCTCTTAGTGGTGTCCAACCCTCGAGGCTCCAGAAGTTCCTACAGACCTGACATGGGGGCAGTGGAGGGAACCCTAAATGTAAGTCTCTTGGGAAGAGTGGGTCTCTGATGGCAGAAGGCCCCTCTTGCCACTAATAAACTGCCAGTGGGAAGCAGCACAGGGCCATACTGGAGGCTGCAGTCTAGGGCACAAATCTATAAAATTACCACCCCCAGCAAGACACCCTCTGGCATAGACAATAAGGCTCCTCAAACTCCATGGCAATCCAGGGATCTTGCAGAGCAGCCAGGTCAACTAAGCACCAAGCTTTGTTCCGTGGAACATGATCATCGTCAGCCATGACTTATGAACCACAGAAATCTGCCCCAAGGCAAAAACTATCAGTGATGCAGGGTAAGGCTTGTCTGTGTGTTAGCTAGCCGTGACTGTGCTCTGGGCCTAGGGCAGCACGGGGAGAGCTGGGCGGTGATGTGGTACAGGGAGAATTCAGAGGAAGCAAAGGGGAAGAGGTGAGCTTGGAGGCTGGCCCTGACAGGGCCCTTCTACGATCACATCTGATGTCATCTCTTGCTTCAAATCACCCAGCTGGAAAACGGACGGTAATACTGCCTGGCCCTGCGGTGTGTGACTGTCTCTCCTGCTTTAGGCACGTAAGTGACCAAGCAGGGCCAGTCTCGCTCCTGCTCCTCTCAGTCGCTCCCCACTTGACAGGGACACGTCTCTGGAGCTGGGGCAGGCAGGTTCAGGGCCTCGAGGAGGGAACCAGTGTTAGTAGAAGGGTTGTTGCCCCAGAGGGAGAGGCACTCTGGGCAGTCTCGCTGATCAAGTGACAGAGCCCCAGCTCACAAAGTTGTGAGAGCAACCCCCTGTTCAGTCGGCTGCGTGGAACAATGAAACTTGCTTCAGGCAAGGTTAAGTTTTAGGAGTTGGACTGGCCTAGGAGGAAGAAGAGTTCAGGGAGCGAGCTTAGCAGGGCTGTTGAATGCTGGCACTGATGGCAGCTGAGATGGACTGTCCTCTAGGAAGACACCCCAACAGTGATACGGCATGTGTGAGACCAGGCCCCACCCAGAGATGGGAAAGGAAGTGCCACCACTAGCTCCCAGAAAGCCATGAGGAGAATGCCTATAAAGGGAGAGGTTGGTATGGCTATGCACCGCTTGAGTCCGGCCCTTCAGCTTCTGTGAATTTGGTTTTTCTGTGTGGGAAGTGGGCTGTGTCCAGACTGGCAAGGTAACTCACATGGGTTCTGAAGGAGCAGGTGGGGTAATATAGATCATCAGATGGCCTGTGGTAGCCCTGGGTAGGAGAAAACACCCCATATCCCTCAGCCTGCCTGTGAAACCCAGGCCTTGGCTCCTGGTGCCCGTGGCTTTCTCTGCCTAGCCAGGAGCAAGCCTCCCTGTAACCAAGATGGCTTACCCTGGCTTCGCCCAGCTAGCCTCATGGATGGTGCCCTGTCATTTAAGGGGAAGGGTTCTCTGCTTCCTGGTGGTCTGGTAGCAGGGAGCCCCCATGCGGCCTCCCCACACTGCCGAGGGCCCTTTGCGGGAGCAGCACCACCAGACTGCTGTAAGTTCGTTACCTCCTCCAATGCGATAAGCCCTCTGATTGCTGCATTAGGGGCAGAACTGCAGGGTTATAAATTACAGGACAAGCTCAAGAGCCTGTCTCTCCAGGGCCAGTGGGAGAAGTTAATTATTTTTATGGGCCCAGATAGGGCATGGGCAATCCGAGTGCCCCAGCCCTGGTCCTGCCACATAGGCACCACCCGCTGCTCCCCCTTTCAGGGGTACCTGGCCCGGGCTTCCCAAGGTGGCCCTGCAGCAGCAGGCCAGCCCCTCACTCCTCCTCCTGAAGTGTCGGTTAATGGGAACGTGGATTTGCTATTATCCCTGCCCTGGGAGGAGTGGGTTGAGCTCGGTGCTGAGTGGCCGGTGGGGCCATCAGTAACCCTGAAGGATATTCAGCAATCTTTTTCTCCCCCAATTGCCCACCGCAGCCTATATTACAAATACATAAATCATAATGTTTCAACAAAAGCAAAATTTAATTTTCTCCTTTCAGCCGTTATCTGGGCCGGGTGGTATATGGCAGGCTGCGCCCGGCTCATTTATTACACGCGCTGAATGGGTAATGGCAGGCCCGTCGATTGCAGCTAGCTTTGTTAGGGCCTCTGAATGTGCCGCGCAGCCGTGGAGGCCCAATCTCCCCACATCTGTAATAGATACACAGGCTTCTATTATTCCTTGCCAGAGCAAAATTAAATAGTTGTGTGTGCGCTGGGGTGGGGGCCAGGGCGGGGGAGGCAGAGGGCCATCCCGGGGGGGAGGCTCAGCAGCCTTGGCCACGCCCCCTCACTAGTTCCACAGACGCGGGGGCTCCTTGCCCACCAGCAACAGCGCCAGGGGCGTGCAGCCAATGTCTCCAGTTACAGCTACAATTAGAGGTGATCTTAGGTGGGTGTCAGTGACCTATCTCCTTGGCCACTTGGCTTCCCACATGGACAAGCTGTGACAAGCTCACTTTTGAGATCCAGAAACTGATGCCTATGAGATTGTAGCTGCCCATGCCAGCTGAGGACCCCGGAGCTGAGCTCCTGCCTGAGGCCACTCTGCAGCTTCTGCCCACTTCTAGCTAACTAGGCCCCTGGGTCAGTGTGAGACAGGAGTTCATGCTGTGTTTGCAAAGAGGAGTATGACCTTCCCTTTCTTGGAGCATGGTTCTACAGTGTCCCACTGTGGTCTCCCCTTCCCTCTTCCTTCAGCCCAGCATGGAGCATGGTTCTACTGTGTCCCGCCAAGGTGTCCCTGGCCCGGGGACCCTGGAGAATTCTGTTGATGGTGCTGAGTGTCTGACCTCTTCACCTTCCCAGGTGGAGAACTGAGGACACTGGATTGCTACCTCACAGTGCCACCCCAGCTCCAGAGTGCAGCCAAGCAGGAGAAGTTGTTCCAACACAGCCAGGTCATTCCTTTGTTCTGTCTCTGCGGGCATGTCTCAGATATGCTGGGACAAAATGGACATGGGACAGGTGACAGAGTGGGCTGTCTTCATCTGACCTCTGGTGCACTCTCTTATCGGGGATGACTCTTTGGATGCTCGTCAGTCTGCCTGGCACTGTCTCATGGAGGCACCCAACTCACCTCAGCTCCTGACATGGGCACTGTGACCAGCGGGGTTCCAGGGACTCTGTATCCCCATGCCCTGGGGACACAGCTATCCGTGGAGAAAATGTGTCACTGTGTAGGGGGGCTTCGAGGTCTCATATATGCTCAAGCCACGCCCAGTATCTCAGTTCACTTCCTGTTGCCTGCGGGATCAAGATGTATTTCCTTCACTCTCAGTTCCTTCTCCAGCACCATGTCTGCCTGTACACCACCATGTCCCACCATGATGATAATGGACTGAACCTCTGAAACTGTAAGCCACCCAATTAAATGGTCTCCTTTATAAGAATTGCCATGATCATGGTGTCTCTTCACAGAGGTAGAAACCCTAAGACGGATTGGTTTCTCAGATGCTACCGGTGAGGCCTTAACCTGGTCCCTCACGGTGGGAGGGGTTAGCTGCTCTGGGTTGGGTCTCTGTGGGCGAGAAGTCTCAGGCTTTGAACATCCAGGAGAAAGCCAAGTTGCTACTGTTTGCACACACCAATCAACCATCCATAAACCCTCATACTTGGGCCTGGTGCATACAGATAATGCCACAACTGGATGTGGAGCCAGTTGGTCTTGGAGTCCTCTGCAGAGCTATGTCCGGGCTTCCTCTGCTTCCTACAGTCAGTCAAGCTGTCCGCCTCCTCCACTCCCACACCCAAGTCCTTTGGCAAAAGTTTCCCAAGCATGACTGAATTTTCTGGACAGACTTGAGGGGATACGAGGCCTGAACCGTGTGATGAGGCAAGGCCAGGCTCAGGACCGACTTTTGGAGAGCCCATGGGTTTGTCAACAGCCTGTGTGTATGGCTTGAGAGGAGACAGCTCAAAGGTGAGGTCATAGTGTTAACTGCGCTTGGGGGGCAGGAGCCTCCCTTCTGAAAGGGGTACAAGAGCTTTGGCTTGAACCTGGCTATCACATGGAGACCGGAATAGCCACTGGATTTGTGATGGACGTCCGCGGAGAATGCAGGGTGGGGACAGAAGAGGGACATTGCCTCTCGGGTGGCACCTAGGGCTCCACATCCAATGTGTGACATAGAAGGGCTGAGGCGTCACCCTGAGGGTTCCACTCTCAAGGAGGTGTGGGGACAAGGAGACTCAGCGTAGGAGACAGATGTGGTAAAGGTGGAAGTCATGGGGCAAATCATTGGGAGTCAAAGCAGAGTGTGTCAGGACGGGAGGGGCTTCCAGGGCTGAGACCTGGAGCACTGGGTGTGAACCCAGGAGACCTGTGACTCCCAATGGTGGTGATGCTGGTGGAACAGCAGGAAAGAGACTGACAGGAACAACATAAGGGGGCGTTCCCAATGGTACCCAATGGGGACCGAAGACTAGACTATCATTCTGCTGCTGAGATAACGAGAAAAGCCGCCCACACCGTGAAGACAGGGAGCATCTGGCAAGGAAGGTCTTGAGGCACAAACTCAAAAATTTATCCAAGAGGGGCTGGAGAGATGGCTCAGGGGTTAAGAGCACTGGCTGCTCTTCCAGAGGACCTGAGTTCAATTCCCAGCAACCACATGGTGGCTTCCAACCATCTGTACTGAGATCTGGCGTCCTCTGGCGTGCGGGCTTACATCGAGGCAGAATGTTGTATACATAATAAATAAATCTTTAAAAAAATTTATCCAAGAGGAAATGAAAACAATGAGTTATCCTAGAGCTATTAAATCAAATCCAAAACTAAATCATGTCTCGAAATATAACCCCAAGACTAAATAGTTTTTATTACATTTATTTGTTGTGTGTACGTGTGCACAGGTAGAAGAGAATATCCAGAAAGAATCGGAAAGCAAAGTAGGATGAACACTAAATTCTGTGGGTTCGTGGCTGTCACCTGGGACAAGCAATGGGCCTGGGCAGTCCCTGTCTTACGACCTTGCCATCCACCCCACACGGCGTCTCTCCTGGGCTGGCTCATGTCTCTGTCAGCTGCTTTACTCAGCAGTCACTCTGTGTTTCTGACATCTACAGTTGCTGTGGTCTCCACTGCATCTTGAACTTCTCCCGTGTAATTTCAGGGGTTGGTGGCAGTAGAGTTTGTTCCAGGAGAGGGGGCTTCCACTGGGGAGGAGGGGCTCTCCAAAAGGAGGAAGGCTGGTGTGCTGAAAACTTTTGTCTCTCCAAGACCCCGCCCCCATTTGGGGTAGCTCACCACTCTCTGAAGGACTCACAAACACACCTAGAGGTGTGTCCCGAGATGATTCTGAATCCAGTCAAGTTGACAACCAAGATTAGGCATGCCAAGGGCTATCGATGGGAACCCAGCTCCCCGCCCCTGAGAGGAGCCTGAAGTGTGTGGATTCATCTCTCTGGCCCCATATGAAGCTCTCTCTCCTTCGCACCCAGTCTGTGTGCACCATGCGATGATCCCGCAGGAGCCCAGCCGTGGCAGTCCTCAGGGTACAGCATGCCCTGACTGAGTCCTGCCCACTAAAGCCGAGTCAAACATTCCACATGCATGCACAGACACACTTCCTCTCTCTTGCACACACGTACCCATGTAGCCTGGGCATCTCTGCTTTTCTGAAAGCTGGGTTCTTAGGACTGGACACTTTGGCAGTCTCATAGACAGGTCAGACAGATCCTCCCATAATCTACACCTAACTTCAGGCCCACAGCTCAGCTCATGGCGGCTGTGAGGTAGCTGCAGCCCTTATATGAATGCACCGGAGGGAGGCCGCCATTACCCTGTGTGTGTGTTAATGAGCTTTCTACCCAGGAGGATGCCATGCTCACACACTGGACTCACAGGGACTGGGCCAGACTAACTCACACAGACACAGGGCCAGACATATCTCCCCATTACCAGGCAGCTATAGGTCATCATGTGGGAACCCAGGCCCATGCCCGCTGCTACATTGTCCCCATGAACAAATGTCAACCTGACAGTTTCTGGTAGCTATGTTCCCCACCTTCTCACCCTAGCCCCACACCAGTCTCCCTGATCCAGAGCTGTGCTCAGGTGAGCTTGGGGTCCCTGGAGACCCCAGATAGAAATCTTGAGCTCAGTGGGATGCTGGGCCAGGGAAGGCTGCCACGGTTCAAGCAAGACCTACTTACTTCACGGCCAGAAAGCAAGAGAGAAACGGAAGGAACTGGAGTCCTAAATCCCCTTCAAGGTCCCAATGACCTAAAGACCTTGCAGCAGCCCCTACTCTTAAAGCCTTCAGCACTCAAGTTAGCACTATCAGTCAGGGGCTAAGTCTCCAGGGCATGCACCCTTGAGAGACACCTGAGAATCTGCACCAAGCAAAATTCACGATCCCAGACCCCAGGCATGCGCAGAGACCACAGGCCCAGGAAGAACATGAAGGGAGCCTTGCATGTGCCTTTGTTCTCTTCCAGGCTACTGTCTGCCAGGTAAGCCCTACCCTTAAGGAAAGCAGTCCCTAAAGATCAGCTGCAGAGTTCTCTACAGGGTGAGATTCTGCAGGCAGCCTTCCCTTCGGTGCCACCTGCCTGGACCTCAGGAGTGTGTTCCAGGAACCCCAGTTTATTTAGCCTTAAAAGGGCCTAGCAGCTCTCATGATGTCACTTGTGGTGCTGCTGCTTCTGTGGGGCCACAGATGCTCAGCACGGATGCTCTTGGGACAGAGCCAGCAATCGCAGCCAAGGTGAGCTCCCCGGGGTGGGCAGCCCCGGGGAGACAAAGGCTGCCCCAGGCGGGGATGGCCATCAAGCACTGAGAAAAGGCATACTGCTGCCCAAGCTTCTAATTTGTGACTAATTTGTTGCACAATGAGGTTGCAATTTTCTAATTGTGATTGCCATTTTAATTTTACTCATGGCTGTGCACCCAACAATGTATAGTCTAGTAATTAAAATTAATTGTACCTTCACCTGCATATTTCTATTAGGCTGTTAAATTTAGTCTGTAAGCTCAACGATTTTGCTCCCTGAAAGATGCTGAGTTCATTTCCCTACGTCCGCTCTGCCACACTTAGTGACCCTGGCTCTGCAGCGGCCTTGCCCTCTGATACCCCACCACCGCAGCTCTGGTGGCTAGGGAGCTGAGGTCCCAGGGTTCCCAAAGTCTCATTCATTTAATCACTAATGAGTTATTAGGTCCCCAAGTCAGAAGCTGGGATCTCATGAATAACCTTGGAACAAGCAATGGGCTTTTTCGCCAAATTAAGCCCCGGAATTACTCCTGCAGTTCTTGTTGGAAACCATTTCCCCAACATGGTATCCTGGTGTCCTTCTGCGGACAGGTGAAGGTTAAAAGCAAGGGTTCCGTAGGCCCTTGCTCCGAGTCCACATAGCAGGACCTGAGACTCAGGCACAGCCATCAACCTGAGAGCACCTTGGATGCCATTCCGTGTTCTTTAAGTCCCTAGATCAAGGAAATTGCCTCTGCTGTGGAGGGAGTCCCAGGATTCCATGGGCTCTATAGTGGCTACAGGAATTAGATTTTGTGACCCCGTTTTGTCTGTGATAGGAGCAGACATGGTGGCTCTCCTCATGAGGGGAATAACCAGACAGCAGAGGCTCCTGGGACCCAGGGCCATGAAGACTTGCCTCGGGCAGCAGAAGGTGTTTAGGGATGACTCCTTCAGACCAGGGACAATGGCCTAGCGCAGTGGCAAAGGGCATCCTCAGGCAATGAGGGAACAATGGGTTTTTGACCAACCTGGAGAAGGCAGAAGATACAGACCTAAGTTCTTTAAACTTCTTCCCCAAGGAATGACACATAGCAGAAAGACGGAAGCCTAGAAGGCATGTCAGAATAAACCCACACCCTGCCTCCCTGAATCCCACCCTAACCCTTAGATAGCCCTAGTGGAATTAGCGTTGTTCCTCTGACCCTGTGACCAGATGTGGGATAGACGCCCCTGAGGCCGGAGAGTCGGCTGAGGAGGGGTCGGGTGGAGAGTCTCTTGAGCTGTGTTGATCTTGATGACTCCTTCAAGCCTTTCTAGGTCCTCAAACACCCCACACCACTTTGGAGTCTTGAATGTCCCTCTGATGGACAGAATGTAGCCAGGGATACCTGAGAGTAAAGGGTGAGAGAATCCACCAGGGTCTCTAGGATGTCTTCCCATAGCCTACACACCCCATACAGATAGCCCCTGGGCTGGGCTTCAAAGACCGTCCCCCCCCAAGAGAGCTTGGATAGGCTGGGCTCAGAGCGTACCAGCTGCACAGGGAATTTCTGGCCCACAGGGGACAGGGCTGGTGCTCTGTGACACCTGACAAAGGTGACATGAACTTGATCATTTCCAGGAACCTGGAGAAGAAACAAAGACAATGGAGGTAGAAGCAGGATAAGACATCAAGAGTGGTACCCTTGGGACCTTAGGACCTGGCCATGCTCAGAGTGAGTCTGTTGCTCACAGGGTCAGGATGAGCATCTGGAAAAGAAGAGCAGGTGGCAAGGCATGCAAGTCTTTAAAGGACCCTTTGTGCCCTCTGGGCTGAAAGTTTCCAATGTGGCTGAGCCAAAAATGGCTGTTCAGTTCTTTCTTGAACTAGACGATAAGAGGACCAGGGAAAGACAGCTATGACATCTCTTCAGGGAAAAAGTGACTTCTTATGTCACAGAAAGTATTGGCCTTCGGTATTTCCTTAGGAAACTTGGGCCTTCAGAAAGGAGCTCACAGAGGGCCTGCCCTGACTCCAGGATTAGCAGGGCAAGGCTAGCCAGTGGAATAGGCCAGTCAGGGCTGTCCAGGGCTGGAGATCCAGAGCAGGCTGCTCACAATCAATACTTTACTTTCACCCCCATGAGAGCCCTTCCAGGGTGGGCCCAGAATCTCCTGAGGTCAAGAAGCCTGGTAAAGATCAGATGGGTCCTGTTGGCCTTATCCCCAGTCTTGCCTCACCTCTACCCAGCCCTCCACCGAGGTGGTTACTCACCAGATTCCTTACCTCTTATGTGCCTGTGTCTGGCCTGGCTGATGTGGGATTCCCTTCTGTATATGTGTTGCTTTTATTGGTTAATGAGTAAAGAATCTGCTTTGGCCTGTGATAGGGCAGAATAAAGCTAGGCGGGAAAACTAAACTGAATGCTGGGAGAAAGCAGGCAGAGTCAGAGAGATGCCATGTAGCAGCTGGAGGAGACAGATGCCGGAACTTTGCCCAGTAAGCCACAGCCATGTGGTGATATGTAGATTAACAGAAATGGGTTAATTTGAGATATAAGAACTAGCTAAAAATAAGCTTAAGCTATTAGTCACAGTATTGCAAATAATATAGTTTCTGTGTGATTATTCTAGGTCTGGGTGACTGGGAACCAACGAGCAGCCTCTGCCAACACCTGGCAGCCAGCCCCAGAACAACTGCTCCATCCTCTTCCAAGATCAGCCATTCTGGGCTGGGCAGAGGCCTCAGCATCCAGTAGGTACTGGATCTAGCTAAGCATTTGCCCTGTGCCTATTAGTCTAGCATTGGACCAGGCGGGGCTGAGACAGCAGGAACCCTTTCTGACTAGGGGTCTAGCAGGTACAAAATGATAAATGCCTTAGGAGGTGTCTATAGCTCCAATGTATAGATGCAGCCAAAGGATCGGATGTAAGGATGGACAGGGCCATAAGCTTAAACAGAGGGATCAGGAGACCCCTCCTCAGCCAGACCAGGTGGAAGAAGGGCCTGAGAGAGGGGGAGTTAGGGATTCCTGGGTCAGGGCCTGTGGGACCCAGACACACACCAGGCCAGGCATGCCATCAGGGGGAGCTGGGGAGCAGAGCAGGGAATTGGGGGCATGAGATATTGGCTGTTGATGGATCTACGCAGACACCTAGGGGAGAAGGGTCAGGCCTGGGCTTCTGTGCTGAGAGCACTGTGGGATCAAGGGCAAAATGAGGGTGGGGTTGGAGTAGGGCTCTGTTACCTCCCTGGCAAGAGAACAGGGGATGGTAACATAAAGAAGACAGTTTTGTAGAGGCGTGAGAGGGGCTGCTGCCCACAAGTGGAGGGTCCCAGGATTCCCAGTTGAGGGAATTTTGTAGGGCAAACCTTAGGGTCCATCGAGAGCATGTGGCTGTTATAGCCCCCAAAATTGGGATGCAGCAGGGCAGCACTGTACCAAGCATCTGGGGTTGTGTCCACCGTTCTGACCCGCGCAGGGCCAGCACCTGAGTCATGTGCCTCACCCCAGCACCCATACTCATCCTCAGCGTAGCTGGCAGACACAGAACCGTGAGGACAGGGTGTGGTGGGATGCTGACGCCCATCCGGGGATAACAGGAAGGCTGATGCTGGCAGTGCGTTTATCTTCCCCAAATTACAATCTGCCGCACAGTGGTTAAGATTGAGGCCACCGCGGTTCAGCGCAGCGTGACCGCCAATTTTGATAAAAGCGTTTTAAGAGCAGTGAGACGGAGACAAATTGCCCGCGGCTGCAGCGCACCCTCGGGTGAGAGCCTCACAGACAGCCGTAGACACCAGGTCGCCCCTTCTGGCCAGCATTCTCACCAATGATGTCTTGTGACATTAGGTCAGCCTGAACTGGGGGCTCTGGAGAGCCTGCCTGGCCTGGCAGCTACCGAGACCCCATAGTTCCAGTGCAGGCTGATCCCCATCTCACCGTGACCACAGGCCACGTTTCCGGTTACTATGAGTAAATGAATGCTTATCCGTGTGGGTGCGTGGACACCTGCTGGACACCTGTAGGCTCCAAAGCTTTGCGGCTTCCTCCACTCAACAGCCTGAGCTCTCTTAGATAGTGGCCAGGGTCTTAGCCTTGGAGGTGGCAGACAGGCCCACAGTGAAGCATGCCTAGCCTTCCAGGTTCAGGCAGGAGAGTCCAGGATCCTCCTCTGTATCCCAGGCCCGCTCAGCCCCATAGTGGGATGGGTGGGAGGGATATACCTCATGTGGAGTCAGAGACCCTGTGAGTAGCTCTGCTAGGGACCTTGGCATCCTTCCTGGCCCCTGCTCGTGGAGGCCCAGCGAGGATGTCCCTCCTCACTATACCATTTGGCCTGTCTTTTAAGGCTAGAGTCAAAGTCTCTCCTCTGTGGTACTCCTCACACAGGCCTCCCCCTCTTGTCCACCCCTTGACATCTAGGCAACCCCACTGCCCCTCACTCCCTTGCCCTGTCTTTGGGTCCCCTCTCCATCCTCAACCCTCCCAGAAGCAGGGAGTCTAACAAGCAGGGAGGGTGGTCACCAGCTTTAGGTCAGGAGGAAGAAACAGGGGAGGTGGGGGTCTTAGATATTGGGGCAGTCTTAGAAGACTGTGAAAGAAGCAAGCCAACGGGTACCTGCTTGGCTAGCGGCATGCCTGACAGTTTCTGCTTTCTTCTACAGAGTTGCAGCTGGCAGGAGACACCCAACTTTGCAGCAAGCGATGCCTCTCTGGTCATCTCCTCCCCTGAGCGGCGTGAAATTGATATTTAAAACTAATTGTATGGCCCCCTGGAGGCAGCCAAGCCAGGTGGTAGCTTGATCGGGGCCACGTTCATTCCATCTTGCCTTGGGCTCTGTTCGTGACCCTGGTGGGAGATTAGGGCCAAGGATGAGGGCCTTATCTCTCCTGGCAGCCCCACCTCCACCTGCCAGCAGAGCCCCACTCCCGCTGCCCGCGGCCACTGAATTACCCCCTTCTCAGAGAGTGCCACTCCGATCTCATAACATCCAATTACTGTCCCTACGGCTGTCTGGAGCGCAGATCAAATCGCTCTGCTGCAGAGAGGAGCCCCAAACAGGTCAATCTCGGTCGGTTAGACACGGTGTCCAGCTTGCGGCCGCATGCAGCCCACTTCAGGAGCCAAGAGGGTCACAACAGCCAATATACTCTCCCTGTGATGCTGGGCTCTGGCTGCCAGAAACTGGTACCTCATCTGGGTGTGCAAAGCACAAAAGGGCTGTGACCTCTGGGAAGGTAACCAGCAATGCCCTCTACTGGCCACCCACAGCACTAGCAGTTAGCACTCTGGTCTCTGGGTGTTCCTTCAGAATCCGCGTCCCCTGGAACCTGTGGAAACAGGGTCTTTACGGACATCATCAGTTAAGATGAGGCTACACTAGCCAGGGCATCCCTAGCCACTGGCCGCCTCCCCTGAGAGAACACAAAGACATGTAGGAGGAAGGTATGACAAGCAGATTGCAGTAACGCCACTACCAGTCAGGGTGACGTCAACCCCTCTCACCATCACCTACCACCCTCGCCAGCGCCATCACAGTCGCCACCATCACTATAATCATCATCGCTCTCCTCACCCCTCTTGTGACCACCACTGTCACTATTACTGTCCTCACGATCAGGATCACCACCACCATCACTATGACCACTGTTATCTTTACAGCCACCGTCCCCCCCATCATTACTTCATCATCACCATTATCACCAACATCGTTCCCACCACTGTCATGACCGCTATCACCACAGAGACCATTATCACTATCCATCTCTCAGGAAACTCTTTAATCTTCACTGCCGTCAACATCACTATTGCCAACATCACCATCATCTTCCAAAACCAATTTCTAGCTGTCAAAGGTCAAAGTCACTAAGTGGCTAGCCCAAGGCCACCCGGCTGATTGTGGAGGATCAGGGTCTTACTACTCCATGTCTGTTGACCTGACTTCCAGTCCCCCACAGAAGTGGCCCCTATGTGGGCGGCTCTTACCCCTCCTGCTGCAGACATGATTTTCTGGCTGGTGCCCATATTTTGCTTGCAGCTCCTGAGCCTCTCACTCTACAGTCATGCCCCATCTCTATAAGGCCAGAGAATCCTTTTTCATAATACCCAATAAATAACCTGGATTTAATTGAATTAATATCGACAGCATGTAATTGCTCCTTGTTGCTCAAGCCTGCTGAGGAGGGGCGTGAGGGGGTGGAGCGGGGAGGTTATTGCTTTAAAAAATGCCCTCGGCCCCGAGCAGCATTTTGGCCTTATTATTATAGTAATAATGAGGCAGCTGATTTGATCTCTCCTTGCACAATAGCGCAGCACAGCCCCGCTAAATAAACAGCCAAAGTCCTTTGTCCCTGTGGGCTGTTTCTGGGTAATTAAAATCAATAGGGTCTTCCTCGAAGCCCTCCGTGGCCTCATCAAGGCTCAGAGCTTGGGCCTGCCAGGTGAAAGACAAGCAAATGAACTCGCAGCCCGGCGGACGGAAGAGCTGCTCATGGTACGGTTTTTCCAGCTGGTGGCAGCCTCTTCGAGGCCTTCCCAGGCCGGGGCACTTTTCTGCCGCAGTCCCTAACGTTAGGGGGTGGGTGCAAATTCTGGAGAGCTGGCCTGAAGTCGTGTCTCAGGCCATTCTCGCAACCATCTGGGAAACATGCTTCTTCCGCCCTGCCTGCCTTCCCCATGGATGCTGCTCTCTCCAGCCTTGTCCCTCGTTCAGGGAGGGCTGGTAGGAATCTCAGGTTGACTGTCTTAGCAGGTAAGCATCCAGTGGCCCCCAAATGCCAGGCTCTGATCAAAGCCCCAAGGAGTCCTCCTCTTGGGAGGAAGGGAGGCTGATCTGGCACACATGAAGCAAATGCCCGTTGCTGGCTCCACACGAAGCAAGAGCTGGTGT
The DNA here is from genome assembly GCF_014885135.2 of Alexandromys fortis. Classification (NCBI taxonomy): domain Eukaryota; kingdom Metazoa; phylum Chordata; class Mammalia; order Rodentia; family Cricetidae; genus Alexandromys; species Alexandromys fortis. The sequence goes on from NW_026067920.1 coordinate 4,939,916, forward strand.
AAGGAACTGGGAAGCCGCAGCACAGGGCAGGTGACTGGCGTGAGGCCGTGGAGGTGGAGAGCTGGGATCTGGAAACCTTGAAGGCAGCAACAGTGGGAAACATGAGCAAGGCAGTGGCATAGAGTATGTGCACAGAGGGTGGCTGCCCACTGGGGGGCAGCAGGGGAGGCAGCATGGCATGTGCCAGGTGCAGAGGTCTGCTGGACATTCCAGGGGTCTGTGTGGCTATGCTCAGGAGAGCGAGCTTTACACAGCACACACTGTGAACACACTGTGCACACACCTTCCTCCTAGCCTTGCTGAATCATGTTCCCCCTTCTGCCGCCAGCTGTGGGTCCTTCCTGGTGTGAGGCAGAAGCCCAGCCTCCTGCTCCTTGACCTTTCTCCTATTATTGGTGGTGATGGTCAGGGACAGGTGCTGCCTCCTGGCCCAGGCATCACAGAACTCTCTGTCTCCGTTCCCTGCGTCTGCACTTAGCATGTCAGTGGATATTACTCCCTGGCCCAACCTGGGAGCAATTAGGTTCCTCCAAGCAGGAAATGAGACATTTGCTGTGGCAGAGTGGGCATGGCAGGTCTCTTTGGCCACCAGCTTGTCCTGCAGGCTGCAGTCTCTCAGGAGGTGCCATTTCTTCCCTGACCCCCAGGCTAAGGGCAGATTCAGTTTGCTTGTGGCTTGATTGGCAGCTGACTGCTGTCTATAGGCTCCCCCTGGCCCTGTGAAGCCTTCAGGTCTGGCTGGCTCTAGGGTCCCATCTTCTGAGTTTTCTGTGACAAGATGCCAAGAGCCCAGTGCAGAACTCCGCCCCCTCTGCAGGAAGAGGGCCAGGCCTACAGAAGACCCCAGATGTCAGCTCTGAGAGGACAGTCCACCTTAACAGCCACAGTACCTGTTCTGGACAGTGGCTACTGAGGGACTACCCTGAAGAGACCTGGCTCATGTCAGCCCTTTCTGTCGTGTCTTAGTCCTGCAGAGTGACCAACAGGGACCCCTAGAAGGACCTGTTCTCTCTGCCCTCAGCAGCAGCCATATCACCTTGAAGCCAAGAAGGGCTGTGAAGGATCGTCTCTGGGAAGGCAGTCTGCCTACCAGCCTTCCTGTCTGCCTTCCACACAGCACAGTGCTGAGTGTCTGTAGCCTGGCTGAGGCTGTGGCCTGGGCTGCTTGGTGTGAGTCCAGGGTGGGGTGACCATCCCCATGGCCTGCAGCTACAGGCAGCACTGGGTCTGTAGATTGGAGATGGCCCAGGAAGTTCTATCCACCCAGGGTCCTTGGGGTACTGCAGAGGTGCAATCAAGCTGGTCTTCAACTTCCCTTTTGTTGGTCTCTGCAGGTTGGGGCAAAGGGGAGCAGGACGGGAGGTGTGCAGAGCCCAGCATGACAGGTATCCAATGCGGGGGGAGGGTGACATACCCATGCAGATGCTCCGCTGGGGACTGTCCCACACAGCAAAGGGCCAGGGGAGAACTACGGACACAGGCGTCCACAGCTGTACCACCAGCCTTTCTGCTCTGCTCACCGGCAGACTCTCCATGGAGATCTGGGTCCAACCCTCGGCCTTCTAGTCACACAGCCTCAGGGTCCCTCGGAGCCCCCAGGATACTCACAGCCTATGTGGCCCTAATGGAAACCGAGAGAGAGTCTAATTCTGTTCCGAGTTCACACTCTGCTGTGTGATCTTTTCTTAATTAAATACAACCTGAATTAAATTGCCTTCTGGGCGGAGACAGGAACAGCGCCAGCCTGCCACTGGGATGCCTCTCCCCATCTGGGCCGGGCAGGCAGGCGGCCCTCGAAGGACAGTGATCCATGGACCAATATCCCAGAGTCCTCGAGGCTGACCTCTCAGCAGTCATTAGCCGTGTTTTAATTAACTGTCCGCTCACCCTGTCCTGGCAGACACCAAGGAGGGAAGGGATAGAACTGTGGCGGCTACAGCCTCAAATCCTTCCGAAGCTCAGGCTGCAGGTACCCGGTGGACCATCCCCCAGCGCCGCTGCTCTCACCCCAAATCTGCATCACCTCCAACCGCATTGCAGCCAGAAATCTCTCATCTGTACCCTGCTTCCTGTTACCCAACAGCACCCAGGTTCGAGTCATCTCAGAGAACACCCTGACTAGAATATCCAGTTCTTCTAGTGCAATGGCTCTCAACCTTCCTAACGCCGAGACCTTTAATTTTGTTACTGTTATGAATCGTAGTGTAAACATCTGATATGCAGGATGTCAGATCTGTGGCCCCTGTGGTTCTAGGTCATATAAAGAGAGAGAGGAGGCCTGAGGGAGGGAAGATGGGGGTTGGTTAGTGGTCCTGGGGAGGGACTGGGGAACTGGGCATGGCTGAAGAATGGGGGAACGAGTGACCTCAGGCTAGCCCCCAGTGCACAGAGGGCACTAACTTCCTTGGGGACTGTGGGGATGGTGAGCACTGGCCATCCCTCCCTCACCAGGGCCAGACCCACTGTGTTTCTATGAAAGAGTCTAGAGGCCAGAAGGTCAATCAGTCACACCTTAACTGTCCCTTATGGTCTAGAAACTTCCTTCATCAAAGAACATCTAGATTTTAGCCTAGGCCCAGGTGCAGCCAGGGACCTCAGTCCTGTCCTTCATTCGTTTTGTAAAACTTCATAGGCTCTTTCTACTGGGCCTCACCCCTTCCCCTTTGTACTGGGCCTCTTCCCTGCCCCTCTGTGCTGGGCCTCATCCCTGCCCCTCTGTGCTGGGCCTCATACCTGCCCTTCTGTGCTGGGCCTCATCCCTGCCCCTCTCTACTGGGCCTCATCCCTGCCCCTCTCAACTGGGCCTCATCCCTGCCCCTCTGTGCTGGGCCTCATCCCTACCACTCTGGCGTCCCAAAGGCGTGGGAAGGAGAGAGATTTTAGCTCCTATAGAACTGGGGCGAGGGTGGGGCTCCTGGAGTGATGATATTAAGCAACTTACTGGATTCACGCAGAGGCCTTGCGTAAGTAATGGGGAAGGTAAGGGGTGGGCCTGAGGCCCGGGGAAAGTCTCACTTAGAGTAATCCAATGAACTGGTCTTTGGGAGGCCGTGGGACCCTAAGGTCAGGGAGCACAGATAGCTGAGACCCAGTGAGATCTGCACCCAACACCTCTCAGGACCCTGCCAGCGCTCACTGTCTCAGTACTCAGGTGCTTCTTAGAAAGCAAGCATGAATCCTGGGTTTGGAGGGTCCCATTCATCAGCCTACCCTTCTAATATACCTAGGGCATTCTCAGCACCCAGCATACATGGGTGAGGAAGCACATGTGTGTGTGTGTGTGTGTGTGTACATGCACACACACACGCACACACGCCAGCTCACACGAGCCATGCACACCATCTGGTGCACAAGCCCCACAGCACACACACACTCTTGCACTGGCCTGCACAAGAGGAGAGTTATCAAATGCCAAGGAGAGCCTCTGATGGGCAGGAACACCCTAGAAATCCTCCCTGGGCACCAGGCTTTCTGGGAAGGTTTCAGGGGACAACCGAGCTAGCCGCTCATCACCCCAACCCTCCACACTATCCAGTCACCAAGGAAAAGCCAACCTGGTGGCTCACTGGGGAACGACGAGATAATTCTCATAGTTCATCCAAATGTCACCTTGGCCCTTGGTGGGAAACTGGTTGGAGTCCTTCTCTAGCTTTTCCCTTGTGCAGAACCCCAGCTACAAGCAGGTGCAGATCCCTGACAGGAGCTTCCTTGGCTGCCTTGCTCGGGACTAAAACAATGCCCCCTTGGATATTGGCTACTTGTTCCTGAGGTCAGCCTGGGTATGTCTGGAAGGTCCGGGTAGGACTTCTAATCCCAGTGGAGCTGAGCTTTGAGTGGCTCCCCCAGGCAGGCGTGGGTCTTGATCCCCTAGAGGACCTGGGCTTTGGGAACTATGGAACCAGCCCAGGCCACAGGCATGACCTAACGCTCCTCTCCCAGCTCAGGCCCAGGGTTGATAGGACCAGCACACAGCGTGGGTGACTTATCCTGCAGGGCCTCGTGAGAGCTTCTGCTACTGTCCACTATGTGCACCAGGACCACACACTGGCCACCCCTTCCCCAGGAGACTCCTAAAAGAAGCATCCTGAGAGTAGATACCAATATGGCCCCAACTGTAGGCAGTACCTGGAGTCCTAAGCAGTAACTTCTCCCCCAGATAGAAGCCAGGGAATGAGTGAATCTTCTAAATATGCCCCCTCAGAACCTCCTGGATACAAACCAAAGCTAGGCTACCCAATGTGCACCCCAACAGAGCAGGAGCTAGAGATGGCTGGGAAAGGGAGAGCCTCTCAATATGGAGACATAGAAGCAGGAGGGAGGCGGGGGATGTGAGGCCAGCCTTCAGAGAAGCTGACCCGTGCTGTGAACATGTCGGCGTGACTTCCCGAGTCGAGTCCTCTGGTGAGCAATCAGAGCCCCTGCCAAGGTTCAGGAGCGGGCGCCACAGCGGCCAGAGGGGGAGGCCTCCGCCTTCATGCTTTATTCTCTGACAGTATCCATCTTTCCAAATTGATTTTTGATATCCATAGTGACCTGGAAGGGAGACACGGCGATAACTCTCAGAAAGTGGAAAACAATATTATCGCCACAAATATGAATTACTGGCCGCCAGGTTAAATCTACTGTGCGATGAATTATGTGACCCTGCACTCCTATAACTCTCAGGGATTTTATAGAGTCGTGAGAGGCCTGAGGACGCTGACAAGCACTTAACAGCCAGAACTGGTCCCCAACAACTCCTGGGGCCATTTGATTTAGCCATCGGGCACTGTAAGCCACTGTCTGCCTCAGAAGGTTGGAGTTCTTGTCTATCTGGGACTGGGGACACTCAGAAGTGCTCCCAAGTAGGAATAGGACTGGTTCTGGGCTGTCTTCCAGAGCTTTGCCTCCAGGGGGTTCCAGGGCTTCTTTGGCATGAGCTTTTGAAGGAAAAAGTACCTGCTGTGTGTCCCTTGGAGACATTCAGAGATCCCACCTAGTTAGCTAGAGGGAAACCAACCGAGTCATAGCAGAGACCGAAAGCCAAGCTGTCGGGTAAGATCAGCCTGGTCTAGTTTGGAGTGCCCACCATGTGGTGCTGGGCAGGAGCTTGGCACCTTAAACAGCCATGCAAGCGGGTTCCCAGGGTGTGCAACAAGGGAGCCCTGAGATTTTCAGGGAGGTCAGCCCCGAGTCCTGTATCCAAGGCTTCCCACTGCAAGTCAAAGGAACAGAGGCAGAGAGAGGAATCAGGGAAGAAGAGCAGCAACGCCCACACCAGCAGCAGGAGCCTGGCAGCCTCTGTCCCAGGACCGGTGAGAAAAGGATTTACAGACCCGAGTTCCAGTTCTCAGGTGCCATGTCCCCCAAGTGTGAGGTGTAGTACTTCTGGGACTCAGAGAGTAGACATTGGGGCAGAGCAGAGGGACAGCAAAGGAGTCTGAAGGCTGAATTGAGTTGAAGCCATTGAGGTCCATGAGTAGTGACCACATCCTGGATGGCTGAGCAGTGGGCCATCCTCCCTCTGAGAACAGTCAAGAATCCTCAGTCTGAACAGCTGGATGCTGTGCTGGGGCCAGGGTGAGGGGAAGCAGCCAGGCTGGGGAGCACAGCTAGGAGCCAGGGCTGGGATACCACTGCCTGGTCAAGGTCCCGTGCTGATCGGACTCCCAAGAAGGCAGCAGTGACCCCTAGCATGCTCCCATGTGTGACAGTCACTTGGTATCTCTGGATGCCTGTCTCAAGCATGCTCTGAGCTCCAAGTCCCTGCCAACTGAGAGTGAGCTTAGTCCTAGTCCAAAGACAGGAAATAGTTGATCAGCTGGGGACACTCACTGAAGGTCAGTGGGGCAGGTCCAGGGGAAGAAGTCCCTGTTAGCACTGTCCTCTCCAGCCAGGTCCCCAGGCTCCTGAAGGACAACCCCCTGCCTGGGCATCAGGAGACTAGGCCACGCCCCCACATCTACTGGGTGAGCTGTCCAACCGGCAGGGAACTTCAGTCCCAGGGCCGGAGCTTGGTGCACCTCCTGTGCCGTGAAGACTAGTTCTGCACAAAATGACTGGATTGTGGTTTCTGTCCACCCGATGGCATCTGCAGCTTTCCTGACACTGAGACATGGGTGATTCTCAGGCTTTCCTTCCTCCTCAGAATACCCAGGGGTCTTCCCCCAAGTCACTGGGCTTTGTGCCAGCACTACCCATTGGGTTGGTGCTGTAAGGCCCAGAGGTCAGGGTGGACTCTTTCCCTGTTCCTCGCTCCTGGAAGGAGGGATTTCCGGCCTGACAGCCGCAGAAGGAGGCACTGTGTCTAGTGGTTGACTATCTCCCACAGTGTGGGACAGTAACAACACAAATGTCATTTAATTTACATGACAAAGTGCTGCCATTATTGCAAGCTGACAGAATAAAGCTCGGGGCAATTTCTGAAAATTATTTAAACAATGTAATGAGTTAAATGTCAGTGCTGGCTAATTATGTTTATGCTAATTGTTAATTAGCCCTATAATGGAGACAGTCTTAATTAACAATAGTTATGAGAGTGGGAGGTGGGCTCCCTGGGGTGGGACCAGGCCCATCCTTCCGACAGCTCTGAGAGCCAGGATGTCCTGGATGGGAGGGTGGGGGAGTAGGGGAGTGTTGGGGGCGGAGGAGTCACCCCAGGCAGGTGGGGACAGTGCCCACCACATCCGCTTTCCCCAGCAGGAAGTCCCCCATAGTGCACTGAGACTTCCTAAGCATCGCCCCTGTCTACCCTGCCTGCCCACATCATCCCTTTCCACTACCACAGGATGGGGAACAAGTAAACCCAGCAGCCATATGACTGATCGGGCTCTGTAGAAGCACCTCTGGGAGCTCGGGTGAGGAGGAGGGGCACCCATTATTTCCTCCACTGAGAAAGGGTGCTTAGTTCTGTTCCCAAGACAAGTAACAGCTGACCGGCCAGGAACAGTCATAGAGGAAGGACATGGTAGGGTCAGTGGGGCAGGAACCTTTGTCTCCCGGTAGCACCCTTCAAATTCTTCTGTTATCCCACTTTCTGGGAGCCCTGTCGTTACTGGGGCTGGGTTCAGCATCACTGCCCTGCAGCCGTGAACGCCCTTACACCCAGGGACCCAGTGCAAACCGAGGTGCTGGCCTGGGCTGCAGTGGCCAAACCTTTGATATGGACAGGAGTGGAGCACGCAGGTGACCCTGCAGACTGGGGCCAAGAGGTCAGGAGCATCAGGAGGACTAGCGTGCTCCAAAGGCAATACAGGGGCACGCTCCGGTGTGCGCAAAGACAGACAGCATTGAAGGAAGGCCCCTGGCTTTAGCCTGCTACCTGTCGCTGTGTTCCGGCACCTTCCCCATCACACCGAAGGATGTATCCAAGCAGTTCAGAAATGTCATTGGACATGGAGGCCTGGGAGGGTGCCACACATAGGTCAGAGGGTATGCACACTGGGCCCTACTTCTGAGATCAATCCGAGGCTCCACTCCAGTCTAGTCATGGAAGTGAGGTGGGTTCTGCAGGTCACTGGAAGGTAGGGTGAGTGTCCAGCCAAAGACCCTGAGGACCTGACTGTACCTTTCTGTTATTGTTCTTGTGTTCTAAAGCCATCAACGGCTCCCCAGAGGTAGGGCATCCTTCTCTGTTCTTGACCCTGCTGCCCATCTGCACGTTGTCCTCTTGGTGTCCCCTGAGCTTGGTTCTAGGCACAGGGACCCCTCTTAGACTCTAACCACCCAAGCTCCTGCCTCTGCCATGACATCTGTATAGGGCTCTGTTGGGATGGAAGATGCCTCTTAGGGTCACTGCCCTAATCCGAGTTCTCACCTTCTCTCAGCTCTACAGAAAACACTGTCCCTATGTCCCCAGAGAGGTGTCCACTGTGCTGATTCCTGAGAGTCTGAATGTAGATGTCCTTCACAGAACAACAAAGTGATGGCCAGGAGCTGGGCAAACATGAGATTTCTCTATCTTTTTCTTTTTCCTTCCTTCCTTTTTTTTTTTTTTTTTTTTTTTTTTTTTTTTTTTTTTTTTTTTTTTGAGACAGGGTTTCTCTGTATATCCCAAGCTGTCCTTGAACTCCCTCTCTCATTCTGTGGAGCAGGCTGGCCTTGAACTCACAGAGATCTGCCTGCCTCTGCCTTCCGAATGCTGGGATTAGAGGTGTGTGCCACCAATGCCTGGTCAAACGTGAGATCTTAAGTGAAGTTTACAGAATAGTGGGAACTCCATGCCCAGCAGTGCTGTCTCCCAGTGGGTGTGAGGATCTTGTTTTCTTATTAAAGGTGTTTCCTCAGAGCCAGAGGTCCAGGAATGTTTGTTTCTGCACAATAAAGATGTGGGTGAGCATCTCCTCCAAGCCTCCGTTAGCCTAGCACCGGCACTATGGACCAGGAGAGCATCTCCTCCAAGGCTCTATTTGGTGTGGGAGAATTGTCTGTATTCTATCAATCATGTTATAAATAAACGCTGATTGGCCAGGTAGGAAATATAGGCAGGAAAACCAGACAGGAAGTAAAAATGATGTAATAAGAACAGGAGAATTCTGGGAAGGAGGAAGTTGATTCCTCCCACTCCCGCCCAGACCACCGAAGTAGCAGGATATGATCTACCCCACTGAAAAAAGGTACTGAGCCACATGACTAACATAGATCAGAAAAATGGGTTAATCAAGATGTGAGAGTTAGCCAGTGAGAGGCTAGAGCTAATGGGCCAATAAGCTTATAATTTATGGAGACCTATGTGTGATTTTCTTTGGGGCTAAACAGCTGGGGGTACTGGGCAGGACAGAAACCCCAACAAACAAGCAAACAGGGCCCCCTCATGTTACATCTGTTAGCCCAGCACTATGGACCAGGTGAGCATCTCCTACAAGCTTCTGTTAGCCTAGCACCAGCACTATGGACCATGTGCATATAACACACAGCCACGAGTACCATTCAAACCACACACTCGCACCCACACATTCCCTGCATCGAGTACCCACAGATACACACTCTATACTCCGCAGAGACTAAATTCACTCACCCTGCATATCACAGACCCACTAGGGCCAGGGCTCTCTAGTCTCCTGGGTCAGAGCCATCCTTGGGACTGTGCAGTTGGGACGGGCATCCAGGGCTTCTAAGTATTCAACCCCAACCTCAGCCAGGCTCATTGCTTCCGTACACCTCAGGGTGAGTGACAGGGACAGGGAGGTGCATTAGGAAAGGGGATGCCAAAGACTGATTACTGGGAAGATTTCACCACAGCAAAGATAAAACCTCTGCCAGACAGTTCTCTATAAAAATCCAAAGAGGTATGGGCTGTGGTGACAGAGGCAGCAGTCACTGTTGGTGTTGGAAAGAGCTACAAGCAAGGGTATTTGGGCAGCATGTAGGAGCTAGAAAAGGCAAGGGAGCCTCTCTCCTGCAGCATCCAGAATACAGTATCTGCCTAGCACTTTTGTACATCTTGTGCCTAGAATCCCAAGCTCACTGTGAGCAGGACCAGTTTTTCCCTTCCTCCCCAAGGACTAGAAACTTTCACCAGGCTGTGGTGCATAGAGGGGGTGCCACAGTACACACAGAAGAGCTTTTAATGCCGTGAGGTGACATGCCCAGACTCGCTCATGCTGATCCAGACACAATTCAGTGGTTGTCACCATGTCCAGTCCACAGAAAACTGTCAAAGACTGAGGTCCATGCTGAAAGAGTGTGACCCCGTCCCAAGGAGCTCTGCTAGGCCAGGGAACCTAGCTGTGAGACCTTGTTGTGCTGTTGTAACAGCAGCAAGGACACAGAAGAAAGCAAGAAAGACTTCCAAACACAGGGAAGGAAGCGGGGAGGAGCTGAGCTGGGTCCTGTGATGAAGCCCAGAGGGCTGGCTAGTGAAACACAGAATGGGTTTGAGTCAGGGAGATGAATTCTGGGACAGGAAAAAGTAAATCCAGGTAAGTCCAGTGTATCCCAATGCCACAGTCCTGGAGCAAACTATAGCAGGGGCCAGAGCAAGTGACCTTTGAGAGATGGCAAGGGCACCCTGACCCCACCTCCCACCTATCCGTGAGTGCTCTTTAGGCTTCATGTAGAGAAGGACTACTTAGGGGATGGGATGGAAGAGGTTCAGGGTTCACATCAAGTCCTGCGTGCAGGTCCACGTCCATCCTTTTCCCATCTCGGCTGTCTTGCCCTCGGCCATAACCCCCATGCCAGGAGGGAGCTTTCTGGAAAGAAATGGGACTGACATGGTTTAAAGCTCTTTCCTTGCAGACAGCGTGGTTGAACTTCTTACTGAACTAAGTGATACACTGTCAGGCTTCCTGAAACAGGACTGGTAAGGAACTTGGAAGGTTTTATCAGATGCCTCAAAATTACAAGCCTCTTCCCCATTGGCCAGATGTTGCTATGAATGTAAGTCGATTGGCAGACTCGGGGTACAATAATTATGAGGATAGGTTGCCAGGTGGCTACCCAGAAGCCTGGAGAGACCTGTCTGCTCAGCACCAGACAGGTTTGTCACTTCTGTAGATGCCAAGTTTCTTTTGCATTGAGAATGGACATTTGAGAATAAAAGTTGTCCATTGTTAAAAGCAGGTGATGCCTGGAATTGGAGAGGGTCATATTCATATTTCAAAGGTTCAAAGTGCAAAAATTATGTAAAGCAACTACCAGTTTATGTGTGTATTCTTGTGTGGGGGTGCACATGTGTAGGGTGTACATGCATGTATGTGCACATACGTGTAAAGGCTGGAGAACAATCTCAGTTGTTATTCTCAGGAACACCACCCACCTCTACTGTCTCTCGCTGCCCTGGAACTTGACAGCGAGGCTAAGCTGGATGGCTAGTAAGCCCCAAGGATTTGTGCTGTGGGACAATGGTCTGTACCCTGTCACATATTTTAAATAAAGGCTGATTGGCCAGTAGCCAGGCAGGAAGTATAGGCAGAGTGACTAGGCAGGAAGAAGAGGTGGGGCAATGAGAATTCTGGGAAGAGGGAAGTTTCAGTCTGCAGTCACGAACCAACCGCAGAGGAAGCAAGATAGCAAGATGTGGCTGCCTTGCCGAAAAAGGTACCAAGCCATGTGGCTAACACAGACAAGAATTCAAGCTGATATATGTTATAAGAGTTAATAAGAAGCCTGAGCTAATAGGCCAATCAGTTTATGATTAATGTGGGCTTCTCTATGATTTCTTTGGGACTTAACGGCTGTGGGAACCGGGCAGGACAGAAACTTCAGTCAACAGGTTTGCCTGCCTCTGCCTCCCCAGTGCTGGGGTTGCAACCTTGCACACACACAGCATTTTTATGTAGATACTGGGGAGTCAAACTCATATCCTCATGCTTGCAAGACTTTACCAATTAGACCATCTCCCCAGTCCAAGTAACTACCTTAAAATAAAATATAAATTCTCAGAGAGACAAATTTATGTTAAACATTTTAAATACACATATCAAACTTCTGTCATTTGAATATAGATTACTTTGAGTACATTATGAAATTCAGTAACTTTTAATAATGATGCAATTGTCATAAAAGTAATAGATTTACAGATAAAATGGCCTCCAAGAATCAAGAGTTCCAAAGAGAAAACAAAAACTCAAGAAAGAAAATAGGGAAAACAAAAAGGCAGGTGGGCTAACAGATCAGAGGGACCAGCAGGTGAGTCTGTGCCTGAGGCCACAAGGGCCACACAGGGGGACAGCCTGAGTAGTGCCTGCCCAGTGCAGGCCAGCATGCAGCGCAGGCATCACCTGGCCCTGAGAAACTGCACCCTGAAGTGGGAGAGGACAGAGATGGGGGAAGCAACAGGCAGAGAGGACCAATCAACACACTGCTGGCACTGATGATGGAATGAGGATTACAGTCCAGGAGTTGGAAAAACAACTCAATGGTCAAGAGTACTGGCTGCTCTTCCAGAGGACTCAGGTTTAACCCCAGCACCCACATGGTGGCCACAGTTGTCTGTAACTCCAGTTCCAGGGGATCTGATGCCATCTTCTGGCCTCTGGGTACTGTATGCAGGTGGTAGACAGACATAAATGGAGGCAAAACACCCAAACATATAAAAGAAATAAACCTTTTTTAGATAAAGAATTACTTTATGAATCTGTACCTGTGTGTGTGTCAGGGTAGGGTGAACGAATGCAGGTGTCCTCAGAGGCCAGGGAGAATATATCAGAAACCCCAAAGCTGGAGTTATAGGTAGTGGGGAGCTGCCCAAAGTAGGTGCTGGGAGCTGAACCCGGGTCTTCCTTTCTTCCTTTCTTCCTTTCTTTCTTCCTTCCTTCCTTCCTTCCTTCCTTCCTTCCTTCCTTCCTTCCTTTCCTTCCTTCCTTCCTTCCTTCCTTCCTTCCTTTCCTTCCTTCCTTCCTTCCTTCCTTCCTTCCTTCCTTCCTTTCCTTCCTTCCTTCCTTCCTTCTTTCTTTCTTTTTTTTTTTTTTTTGAGACAGGGTTTCACTGTGTAGCACTGGCTGTCCTGGAACTCTCTGCAGACCAGGCTGGCCTTGAACTCTCCATCGGCCTCTGCTTCCTGAGTGCTAGGATTAAAGGTGTGTGCCACCACCACCCAGTATCACTCTTAACTACTGATCCATCTCTCTAGACCCCAGAGAACTGTTTTTTTTTTTTTTTAGATATTTACAGAACAATTAAGGTTTTAAAGAACACAGCACCAGCACCAGGGGCAGGAGACATTTCATAGGTACTGTGCTTGTTGTGCAAGCCTGGCTACTTGAATTCAGATCCGCAGCACCCACATAAAAGCTGGGCATGGCGGCACACACTTGTAACCCCAGGACTGGGGTGGGGGAGCAGAAATAAGTAGATCCTTGGGGCTTACTGGTCAACCAGACTAGCCAAATTGGTAAGCTCCAGACACAGCAAGAGGTCCTATCTTCAGTCATAAGGTGGTGAGCCATGCAGGAAGCCACCCAACACTGTATCTATATGCACAGATGCATACATACGTGCACATGCAAATTTGTAAAAGAAATTTTCTATAGAGGCCAAGTAGTGCTAACAATATAAACTTGAAGAATTAGGCCCTAGGGACACCCTGGCCAAAAGGTAAAAGAGAGAGAGAGAGAAAAGAAGCATTGAGTCACCCACACAGAGGAAAGCCAGGCTTCCTCAGTGACGGTGAAACAGGACAGATGGTTTAAGTGACCTTCAGTAACTGTGTCCAGACAATACCTTCTAAAGTGCCCAGCAGATGCTTCCAAGGTCCCTGCCCCAGCCAGCCCTGGCAGACCATGAGTGCCATGGGAAGATGTGGCTCCGTCGGAGAGTGGGAAAATCTAGCAAAGGTGTCCAGAGAACAGAGTACAGAGTCCGCGGAGTGTGCCTGCTAACCAGGGCCCGAAACAGATGTGGGAGGCTAGCAGAGTGGCGGACTTCATATCCCCGTGGAAGGGAGGACAAGGAGCAAGAGCAGCCAGGTAGCCATAGAGGAGAAAGGGCTGAAGCCAACTGCTCAGCAGCCTTGATACAGGCTGGGAAGAGAGTGCTCAGCACGCATGTGTCCCACTGACAGTATCCATGGGCATGCAACAGTTCACACCTGACCTGCCAGAGAATCCAGACCAGAGGGAACAGGCCACTTGCCTTGTTGGTCTCCAGGAGGTTACTCTCCTCCACTGGCGCGCAGAGAGAGTCTTCTGCTCCCCCACCCAGGTGGGTTCCCTCTTCCAAATTCTACAGTCTAATTGATTACGAACCATGCTGACGGCTGTGGGAAGCTGGGAAGGCAGGACTTCTAGATCCTTGCCAGGGCGGGCCTCAGAGCCAAAAAAGGCTGGGGTTCTGTCCTCCCTGATCCTTCATGAAAAAGCCTGTGGCTGGGGGTAGAAAAACAACTCAGCAGTTTAGAGAAATTTTGCTCTTCCTGGGGACCCAGGTTCAATCCCCAGCACCCACACATGGTTCGCAACCACCCATAACTCCAGTTTTAGGAGACCCGATGCCCTTTTCTGGCCTCCTCCCTCTGCATCTGACTTCCAGGGATATCAGGAACACACGTGGTGCACATATATATGCAGGCAAATCGTTCTACATATAAAGAAAATACATGCATCTAAAGTGTTTTTAAAGGGAAAGGCACGCTGCCTTCTACAGTTTTCTTCATCCTCCTGAGTTGTGAGACAGCTTCAGGGCCCTGTTTTGCCTAGGCTTTTTACAGTGAGGGATAAAAGGTAGAATACACAGTGTGCACCAGGCACTTGATGCTGATGAGGCACCATCATCTCCACCAAAAGGATAGCGGAGAAAAGGATGGTGGTGGTGATGCTGGCGATGATGGTGATTGTTCCACCAGAAACAATGGATATATTTGATTTCTAATTCACTTTTTGAGACAGGGTCTTACTATGTAGCTCTAGCTGGCCTGAAATTTGCCATGTAGACCAAAATGTCCTTGAACCCACAGAGCCCCCTGAGTTCTGGGAATAAAACTGTATGCTACTATGCCTGGCTTTGGATTCAGTTTTTATTATGCGCACCCAGAAACCTTTTACTGTTGCCAAATTTCTTGTGACCCTCCATGTTTGCTTTCACAATTCACAGTTTAAGAAGCCATGGTCTAGACCTCTTCATGAACACTGTTGTGTGTGAATACAGGGTGGCCAAGCCGGCATTCAGCATCTGGGTGGGTTCTGCCCACAGGGAGTCAGGGTTGACCAAACCTACCCTGCTGGGATTGGGACTGGAGCAAGACCTGACCCTGTAGCCTGGGTAATGGAGCTAGCACCTCCGCCAGCACATCCAGTCAGTACTCCGCCCCCTTCAGATGGTATCCTGGCAACAGCCTCAACATCCAGTAAGCTCCGCTGTTAGGACTTCCCGGGGGCCAACTGTCTAGGCATCTTGGCCATACACACCAAGCAGCAGTTGCAGCAGTGCCAGAGAGCAGGGCTGTCCCCCCACACCCACAGAGTCAGGACCCCTTCTCCCAAGATCTTATCATTCCAAAGCCAGGCAAGGCAAGGTGTGAGGGCGCTCTCAATCCACGCTGGAGAAGAGGATGGCCCAGCACCGTACACATTAGTCTGTGTACTGTAGAAGGTGCTGGTCCTCCTGCCCAGGGCACTAGCTCCGACCAGACTCACCTCCCCAGCAAAGCCAACCCACGTGGTGTGCTGGGAGATGGACCTGGGGTAGCAGAAGTCTGGGAGCGACAGAGAAGTGTGGCTGGCACAGGGTAGACCAAGACAAGGAAGAGACAGAGTCTCCGTGTGCTGGTCAGAGAGACAGGGAGATGAGGCCGGGAAGGTGGGAGGGCTCAACTTTCCAGGAATGTGCTCTGGGGAAGAAGGTTTGGCTGTGGAGCTGTTCAGGGGTTGGTGTAGAGGTGGTCCTGAAGCTCAGGATGGCTTATTGGGGGCCTGGGCCCGGGACTCAGGATAGCTTGTTGGGGGTACTGGGCCCGGGACTCAGGATAGCTTGTCGGGGATAGTTTGAAGCAAGTAGACATTTGAGTCACAGTCAGACAAAGGGGAGGGGCAGTGTCTGGGGGCAGGAAAAGCCCACATAGAAGGTGAAGGAAGAAGCTCCTTCTTGGGGCCCAGTGCAGGGCTACAATCCACTGTAACCCACAGCCATCATAACACCTCAAGTACCTGACCTTCTCCTCATTCCACCCAGACATCCCTGCCAGAGAATGGGCTGCAGGTTTGAATCCGGCACAACGTGTGTGTGACTTTGACTACATGAGATTGTCTCAGTTTAAACCTGTTCTAGTGTTTTTATCTGGGTGAATGGGCTCAGCGGCATGCATGTGCTTACCCAAGTGTACGCACACACCCATGTGTATCTAGGGAAACGTTTAAGTGTGTTTCTGAGTGTGCAAGCTCACCTGGGTGTGTTTCTGAGCGTGCGAGCTCCCTGGGTGTGTGCCTGAGCATGCCTATCTGACTGCACACTCCCATTTGCGTGTGCACATCCTCTGGCCCAGCCTGTCCTGATCAAGGCTTGACCTTGGCTTTGATACTGAGTCTTCCCTTTGCTACAAAAGGCAATAAACTCCAGTGCCTGTGGGCTGCAGGCCTCTTGCAGGGGATTAATGGGTCTGAATTGACTCCTGGAAGCATATCCATCAATTAGAGCTGTTGCCCTGCTTCTCGGGTCCCTCTTATCGTCCTTTCCGTAACTGCAAAATCAAAACCACTGTGTTCAGCATCGATGTGTACTCAGGCCCCTTGTTGTTTCTCCTCTTCTATTGTACATCCCTCAGAAGGGCCCCGACCCCCACTTCCCGCACAACTCTGGGAAATACTAACAAGATTCTGATTTGAAGCCGGATGGTGGCAGGCCCCTCAGTAAAACTGCCAAGCAGCAAAGACTCTTGGGCTATCGTAGAGAAGCCAAGTGGGAACTTCTGGGCTCTGACAATGTCCCCTCTGCTGACAATGCAGGGTTCAAGGGACACTATAGACTCCTGTCTGGGGGCTTCAGAGTGACAGCGGCCTGCACCCTTTGGGGTGATCTCCAGTCCTTTGCTCTGTTTTCCACTGCTACCCACAGCAGTGAATCACACAGGGTAGCTCTTGAGGCTGTGGTTCAGGCTGACATGTTGGAAATCCTGGCACGTTCAAGGCTAGACATGTAGCCTGATGGACTCTCAGTAGACTTGACACTGTTGTAGGAGGCCACTTGTTCATTTCCTAGTGCCCAGACTCCCAAAATAATCACTAAGAAACTATATCATTTGAATCACTGCTTGGCCAATAGCTTAAGCATATTTTTAGCTAGCTCTTCCATCTTAATTTAACCCATTTCCATTAATCTGTGTATCAATTGCCATGTGGCTGTGGCTTACCAGCAAGTTTCCAGCTCGTCTGTTCCTGGCTGTGGTTGCATGGCATCTCCTGACTCCGCCTTCTTTCCCCCAGCATTCAGTTTAGTTCCCCCCTCCCACCTACCTCTATTCTGCCCTGCACAGGCCTAAGACAGTTGCTTTATTAACCAATGTTATTCACAGCATACAGAGGGAATCCCACATCATACTGTGGTTTAGATATGAATTTCTCCTTAGGGAAACTTTATTTTCTCTGCAGGACCTCAGAGTTAAGTCACATCCTTTACCAGCTGGCTATGAATGTGGTATACAGAGCACCCTCCCTGAGTACTGGGAGAGAGACTCTACACCTGGGCCGTAACCTTTTCATGGCCAAGTCACCACTGGCTCTCAAGGGCATGGTGTGGCCTGAGGATCTGAGATCTGGCACATGGCTTAGGGAGGCAGCAAGGCTGTGAGAGAGGACAGTCATGGGGACACGGAGTTCCAAGGCACAGGCAGCAGAGCCCTGAGCTGATGACTGAGAGGCCGGGGCTCAGAACAATTCTGTTGCCCTACAAGCATGCTGCATGTTTATTGGCTGCCTGTCACTCTTGGCTGGGCCCACATAATGAGCCTAATAATGGCTGCACCCTCACCAAGACCAGACATTACCAGACCCTCACCCAACCCTCTAACCACCCCCTAAATCCAACCGTCTCCTCAAAGAGGCAAGACACTCAAATTAACAAAACCTCATGTGGTTTCAGAGTCCCTACCCCTCCCTGGTCTCAGCTACTCTCAACCCCTCAACATACACAGAAATGGACCCAACCTTCCCGGAGACTTGAAGCTGTGGACTGTGGCCCAGTTTAGCCCTTGTGACCCCAACCCATGCTCCAGGCTGTCTCGAGATGCCCTGTTTGCATTTCTAGCATTCACCATGCTGTTGCCTGGAGCTGCTTGACCACCTCCCCCCACAGAGGCCACCTGTCGCCCTGACCATCACTCATATCTTCTGTCCCCTTCACCTCACCTCTGTCTGGCTATCTGAGCACATTATCTCTGGAGGTTGAACACATGGGATGAGATCCTCCACGCTGCTCCTGCTGTGTTCAGTGCCCTCTGAGGCTGTAGCACCGGACTGATTGCATGATGTTCACACAACAAGCCTTCCACCCCACCACTGACTGGGAGGATGGATGAAGTCCTGTGTCGAAGGAGCCCACCCCAGGCATTGTGGAATGACCCACTGGTCTCTCACAGAGCATCTTCCTTTGGCCTTCAATCCCAAGTTCAACCTCCACATGTTCTCCAGGACCACAAGGAGCCATAAGAGGCTCCACCTGCCGTCCCCCCCCCCCCCCGAATATCCCTTCCCACAGAAGAGGGGCAGGGGATGAGCCCCACCACTGGGACAAAAAAGAAATCCGTCCACAAAATTGCACTGCAAACTGGAACTAATGGGATGAACTGTACAGAAAAAATTAATTATGTCCAGGTATTGTGTGTGTGTGTGTGTGTGTGTGTGTGTGTGTGTGTGTGTGTGTGGTGTATGCATGCGTGCGCACTCGCATTTGCCAAACAGGGGATTGTGAGGACAGACTGCTCACAGAAATCCCACACTTGATGATCCTACAGCTAATGGAAACATTGGCGCTGCTATTTGAAATTACTGCAGGTACGCCGCAGGATGGAGCCTACAAGTAATTATGCTGGTATCATTAGGAGCCAAGAATTTTAGCAGAAGAGAAAAAAGATGAAATTGTAAATCAAAGAAATGAAGTTTAAACTCCGTAAGCTAATAAAGCATCTAAAAAATGGAATTGGGGAAATAATTCTCTTCACGGCAGCATCAACAGGAACAAAATGTGCTAGGAATAAACCCTCCTGTGGACGTGTAAGCCTTGAGGGTTGCAAACCGCAAAATGTTTCTGAGAGAGGCGGATGGCCTTATGTGCGGGGAGGGGATGGACATCTTGAGTTTGTAAACCAAGATCCACACAGTGTAAGGATGGCAGCCATCATCAGTGGTCCCTTCAGGATTCCACCAGACAATGTGATCCAAATGGGACCAGAATGTCCAAACCAAAGTTAAGAAAGAAGAATAAAGCAGGAGAACTCATCTTTCTCAGACTCCAGTCTCCATACAGAGTCACAGAACCAAGACGGCTGAGCTCCGGGCCTGGGGAGGGAGCTCGGCAGCTAAGAGTGCACTAGCTGCTCTTGAAGGTGACCTAAGTTTGGTGTCCAGCATCCATGTTGGGGTCTCACAACCACCTGCAATCTAATACCGGGGCACCTGATGCCTTCTGGTCTCTGTGGGTGCCCACATTCATGTATTCACACATCCTTTACTGATATTTCTTTGTCATCTTAGCACATGAATCTACTGATATTTTTAATTATCATCTGTGGTCCCGTGGCCTGGCAGTCATCACCCCTGGCCACTCAGGCCATGGCCTGGAGGACCTTCCGGTCCTGTGACCCTGGCTCTGCTGTGACCATGATATGTAAATTTAACTAAGTCTCCATCATTCTATTTGCCAACCATGACTCAGAAGTCAGATGTAGGGGTGAAATCCTGCTAGATCAGAGAAGCCAAGAAGCAACCAGCTGACCTTGCTTTTTGGCTAGAGACCCAGCAAGAGATGCGTCTCTTCAGTCCTCCCAAAGTCAAAAGGAAGCGCCGAACTCAAGTCCCCCGCCCTTCCCTTCCTGAGCATCTTCTCTGTCAAATTGCTAGTCAGATATAATATTCAAAAATGCTTCCCTCATTCTCCGTCATTACTGTGCTCACCCTCAAGTCTCTGCGGTGCCGGGGATTGAACCCGCACCTGCTCATGCCAGGCAAGTTACCTGCCACTGAGCTACAGCCCAGCCCCTCCTCTTGTTCTTCCAGACTTATTCCTATTTTCAGTTGTTTGTATGTATGTCTCTGTGTGGGGATGTGCACAAAAGTACGCGTGTCCTCAGAGGCCGGAAGAGCACTTCAGGTGCCCTGGAGCTGGGGTTACAGGCAGTTGTGACCTACCTGATGTGGGTGCTGGGGGGCGACACTCAGGTTTTCTGCAAGAGCAACAGGTGCTCTACCACAAAGCCATGCCCCAGGCACCCTTTGTTTTCATTTAAAAATATGGTTTTTTTTTTCATTTTTATTTTACGTGTTTGGGTGTTCTGTCTTCATGTGTGTCTGTGCTTCGTGTGCATGCAGTGCTTGAAGATTTGACTGGGACCAAGTTTCAGCTGGCTGTGAGTCACCACACAGGTGCTGGGAATCAAACCCAGGTCCAGGCTCACAAACACTGAGCCACCTCTCTAGCCCTTTTCTCGATCGTGGTATTTGAAGGATAATGTTTGCTAATCATTTCTGCCAGGTGCTGGTGGCTCACACCTTTAATCCCAGCACTCGGGAGGCAGAGGCAGGCGGATCTCTGAGTTCAAGGCCAGCCTGGTCTACAGAGAGTTCCAGGACAGGCTCTAAAGCTACAGAAAGAAACCCTATCTTGAAATATCGAAAACAAACCAAAAATTAAAACAAAACAACAAAAATCCGTTTCTTCTTCGTTGTCATTGTCTAATCTGAGAATATGGCAATTATCGCTCTACTTAAAAACTCCATAGCTTTAGCTCTCACGTGGTTTGTTCCATAGCTTTAGCTCTCACGTGGTTTGTAGTCCGTTTTAAGTCCTATTTATGGTGTAAAGGCTCCGTCTTATTCTTTTTATGTGGATACCATTTCCATTTGTTTAACCGATGGTATCCTTGGACATTGAACAGCCTAATGCCCTTATCAAAAGAAAGTGGACTCTGGCTCATTGGTCTTTGTGTTTTTGCTTGCGCACAGACATTTCATTCAAAAACACGTACACACTAACAAGGGCTCTACCATCAAGCCACGTTTCCAACCCTGGCGGTCTGTGTGCACATCTGCTGTTGCCTCGTCTTGAGTGGCTCCCGAAGATCACATGATGGATGTAGTGGGAACTTTAGGCCGTGCAATGGGCATCACTAGGGTCCTTGCTCCTTGTCTCCGTGTCTTCTTGGCCACCATGAGAAGAGCCTCCTCTCCCCCGTGTACTCCTGTGCTGCCTCTCCACAACCCGAAGCAACCAGGCCACGTGACCATTCAAAATAAAACATTTTGTGGTATTTCGTCACAGTGACAGCAAGCTGTCATGCTATACTTTTGCCAGGACGACATTATTTTTAATAAAACATTTATTTTTAGTTTTGTCATTGCTATTAATTCGACATTATATATGACTGCATATACGTTGGTCTCTATTGTATTTGCATGCATGTCAGTGCATCGTTTGTATGTCTGGTGCCTGGGGAGCCCTGAAGAGAGTGTCGGATCCCTTAAAACTACAGACAGTTGTACACACACACATTTTATTTTTAAAAATAAATAAAATAAAATGGAGAGGTGATCAGAACAAACATTTCTCTGAGGGACAAATACAAATAGCCAATAAAGACCTAAAAAGATGTTTGATGTGGCACACACCTTTAATCCCAGTGCTTGGGAGGCAGAGGCAGGTGGATCCCTGAGTTCAAGGCCAGCCTGGTCTACACTGTGGGTTCCCGCCAGCCAGGGCTGTGAAGAGAAGCCTTGTAAAGTGTCCAGCAGGCATATCTAAAGTTTTTTTTAATGATGTATTTATTTTTATGTGCATCGTGTTCTGCCTACATGTGTGTCTGTGTGAGGTGTCAGATCCCCTGGAACTGGGGTTGCAGACAGTTGTGAACTGCCATGTGGGTGCTGGGAATTGAACCCAGGTCCTCTAGAAGAGCAGTCAGTGCTCTTAACCACTGAACCATCTCTCCAGGGCCCAGCAGGCAAATCTGCAGGGATGCTCTGGATGGCCTGGAACTTATTATATATACCAGACTGACCTCACACTCATAGAGATAAGACTGCCTCTGCTTCCCAAGTGTTCATAACTGCTGTCACTCCAGCCTCAGAGTACTTGACACCCTTTTCTGGCTGCCATAAGGCACTTGCACACATGTGACACACATATACCCAAACTAAAATTAAAAAACAAAGTGTATTTCACCTGAGAAACAATATTTGAAGTTGACTTCTGGCCTCCACATGCACACATATGCACATGCGCACACACGCTGCGCACACACACACACACACACATACACACACAGAGAAGCAAGGCAAGACTGCTTAAGACTGACATGTGGCCACCATCAGAGGTGCCTGGTAGAAACTGGATCCTGAGAACTAGCCTCCATGAGAAGCACAGGTTGAGTCAATGCAGCAATATGAAGTTTATGTACATATAACATATATGTCTGTGTATATATTGCATATGTACCTATAAATTCTACAGTAGCCACAGCACGTATTTAGAACCTAATCAAACACATTTATTCTTAAGGAGTGTCCATAAGACACTTGGGAACCACCATGTAGGGTGGTAGGAAGTGGACAGCCTGGTCACCCATGTAAGTATTGGTTCTAAATTCCCTCTGGAGACCACTGTCCACTTCCCAGACCAAGCAAAGCCCAGAAGGCTGACCTGGCTCAGAGGTGGGAAAGGGCTGCCTCTCTGCAGAGGGCTTATGGTCTCCCGGGAGATCCCTCACTTCCCAGAAGACAGCCTTCTGAGAGCCAGAGCCACCTGGCAGGGCCACGGCTCACAGTCACAGACTGGCCTCATCTCAGGCCTCTCTCCTAGAATCCCAGAGGTGAAGGGCTGGCCTCACCAGAAAAGACAGAGTCTAGCCCCTTGCAGCGAGAGGAAGAACCAGAAAGAAGAGCATTTCTGACAGCTACTCACCACAGCATTGCTGTCCCCAGGCAGGTGGCATCTCTGTGGCCAGCCCTTGCTCCAGACCACCAGACCACCGTTCACACCCTGACTTTAAGCACAAGATAACGGTGCTTGCTTAAGGACACACTGCTTGGGGAATAGAACCAGGGCAAGTCTCCATTAGGGCCATCTGGGCAGTGGTGGTATTGAGACCAGCCAGTCAGAGTGGCCCCTGAAGGGGCGATTGTGGATGAATGAGAAGAGAAGGAAAGAGTCTGGAACAAGGAGCAATGTTCCCGAGACAGGAGTGGGCTTGGCTCGTTCACTAGAAGCATGCAAGCCTCCTGGCAGGAAAGGCGGGTGATCCGTGCTGCTGCGGGCTGAGGCAACAGCTTGGGCTTTAGTTTCCTGTTGCCACGCCGCTGGTGGTACAAGAGGAGAGAATGCGGCCCCTCCATCAGAGAACACACCTGTCGAGGCTCTCCCAGCAGAGAAAGATAGGTAGCAAGCCTAGGCCACAGAGTCAGCCAGGGAGCAGGCACTTGCTTGGCCAGGCTGTCTCTCTGAGCAGTCACTCGGTCCCTCCAACCCCAGGAAACAGGCAGGCACTGCTTCAGCTGTCTGGCCTGCTGACCTCGGTTCTGAAGGGCCAGGCTTGGCCAGGACCCAGGCTGGTGGCAGGGCCAGGCACCGGAGACATCATGCCTCAGGCCCCAGCACCAGGACCACGGCACCTGTCCCAGATTAGATTCTCCTTTCTCATTACCGCTGTAATGGGTCCTTCAGACCTCATTCCAGCCCTAGATATTATCTGACCCGTATAATTAATTAATTATCGCCCAAATATTATAGATTATTAAAAATAGCATAACTAATAGTGTAATATCTCAAGCTGTCGACTTTAATAGTCAACATTGTCTTGGCGGAGCTTATCAGCCCGGGACACCCGGTGAGAATATTGATTCCGGGTAATTTTAGCCGTCATCTGCCATCCTGACGGGATTGTCAGGCCTCACCCAGGCCGGCCTCATTTGAAATCGTTAAACCGCCGCGCGGCTCACAGCGGATCTTAATGTTTCCTTTTTCTCCCCTTCAATATGTTTCAGCAACAGAGAAGGAAATAAATAGAGAAGTGGAGGGGGGAGGACGGCGGGGGAGAGGGACGGCTCTGCGCCCCTGGAGAGCGCAGGGGTGACAGGCTCGCCCCTACCCTCGGTCTTTCCTGGGGATCTTCCGGCTGGCCCACAATGTGAGGGGGCGAAGGATGGGGGCTCCCCACTAACAAGTGCCCCATCCAGACCACGCGTGCTCGCGCCCAGGGAAGCAGGCGCAGAGCGGGGTCCAGCCGCGCATGCACACAGGGCCGGGACTATTGCATGCTCCCGAGCAGTCGGGTCCCAGTGCAACCTTCCGGCTGCACCTCAGGGGGGTCGGACTTCTGCCTCAGGCCACCTCCTGCCCACCCCATCCTCCGGAGCGCCTGACCCAGGTTGCTGCAGTTCCACGCCGCGTCGGCAGGGGGCGGGCGGAGGCCGTGGGCGAAGCAGCGGCGTGTCTTTACCCACGGCTCAGCCCATCCTAGTGATCATCTCCGGACACGCTCACCCGGGTCGGCACCTCACCGCACCCACTCGCCCTCTAGTCTCCAACTGCCACCCTGAAACACCCCCTACAGTGAAGACACTCCCCCATCCAGAGGACACACCCCTCCCCCACCTCTTCACACTCCTTCCCCGGACACCCTTCACCCCCATGACACGCCCCCTTCCCCCTTCCGCCCCGCAGACACTTTTCTCACTCTTGAGGTTTCGCTTCCCAGCCACCCGGACATCCTCCTACTCTGACAACAAGCCCGCTTCCCAAGACACCCTTTCAGGAGAGGTGTCCCTTATCTGCAGACACTCCCACCCCAAGAAGGGTATGTCTCTCTCCAGGACACCCCCACCTGAACGATACGCGCCCCCCCAACTTCGACGACGCGTCGTTTCCCCTCCCCTTAGATCTCAAAATCCCCCTTCCTGGCTTCCTATCCTGTCCGGTAGAGTTTCTCAGCCTTCTAATTATGATTCATGTGCGTGGTAAGAATTTAATAATCAAGGGCTGAGCTAGAGGCATTAACCTCAATTAAGTTCATTGTTTAGTGACCAACTTCTCTCCACTACCCTTCTGCCCTGGAGTGGCCCTGCAGGCACTGAGGTATGCGTGTGTGCCGCTGGAAGACTTTACTGTATTCATTTATTGGGCACCTTCTGTGTACTTGGCCCAGACTCCCTCTGGCCCATCTTTAATGCTGGGGTACAGTCTCTAGACATCCTCTTACTCACCCCTCTGTGTTCTGCCTCCCTGTCCCTGGGGGCCTGTCTTTATTCTTTTTCTTTCTTTTTTTTTTTTTTCTTTTTTTGCGGAGCTTCCCAGAGTCGGCTTCCCAACACAGGTCAGCCCTCCTTCCCACCCCCTTCCCTAAAGCCAATGGAAATGAGGTGGCATATTCTCTGCGGTGACAGGGGCACCAGAGCCTCCCCACAGCTAAGGTGGGCCTAACTTGTCCCTCCTCCCGGGCCCACCCTGTCACAGGAGAGCTGGGGGGTATGGATAAAGGGTAGAGGAAAGAGGGAGCCCTGTGGGTGGTCACCTGGGTCACACTGCTGTAAGGGTGTCCAGTGGCCCATGATTGCTGGGGAGGACAGAGATGGACAAATCAGCTGAGCACATGAAACTGGGGCAGAAGAGCCAGGCGAGGTGGCCCCAGCTCCATGCTGGGTTGAGAGCTGACGGGCCACAAGCGTAAGAAGCAACTGCAGAGAACTCTGTGGCTCAGGACTGTGATGGCTGCCATTCTGCTAGGTTCTTTTGACTGAGACTTTGAAGTGGGTTTAACTCTACACTCTCATCCAAGACCCAAGCTGGGCGGGGAGGGGGAACCGACAGCCAATCCCAGGAGCATGCCTTCACAGGAGTAGAAGTTCCAAAACCCAGAGACCTCTGTGCCTTCAGTTCCCGCAGGTCATGTGGCCAAGCTCAGCTTCAGGAGCACAGGGCAGACATGTTCTCCAGAAGACCATGGTGCAGTGAGGAGGTGAAGGGAGAGAAGTATGGACAAATTATCCAGCCGGCTGCATTTCTGACTCAGCTTCCCTGGAAACATGGGACAAGAAGCATCGTCATGACTGCACAACACACTCTGATCCTCGGGACTGTGTTAGAACTGTGGCACTGAAAGGGTGGCTGTGCCACCCCTGGGCAGGCTAATTTCCAGGAAGGCTGAGTCTGGGGCCAGAATTCAGATGCCTGTCACTCCCAAGACAGGAAAAATCCAAAAACGAGTATAGGAAACCGTGGAAGGATGTGTCTCTGTGAACTTTCATGTAGTCTGACTGGAGAGGCACTCTGAAGTGATTGATAGCAGCTTTCCTGCCTCTGGAGAAAGAGGGTTGTGTCCCCAGTTCTCTCTGGAAGCAGCATCCCTGCCAACAAATGGCACTGGCAGCAGTCAAGAAGGGTACACAATGCTGTGCCCGGATCTAAGCAGGTACCACCTGCACCCATGGATCAGGGAGTAGACTTACCAGACTGCTCTGAAGATACGGCAAAGCACAGTGAAGGCAGAGCCAAGAGTCACCAGGGCACTTTCTGCCCACAGAAGCTAAGTTCTGCACTATGGTGCAGAACTGCCTGGCCTTGGCTGAACCCTTGCCCAACTCTAACCTACTTTTCCTTGTTTGTGCAAACATGTGTTTACACTTTGCATCCTGATGTGGGAGTGATTTCTTATTAATAAAGAAACTTCCTAGGCCCCTTGATAGGCCAACCCTTAGGTGGGTGGAGTAAACAGAACAGAATGCTGGGAGAAAGAAGCTGAGTCAAGGAGTTGCCATGATTCTCCCACTCCAGACAGACGCAGGTTAAGATCTTCTCTGGTAAGCCACCTCGTGGGCTACACAGATTATTAGAAATGGGTTAGATTAATATGTAAGAGCTAGCCAGTAAGAGGCTACAGATAACGGGCCAGGCAGTGTTTAAATGAATACAGTTTCCGTGTAATTATTTTGGGTATAAAGCTAGCTGTGCGGGCAACCGGGTGCCGGGGACGCAGCCCCGCCGCTCTTATCACTACAGAGTGGCGCCCAGACGTGATAGGCTAAATCCACTTAAAAACCTGAGAAGGCTTAAAAATAAGGGAGAGAGAGTTTAACACAGATTTTTGCTGTTT